>NC_047051.1:11235417-11548601 GCF_011762595.2 Tursiops truncatus
TCTAGTTACTGACCTGAGGTCTGGCTAAAACCACAACTAACTTCCAAATAAACAACAGTATGGCTTCAATTGATCCTTTAAAGCATCAGCAGAAACAAAAGAACCAAAAACTTACCCAGTAATTTTCAGTCTCCAGGTTTACTTTCTTCAAGAATATATTCATAGGGACATCATTAGGTCCATTTTCCCCTTTTCATCCAGAAAGAATATTAATAAGGAAGAAGTTAAAGAAAACAGCATTCCTGGCAAGAGTTCATCTGCAGGGCATTTGAAAATTGTTACCTAATGCCAGAGTCCTGAGTTCGAGAGACATTCTGTGAGATCTGTCTGGACCTTGTAGGTTCTTGACAATGCACATTTAAAAAAACATGGTTTTATGGGGAAAATATAGTGTAAAATTTCTTCTTCCTTAGCTCTTGGTTTCACTGCAGTTCAGAGAAATAAAGAAGAATGTAGCATTAGGGTCTAGTGTCTTTGATGGCCTCATCATCTAATCATAGGTTTAACATTACTCATTTGCTGGCTCCAGGAATTCCTGCCATTAAGGGCCCTAGAGATGAAACTTTGCCTCAGATATTGATTGAAAGGAAGAGTGAGAAATTTAAGCCCTCTATGCAGTGCACTTTCAGTGTTTCAGCAAAGCAATATTATAAACATGTCTCTCAATTTGATCTTTACGTTGAATGTTTAAAATAATTCAGTGTGCTTTAAATATTTAAGTGGTTAATTGATTAAATATACCTCATTTAAGTGACTTAAAAATGTATTTGTTTACTGAAAAAAGCTCCAGTTGTTTTATTTTCTATTAAACTGGAACTTTGCTTTCCACAAAAATGTTTTTAAAAGATAAAGAAACAAATGAGTAATCTTCCTTCGATGCAGTTCAGGTGGGAGGAGTTTACTATTCTAGTTTACAATTAGCTTATAAAAGCGTCTTTTGAAGATCATCCATTGTTCAACGGATGTATAAAACCTTGGTTTTCGAGAACACACACAAAATGGACATGTTGTCAAAGTTTCTTAAAATAGTCTGCTCTTTTCTCTACTACTCAACTTCATGATGATTTATACTGTAACCCATTAGCCAGGCCACACAGCAGCAGCAGGCTCCTGACAGTAATAATACAGTTGCTGATGCTGCGGCGGTTGCTTGGTGCAGCAGCACTGCCAGTGCCGAGTTCTCGTCTACAGACCTAACACATCCTTTTGACAGTGGAGCTGGATCCCTGTAGAATTAGCATAGTTCGGTAAGCTATCTTTGCGCCAAGGCACAGGCAATCCTGAGGAATCTTTAAAGCTGCAGAGTTTTGAGTTTTCTTCTGTTTTACAGTCAGCCCTTTGCAGGTATTGATAGCTCAATGTTCTTATGATGAGCAGTTACTAGGACTCATAAAAGAGCTGAAAATCTGAATGAGTTACTATCTTGATGAACTGCATGTATATGTTTTTCCCACAGTGGGAAATACAGCTAAGATATTATCCACACTGTGATTTAATTATTGGTTAAAATAAGTTTTCAATGCAAATGAAATTTTCTGGTTTATTTACTTGCTTAGAATATGCTTTTTCCCCCCTAAATTTGGATAGAACATGAAAGCATAGCATTTTATTTGGATAAAACAGGTAGCTAAGGGCTGAAAATGGAAAGGAAAATGTAACATTTCTCACAGCGTTAGTTTTTCTTTCATTAGATGCTTTTATTTTTATGCTTTTGATTTCGGAAATTTCATGTTAACTACTACATATTATTAAGGATATCAGCTTCTCTTTCCTTTTTATCTGAGCTCCTGAATAAACTTACTATTGCCAGTGGTTTGTGTGTAAAATATGGTCTAAATTTACATGAGATCGTATTACAAGTGTCTGAAGGTACTTGTCAAGGATAATTCAGTTCATATGGACAGTCTTTTAAACTCTAAGGGACATGCCATCCAGTCTACCCCCCAGTGGAATTTTAGGTCTCTGTGGAAAACACATTTTAAGTTTTAAGATGCTATTAGCATTATCATTATATTGCATTAATTGTTCCACAGATACACAAAACATTTTTTACCATATATGGATATTTTTCTTTTTCCTGTAGATCTTATGACATAAAGAATTAACTATTCTTCTTTCCTTTCAGTTTGTATTTAAAGTGCACTTAGTAGTATCTTTTAAAAAAAATTGGGAGTAAAATGAACTGGAGTAAAATAGTTAATATGTAGTGCTTTGAAAAATCAGTGCTTAATCAGTGAATAGTTTTCTCTGGAGTTCTTCAGTATCTCACTGTCTGCTATTGTCCTCTATCAACTTTTTTTTTTTTTTTTTTTTTAAGTTTTACAATCAGATGTGGTTGAGGTGCTTTTCATTAGTCTATATGTGCACCTAATTTTTCCATTACATTATTCTGAGTGTATTGTGTTCTTTGATGAAGAGCAGATTTAGTTTTCAAGTAAACTTTTTAAGGTACTATAATAGTTTCTAATTATTTCCAGATTTTTTTTAGGAAGTCTCCATCAGAGGTACTCCAGGAAAAATTGAGTGATGTTATCCCGTAGGATTTCTTTACGTTTTCATAAGTAAAGCTTAGCAGATGTCACTTGCATTTTTCTGTGCCTTATCTGTCAATAAAAAATGTTTTATAAATTGAGAAACTTTTATGTAAAAAAAATAATGTCTCTCAGTATTTAAGTACTTTCTGACTTGAAGCACTGATTAAGCAAATGTATGCTTAATGTATCATTTTTATTCTCAATAAAAACCCAAAAATGTATAAGTAACATAAAGTAGAAGTCAGCCTTGCAAGTCTTTTTAGGATCTGTGTATGAAGTTACTAACATGAATTATTTTGTGGTTTTGTTTGCCTTTATTCTTTTTTAAATACTTCATATACTTAAATAAAAAGGGTTCTAGTGACTTCACTGATGTGATCAAGGCCATATAACCCAGGACCTCTAAACACAGCACTTACAAAAGTACCACAACTGAAGAACAGTCTTCCTTTTTTAAAATGATTTAGCCTTTGAACTTCTAAATTTTTCATTTTTTCTCCAATTTGATACAGTTTAGTCAGATGTTGCAAAGATAAAGACATACTTTTCTTTTAATTATATTAAACCTAAGATTGAGGTACAAAGACATAGATAAGATGAATATAGAGGCCTACTAAAGAATATTTATTCATAAGTACTCAATATTTAAAGAATTTTTGGTGCTTAAAATAGGAAGATTATAAATTTAAGAAAACTACAGATGAACTACATTTTTCAAGCATCTTTGGAAATATGAAATCCTAATTATCATGGTGAAATTATGTCACATTTAATTATTTAGTGACTACCTTTTTATTTTAGCATTGTAATCTTTACTAAAAATTTATTGATACATTCTTCTATTTCTTAAAGTCTAGTGTTATCCATGAAACTTTCCTGTTTATGTACCTGAATTTGAAATCAAGGAAGAATAAAAAAGTTGTGGTTGTGGCATGATATTTTAAATTGAATATAATCAAGTGCTAACTATATGTGGTTCAGAAAATTGATCCTGTGAACTAAAAATAAGATTTTCATGGAAGGCTTTAATAAGATGGACTAAAGATGGACCCCTTGAAGTTAATAGACCTTCTACACGGCCTAAGCAGAGAAGGAGATTCAGTCTAAGCAAAGATCTGGCGAGAAATGAACCTGTTACGTGCTCAGACCAGTGACTAGCCTCATTTGGAGTGCATCAGAAATTAAGTAGCTAGACAGTATATGTATCTGGATTTATTTGTGATATAAGGAATTACCCACTTCAGGCAGTATACCTCGAGAGTATTTTCTCATATAAAATATTATAGTATGTTGATAGCCTAGAATTGAGATTGATAAGAAATTTCTAACTTGTAAATAGTGTTCAGTAGTTCATGATACCCATACAAGAGACAGCACTTTCATCCCTGTATAATGATTAGTTCATATCCAACCTGAATTATAAACAGAGAAGGAAAATGATGGATGAACAAAAGTTCTGAGTTCATCTGTGTGAAAATAGTAAAATATAAGAGAAACGACAGTCCTTTTCTCATGTTTGAATTCTCATAATTCTACCAAAATTGGGACAAAAAGAAATTGGTAAGATAATTACCAATTTCTGCAGGATAATCTTTAAGAGTGTTATAGTTTCCGTGGCACAGGAGAAGGAATGTAGTATATTCTGAGGTAAACAGATTTCCCTGAATACTGACAGACCACCTCCCTAGACTAAAGCCCCTTTCCACATTTGGCTGCAATGTCCAGCCCTTTCCTGTCTTCCCAGTTATTTTGATTGTTTGTTTTCCCCCTATTTTTATTTTTCTATATTCACATTATATAAATTCTTCAGACACATTACGACAACTTTGAAAAATAGTGAAAACAACGGTGTATATTTCATTGTCCTACCACTTGTATATTCCCTCGCTTTTTGGTGGATTTTTTCTCTTTAATCCTACATATTTCAACATACTTTATTTTATAGTAAGTTATATATAATATCTTATAATAGGTAATTTTCTTTGTCCTCTTTTTCTTCTCTTGCACATTTCCTCATGATCATTTTTTTTTCTGTGGTTTTGTTGTTGTTGTTTAAATAATTATAGACTCACAGGAAGTTGCAGAAATAGTACACAGAGTCCCATGTACCCTTTCCCCAGCCTTCTCCAATAGCACCATCTTATGTAAATGTAATACAGTATCAAGAGTAAGAAATTGATATTGGTACAGTACTTTTAACTAGGGTACAGACATCATTCAGCTTTCCCTATTCTTTGTCTGCATTCATTTGTGTGTGTATAGATCAATGCTATTTCAATCCTTATATTGATGTAACCACTACCACTATCAAAATACAAAATACGGAATTATTACTATTACTTCATATCTTCCCAATTATTTCAAACTCTTTTCTTTCATGAAGCTTTTCTGGTTTATTATTATATGATTTTAATCACTCCATCCTTCCCTTCAGCATTTGAAGTGCATGTATCTAGATAGTAAATATAGGTACCTGTTTACATGTTTTAATTGGATGCTCTCATAGGTGATAAAGTATGATTTTTTTATCCATTACATTGGAGTTTCTTTCAGAGTAAGCATCATGCCAAGTATTTCCTCCTTATCTGAAGCATTTCATTCAACCAATGGAGAAAATAAGTATTGTATAGTCTCATCAGTATATTTATTTAACATTAATTGAGATATTTTTGAATTGTAGAATTTTTTAAAACTATCCAAAAAGAAAGGCTGCTTAAGGATGACAAAGCTTTAGAGTCATTCAGGGTCACATTATGAATGTTGTTCATTTCAATTATGCTACAGATTTACACCATAACAAAATTCATTTTATGTTTCTGTTGCCAGTGAAGTCTTCCGTTTTGCTCCTCACTGTGTCCTCCACATCTTGCAGTGTCCAGCACTTAGTATAAATATTTATTAATTACTTACTGAGTTAATTCATGAGTAAAAGAAGAACACAGTCCCCAAGATGATTTGATTTATTTATTTTTGTTGTGGCAAACCAAATATAACGTAAAATGTGCCATTTTGGTCCTTTTAAGTGTACAATTCAGTGGCATTAATTACACTCACAGTGTTGTATAACCATCATCATTATTTATTTCCCAGAATTTTCAACATTCCAAACCAAAACTCTGCACCCCCTAGGCAGTAATTCTCCCGATCTCCGTTCCCAGACTCTGGTACCTCTAATCCACTTTTTCGTCTCTGTGTTTTGCCTATTCTCTATATAGCATATAAAGGGAGTCAAACAATATTTGTCCTTTTTTGTCTGGTTTGTTTTACTTAACATGTTTTCAAAGCTCTTCCATGTTGTAACATGTATCGGAACTGAATTCTTTTTTATGGTTCACCAGTATTTCATTTTATGTACAGTAGCACATTTTGTTTATTCATTAATCTTTTGATGGACAGTGGGTTGTTTCCGCCTTCTGAATATTGCGAATAATGCTGCTCTTAACATTGGACAACAAGTATCTATTTGAGTCTCTATTTTCAATTCTTTTAGGCTTATACCATCAGGTATAATGTATATAATTGAGTAGAATTGCTGAGTCATTTGGTAATTCTGTGTTTAATTTTTTGAGGAACTGACAGTTTTCCATAATGTCTGTATCATTTTACATTTCTATGAGGAATGAACAAGGGTTCCAATTTCTCCATATCCTTTCCAACATTTGTTATTTTCTCTCTCCCTCTATTTTTCTTTATTTGTTGGTTTTAAAATTATAGCCATTCTTAGTGAGCATGCATTGTGGTTTTGATTTGCATTTTCTTAATGACTAATGAAGTTGAGCATCTTTTCATATACCTATTCAAGTCCTTTCTCATTTTTAATTGGTTTTTTTGTTGTTGTGCTTGAGTTGAAGGTGTTTTCTATTTATTCTGGATATTAAACCCTTATCAAAAATATGATTTGCAAAGGTTTTCTTTGATTCTGTGGGTTATTTTCATTTGTTGATAGTGCCTTTTGATGCACAAAAGTTTTCAATTTTAACAATGTCCAGTTTATCTATTTTTGTTATTGTTACCTATGCTTTTGGTATCATGTCTTTGAACCCGTGGCCAAATCCAAGCTCATGGACATTTCCCCTATGTCTTCTTCTAATAGTTTTATGATTTTAGGCCCTAAATTTAGGCCTTTGATCCATTTTGAGTTAATTTTTATGTATGGTATGAGATAGGGATCCAACTTCATCCTTTTACAAATGGTTATCCGGTTTTCCCAGCACCATTTGTTGAAGAGACTATTCTTTTCCCATCAAATGGTCTTGGCACTCTTGTTGAAAATCAGTTGAGCATAGATGCCTACGGTGATTTTTAATGTAAAAGTAGTCCCCGCAAATTAAAAGAAAAGCAATTTTAGAATAAGTATTACAAGTTTAAATAAAATTTCCTGTTACTTCATAATTTCACTACTCAGGAGTAATAACAATTAGTCATTTAATGTGTATCCTTTCGAATTATATTTCTACACGTAAGTGCAAAATTATTTTTCTTGTTATTAGTATAAGCAAAAATTGCTGTTATAACAGCAATAGTTTACAAATTATGTTTTCCAGTTGATAGTGTAGAGCAGTGCTGTCCAATCAAAATATAATGTGAGCCACATACACCTTTAAATTTTCTAATAACCACATTTAAAAAGGTAAAAAAGAAATAGGTAAGATTAATTTTAATAATGTATTTTATTTAACCTAAATATAATTTCAACATGTATGTAATCAGTATAAAAATATTTAATGGAATATTTTACATTCCTTTTTTGGTTCTAAGCCTTTCAAATCAGGCATATATTTTATACTTAGAACACATATCAGGTCACACTAGCCACATTTCAAGTGCTTGTACTAGCTGCACATGACTAGTAGATGCTGTACTGGTCAGCACAGCTCTTTCTTCCATATATGAACATCTGTGCTTTTATTTTTTTAATGTTAATATGGTCTAAAAGTAGAACAGGGTATTCCAGAAGCCCTGAATATTGTAGGTCTTCAAGCAAAGATCAGCTAATCGTGTGTTAAAGATTCTTGCACTGGGTTAAAAAGAACAATTCCTAAGTTTCTCTCCAACACTGAAATTCTCATGCTGGCTTATATGCCTATAGCTGCATGATTATTCATGAATAAATGTAAAGTAATTTAATATAACTGCACATAGCTCTGCTTCATGATAATGTTGTACACAGGGTCTTAACATTCAAGATTTAAACTGGAAGTTCCTGCTGTTCTTAAATGGTAGCATAGATAAGTGGCATAGAATAATTTATTATTTTGCCAAGGCGTGAATTAAGATCATGTGTGCTACGAGTTTGGTATATGAGAGTGCATAAGCCAAGCAGACAACAAAGCATCAACAGCTCAATGCAACATGGTTGCTCCCTATTTATTCTTGAAAATAAGGCCGTTTTCATAATGATTTCTTGCTTCTGTGTAAGCATGGGTGGTAACCACAAAATATTGGTACTTAATAGGTCTCACAAAATACATCTTGAGAAATATTAAGTGTCTATTTTATCTTTAGATTATCTACGAACGTTTTTTGACAAGCTAAACTTGCATAGTAGTTTCGTAATACCCAACACTTTTATGATAGTTGTATACAGTTTAGAGCTCTCGATGCTAATGGTATAATTTCCCTTATATTCATATTTTACTGTATCTTATTCTTAAGTTATAAACTTTTGAGGATCACTCTCGGATACACCTATTCTTAGCTCTAGAAAAATGACATTCAAAGACCATCATCAAGAGTGATACCAACAGTACTATAAACTTAAGATAAAATAGTTGTACATCAGTCATGACTCAAAGACATAGTAAGCTCTTAAGAAATGTGTTCTGTTATATAAATGTAAATTATATTTTTCATGATAAATCATATAAATTAGAGAAAGACAGCCATTGTTATTTCATTGATTATAGACAAGTACAGGATTTTGTTTTATTGGTTTTATTTTTGTTGTTGTTGTTTTGTTTTTTCTGGCTGCACTGCGAGGCTTGCAGGACCTTAGTTCCCCAACCAGGGGTTGAACCCGGGCCCCGGAAGTGAAATCGTGGAGTCCTAACCACTGGACTGCCTGGGAATTCCCGGTTTTAAGTTTTAAAATTTCTTTTTCTTCAAAACTACATTCTAAAAACCCTATTTTAGCTTTTACTGTTTTCCTACCTATGTAGATCTTAAAATATGAAACATTTCCTCTATTTTCTTATTTAATACATTTATCATTTCCTTGATTTCTTCTGATCATTTCTAGTAGCAGGTAATAAGGAAGGAGTATCCTCTAGAACTCAATATAACTGTGTTTGTATGTTGTATATATTCATAGTTATAGAAAATGCTCTGTTTAAAAAATATATTGTAAAACAATCTAAATTATTTTTAATCATAAGTACAAACATAAATATATGTGTATGTGTATATATGTTCATAAGAATATTTGTAATAAAAAATTGTGTTAAATTTATTTATACAATTTAGCCACATACTGAGATCCTGGGAAACCTCATTGTATTTATCTTTATATGATACACCAACTCTTCTTTTAGTAATCAACTTGGTATATTTTCATGTTGTGTAATGATTCTTCTGTGGCTGACCTTCATATCGATAATCTCTTTGTACTGATCATTGATTATTCATTTCTTACATTCAGTTTTTCCTACAATGCTTTTAGTAAGATGTTCATAAAAATAAGCAATGGAAATGAAAAAATTCATACTTTGAATACGTGTATATTTTTTTTTCATTAGTTTTATTTTTTGCATACATTGAAAACACTCATCTCTGTTTTTCTCTCTGCATAGTATTTTTTACTTCAGTCCTTGTACTTATTAATTTCTCTAACATTGCAAGAATTTATAAGCATGCCAGTTATCATGAGCATTTGTTATAAATTTTTTGAGGAATATACCTACTTCTTTTAGTGGCAATTAATGATAAGTAGACATGAAGGATATAGAAAGTAAAAAATAATTCTGGAGTTCCAGAAGACTTAATATCTCAATTTAACCTCCCATTTTTACCTTGAAATACTTTCCATATTTTCAAAGAATCTGAGATGGATTAAGTCTCTGAGGACATTAAGTTGGTTTACTTAATTATACACAAAACAAAAGGGAATGAGAAGTGTGCACTGAACTGACAGAGAGGAGGAAAAACCAGTGGGGGAAAATATTATGTGCTGGGTCTGATATTTCTACTGGGTTATCTAACTGCCATAAAGTGATTGTGAAGAGAACATAGGGATTTCATTGTCATACTTCTGGAACCTATTTGTCTTCAAAGTGTTTCGTTTCAAAGGATCCTTAACTTGATATCCAATTCTTTGAAAAAGTCCTTCATCTTGAGGCAATGTTATACATCCATGTAGAAGAGTTAAAAAATTGTGACAAAACTGTCTAAAGACTTGGCAGCTGTCTGCAGGCATTCAAACCCAGTTTAGTATGTTTCCCCATGAAGATAAAAATTTGATGCCCACATTTAATTTACACCTTTTCTTATGGCTGTTCATTTTCTTCAGTAGCGGAGCCAGTGTTTGTGTGTGTGTCTGTGTGTGTGTCTGTGTCTGTGTCTGTGTGTTTTCTCAAATGGCAGAAGACTTTGGAATGATTTGTAGATAAGATTTTTAAAGATACATTTTTTCCTGTCATTGCCAAGAAATTGACTCTGTTGAAATGACGATGTTATTATTATTATCCTTTTGTATACATTCTCATGTATCCATTTGCCTTGTTTTAAGTAATTTCTCTAATTCTACATGTCAGAATTGCTAGGGAGCTACGACAGTGATTAAAGTTTCCTTTCCCTTTCCATCTATATCCCATTTCTTAACTCTCAATGTAGTTTATGCCTCAGCAACTACAGCAGACACTCAGTTCCTCCTGTGTGCTGTGTGTTTTTCTTGTCACAAAGCTTTGCGTATCTCCCCTTTCAATATTATACCTAATTATTCTTTTGAAACTTCTAGAATCAGTTACATAGTAATATGCGTTTAAGAAATACTTTTTGAAACGTGCATCAGTGTAAAGGAATATAATAACTGCATAACCTAATTCATTGCTCACATTTTTTACATGTTCATTATAAGGTAACACTTTCAGTCTTACAAAAATATCATTTATGGTTATAAAATACCATGTCAGAGCTGGAAAGGACTATAGTAATGGCCTTAGTTTAGAGATGTAGACGCTTCAGTAATTATGATGTAATTATGATGCAATAGTATACTATTTTACAAATGAGTAGAAGGAATTTAAATAATTGAACAATTTGAAGGGAAAAGTACACATCACTTCATAATAACTAAATTGCTCCATGCTGGCAAGTTAGGCACGGAGGTTTGTGTGTGTGTGCAGTCTTGTTGAGAGGGAGAAATGACCACAGTCGGTGGTTCTCAGCACTGACTTCACATCACAATCACTTGGGAAGCTTTATAATAATACTGATGCCTGGGCCCTACCTATCCTTAGAGACTACTCCGATATGACTGGTGCTTTCTAACAACATTCCTATTGATTTTTTTGTTCAGTCAGAATTGAGAACTCACAGATTTAAGTGATACCATAGATTTTGGAGAAATAAATTCAATTCAACAACAAAGATACATTGAGTATGTACAGTATGCCAGACACTTGCTACTTACTAGATGTGCATAATTAGATAAAACAAGATCCTTTCTTTTATTAACAAGTTTATGATCTAGTGGGGAAAATCACTACAAGTTATAAATAATTATATTTCAGAGGGAATGTTCCATGAGTAATAAAAGTTACATTAAGTGCTGAGAAAATAATGATGTAGGCTTGATCCCATTTTCCATTTCCAAACTTTTAAAATTATTTTCTCTTTACACACAAGATTTATTGCTTTGCCAGCATAAATTCTTGTTATAATATTGCCCATTTTCATAGGAGTAAGATCTAAAAATTCATCTACAGAATAGCATACCCGAAGGAGAATATGCCGTTTGTTATACTTTGGTTACTTTTTCCTTCACATTTCATTTTCTTCTTTACACTTACGCATTCTTGTTTACTACCCAATACTGTATGCCGTATTTTGCCAAGAATGTAAATAGATTAGACTTTTCGACTAAAGATGCCCTCAAAATTGATTATTTGTGCTACTTGTGCAACTGTCATTCAGAAATCATTAAACACGCTTTAAAACCCTCATTCAATTGTAAGGTTTTCTGAGAGGGAAAATATACTTTATCTTGTGAGGAACGTTTTGTTGTTTCCCCTTTTTCTCTTTCTCATTTAGCATTTTTTAAAGTAGCTGAAAGAAATACACTGTGTTTTCCTCATTGCCTTATGAGATATATTTAAAATTCACCATAACAATGAGAGATTAAAATATATAAGTCTCATGCAAAATTCCAGAAAACAGCTGATGAAAATGTATGTTTAAAATTTCTAGCTTTACTGCTACTTTTATGTCTTAAGTCATTCCTTCTCTAACTCTTCTATTGAAGCAGCCCCCTGGGATGCAGTGGATGAAAGGGTGATACAGGCTGTAACCCATGCAATCCACCGTAACAGGAACATTCTATGCTCTTATGTTTTAAAATTTGTATTTTACTGTATTATTCTTATATGACTTATAATTTTAAATTAAATTACATGGCTTTTTTTTTTTTTCCTCCCGGACTCCAGGGAGATGAATATGTATGTCCTGGGACTTAGTATGTCTCCTGCCTGGGACTTTGATCTCATACCACAGTTTGAAAAATAAAAATTTTAAACTAGCTTTCTTAAAGAAAGACAACCGGTAACATTTTTTCGACCTTACAAATTGTTAGTATTAGTTAATGTAGTTAACAGAAATTGACTTGATAAATTGAAATTGTCCAAATTGATTATTGTAGTTGATGAAGAATTTTGAAAATCTTCAAAAACTGAATTATACTCTTTTAACGTTAGGTGAAATCTACTTGGTCCTTACTTAGGTCAAGGCCTGCAAAATTACGCTTGTACTCCCAGCCATATCATCTTAAAACACAACCAGTAGGCTTCTGTGGTAGAGAAGAAAATATTCATGTTTGGCAAGCAAATAACTAGTAGAACCTAGAAAAAAGATACCAGGAAATATACTACTTTATACACATAATAATATAAATTTTATACATAAGGATTTTTTCTGTGTTTTCCATCTAATGTTGCTAAACTTCTAGAATTGAACTCTTTTTGCCTTAATGCTGTAGTATAGTCACTGTGCAATTTACATCATCTATTTCTTCTGGTTCTGTGGTTACCACAGACAAATAAAATATGGCTCTTCCTTCAAAGATACAATATCTAAAATCTAATCATATAATGTGCATATAAAACATACAAAAGTGAAGTTGCAGAGACATGGAAAATACTATTATCAAGTTTTAAACTCTTATATTAGAAAGTTGGCATTTCGGCTTTTGTTGTCTTAAAATCCTGTATCACATAAGTGTTTGATATATACTTATGTCTGAGGAAATCACAGGACAGTTAGAGGTGACAGAAGAGCAAGATAGACAGAGTCTGTAAAATTTTTTGCTTGGGCTCAGAGGAGGACAGAAAATATCTTCCCTCCCTATGGATGGAGGATGGAAAAAAAGAGAGAGAGAGATCCTTTCTTCTTTCTGTGATTAATAATGCTCTTTCATGTCTCCACAGAAAAAGAGCCCAGTTAGATTATGCTTCTGTGGGAGTAGAGAGACACTTATGTTCAATTAGTTATGAGCATTCTTAACAGGAACATTTTAGGAGGTTTTATTACCTGTCATATGGCCTCGCATTTCTGATAATACCAAGAGGTGAATTGTACATGAATTGCAGCTTACCCAATAAATCACCAATAATAGTATTTATTGAGTATTACTTATGTGTCTCATGCCGTAGCTGGTGCTAAAAATTAAATATTAAGATTTAAAACCACATTTCATTTCACAAGACCAAGGCAAATAAGACCAGGGAATTTACACTCTTCTGGAAAAGAATTACACGACAGTTTACAATTGTGTTACTTAAGTCAGGGTCCCTTCCTGAATACCGTGGACTATTTTATATGTGAACAAGAAAAGAAAAACTTCTTCTACCCCTAGTTTTACTCTTTTTCTGAAGAAAGAAGTATCCTTATTCCTTTCCAGGACACCCCATTCTTTAATGCCTTCTTCAAGATTTCCCTGTCACCATTTCTCTCTTGTAATCAGTGTTTCTCTGACTCTTTCATTCTCTATGGTCTACAACTGTATTTAAGTCTCTTCGCCCTAAAAACTATGAACCGATTTTTCTCTCAGCCTCCTATCCTATTTTTTCTTACCTTTCACCACAGAATTCTTTGAAAGCATATACTCCGGTTACCACCTTCTCTTCCTCAATTCCCTTTCATTCATCAGCCCAGAGCAATGGGCTGCATTCTAATTGCCAGATCCAGGGAACTGTCTTGTGTGTTCATCATACCTGACTTTTCTGACATGTGGCGACATTGACAATGTAATAATATACAAACGGTGTGATAGGTTTTTAATGCTTAAATTCAAAAAAGAAAAATCTGAAAAACTTAGGAGAATAAAGTGAGAAAGTCTCACCATCACAAAAAGTTTCAAGAAAATTCTCTTGGATGAGACTCCAATCCTCCTCCCCAATGTGAGCTCTTCTTTGGTAAGAAACTTTGAGAAAGAGCAATTCTGTAACTTGAGGAAAGAGTTGAACTCAAACACAAAGCCTTTCGATTACATTATATTGTCATTAAAGAAATTTAGGAATTATATTGCCTGCTTCTTCACAAAAACAATTCTGGAAGAAAAAATATATACATTGCAATGCTAAATTTTCATTCAAAATATGTCTTCCTTATTCAAAACCTCTCTATAATCTGATGAAATTATTTCCTTCTTGACAGTCTGTTAGTGTGCATACAAGTCTCTCCTGATTCTTCACAGAAACTGTGTTAGCTTTACAATAGTTCTGTAAACTGTTTCTTAGATCTGTATCCACCTTTTATATGATTTCTTCCCTTAGAGTCATGTTTTGGGTTGTTCACGTTTGGTTCTTTCCCACATTTTGAGCACTTGGTGGGTTTGCACTCCTTTGCTGCATTGAACTGAAGCTTGGTCATGTGACTTTGACCAGAAATGTGAGAAGTGACATGTGTTACTTCTGGGCAGAAACTATAAGAGCCAGTGATACTTAAACTTCTTTTCTTTTCCCTCCACCTTGGTTGCCTATAGTGTTCCAGACAATGGTTACATTGTCAGTCTAGCTCCCAAAGTGAGGGTGGTGATGAAGCAGAGCAGAACATGGGCAGTGGACTTGGAAATTGAACAAGAAATAAACCTTTGTTTTTTAAGCCCCTGAGATTCTGGGGCTGTCACAACATTATCTTGTTTCTCCTGTTTGATCTACCCTCATTTTGGCAGAGCACAGTATCAGTAGGTTCTTTTTCTTTCTTCTTGAAAAAGTGGTTGAAAAATAAATGTTTATGCATGTCTGAAAATGTAACTGTTTTGTCCTCATATTTTATGGATAGCTTAGCTGGGTATAATGTTCTGAGTATTATGTTCCTTGTGCTGTTGAAGGTGTTGTTTTCTTTTCTCCTATCTTCCAGTTTTGCTCTAGAGAAGTCTAGTGTCAGTCTGATTCTTGATTTCTTGTATAAAGAAATTTTTTTCTTGTAAGCCTTTTCTTTAACCCTGTTCTAAAATTTTATGATGATGTGCTTTGCTGGGGATGTTATGTCATGTACTTAATTCCTAGGAAATAATTTAAATTACTTTGATAACTTCCTCTCTTCCATGTTCCCTATTCACTCTTTCTACAATTCCTGCTCAATGGATGTTGGTCTTTCATCAGAAGATTCTCCACTTTCCTTATTTCTTTATCTCTCTTCTTATTGTTGCAACTCTTTTATCTTTTTGTTCTATTTTCTGGGAGATGTTTTCAACTTTGTTTTTTAAGCTGTCTCTTTTTATGTTCTCTTTTTAAATTTTCAGGTTTCTTTTGTTGTTGTTGTTGTTCCTAGTATCCCTTCTGTACTGTTGTCTTGATCTTTGTCTTTCATGTCAGGATGTCAACTCTATGTAATGATTTCAGAAGTGTATTCGTAGCTCAGGCACCAGCGCATGTGTCAGCTCTAGCACCTGCTCTAGCACCTGTAGAGCTAGAGCCAGTTCTAGCATAAGTTCTAGAGCTACATACAGCTCTGGGACCTGCTCCAGCTCCAGAGCTGAAGCCAGTAGCAATACTAGAACTAGAATCAGCTTTAGAACCAGCTATATAACTAGAGCCAGCTCCAGAGATAGAGATAGTTCCATTATTAACTGTAGCACCAGCTCTAGCAGCAGCTCCAGAGCTAGAGCAAATTCCAGAATGAGTCCTAGCAGCACCTCTGAGCTAGAGCCAGTGCCTGCACTAACTCTTGGATAAAGGTAGATCCAGCTGTAGAGCTAGAGCCAATTCCAGCACTAGCTCTTGTACCAGCTGCTTCTTAGTGCCAGCTCTGGCTTCAGCTCTAGAGCTGGTATCAGCTCCAGATCTAGAGTCATCCTTATCTCCAGTTCTCACACCAGGCCTGGCACCAGTGCCGGAATTAAAGTCAGTCCCAGAACTGGAGCCAATTCACAACCAGTTCTAGCACTACTGTCTGAGCTAGGGCCAGCAATACACCTAGTGCCAACTTCAGCAACATATCCAGCAGTAGCCCCAGAGATAGAGTCTCTCCACAGCTAGAGCCAGCTCAGGCATCGCTCCTGGGCCAGTTCTGCAGCTCGGGCCAGCACCAGCTCTAGTGCCAGCCCCTGGTTCTGATGCCGACTCTACCACCAGAACTTTCCTTACCCTCCTCTGGAATGATATCTTTTTTGACTTTTGTACTTTTGTTTTTATGTTTCATATATTTTGTGGTTTACTGTATTTTAATTTTGCAGTTCACATACAGTAGAATTTTAACTTCCTAATCATTAAAAAAATGGTATTAGTGATTAAAGGGTCTTGTATTTTTTTTATTTTCTTGAGCCAATGTATTATACATGGATTATTTTCTTTTGAATAGTGCTATAATATTTTGCATCTGTTCTTAAATTTTTCTAGATCCTTTCTTGTCCCTTTCAACCACTGCTTTTTCTAATCTTAAAATTGTGAATGGTTCCGAAGAATCAGCCTAGGTCTCTCTATCCTCTTTTTGTTTATTCTTCTGTGGAGACTTTTGCCTAATGCTGTGCCTCAATTAATGCAAAATATATGAGGAGAGTAGTAAGTCATTTTGTTAAAATGTGGGAAAAAGTGTTGCCAACAATTGTTTTTGACAAAAATGATTTGCAAGCTTTAATAAGTTCAGTAAAATGCAACAAAGATCTTGTCATTTGGATAAAAGTTATGGCAGCTAAAACACAATGGCTTTGCTAAAAACAGAGTCATTTAGGCTTTTATTAGATCATTACTGTCCCCAGACTATCATGTCCCTTTTTCCAAGTTGTTGATTCTCTCTCCTGGGGAAATATAGATTCATGATTTGTTCTTCTAATTCTTCACAAATTTACTTAGGACAGAGAATGTTTACATCCTAAGTACCTACTTTTGGGGACCACATTTATTCCCAGCATGTGTGCAAAGCTTTAAAAGGGAAAGTGATCAGGAACAGAGTGAAGGGTTGACATGGAGACTGTGTTTCCTCAAGCTGAATTTGTGGCCAGCACTTAATTAGTGGAAAATCATGGAGGAAAAGTCTATAGATGAGTGGCATGACTGACCAATAAGGATTTTTAATAAAAATATGTTAGGCAAGTATTATTTATAGTACCATTGAAAGGGATATAATTTTTAATCCAAAAAATTCAATTTGCCAGCTATATTAAAAAGACCAAAAACATTGAAATCACTAGAATAATAACCAAAAAGTTATCTAAAGCATATTCTAAATATGCCGTAGGAAGAGTGTAAAACAAGCAATATTTTACAGTCACAGTGAGTTTTGTCCCTGTGATCTCACTCTCTATCTTAGTCGGCATCACTGGGAATTCAAAAGCACCTTTTTAACTAAGTAATACAGGACTGCTTTTAAAGTTTTGATTTCTTGCAAAATAACATTTGTTAAAAATCTTTTAGAAAGATTTAGAAGTAATATCACGTGGAAGTTATTAGGATCAACATGATCCGTAAACCAGATGTTACTTTTGTTTACATGCTCATTTTTCTTACAGTTGGTTTGCTTTCTCCTTTTAGGAATGGCAAAATTCTATTCAGAAGAATGCAGGACTTGCATTTATTGAACTCATCAATGAAGGAAGGTAATTAATTTTACAAATTTTAGACAACTAGTCAGTGTACATTTTATTCCACTGGGTGACTGCTCTTGCCTACCATCTGTTCCAAAAATGTGTAAGAAAATATATTTTAGTTAAATGATTCATCACACAGGTACTTATACTTTAAAAGAGCAAAGTTTAAAATGTTAGACATTTTTATTTGGCGGAGGGGAAGCAGGTATGAAATAAAGGGACAAACTTTATAAGGTTTTTGTGAGATCTGAGCCACGTCTTACCAAGTAGTAAAGTTGTTTTACATAGATCAAGTGAACCCAATCTGCAGTCCCATCTGCCACTCCATCTGTTTTCAGAGCCGTGTTCAGTGTTTACTCCCTCACTCAGCCCATCTCAGTTCATGTGAAATAGTTTTATTCGACCATGTCATGCTATCTAGTATCCAGCTAAAAATGTGAGAGAAGTTTAATATAGGAACTATAAAGGTCTGGTTAGGAATCTGTTTATACCATTGTTAAAATGATGCTGTGGTAAGATTTTTCACTATGATTTTTCCAATACTTTATTGGCAATGGATACACTAAGACAGATATAACTGTCACCATTTTGACATGTTCAGCTTCTATCAGCTGAAGACCTGCGTCCTTTACAACTTGAGTTTCTTCTATGATATAGTGCGTTCTTTGGAAAATAATGACTGAAGATTTGGGGTAATCTATTTCTTATTTGAAACCAGATTTAATTAAATTGATAAGGTAATAATGTTACTGTATGTAAAATTGATCTTTATCAAGGGAGGTGTCATGAAAGAATATTTCATGAGCTACTCTTTGAAACTTAGTTTGTATATGCTATAAAAACCCATTTTGAAAAAAATTAAATGCAATTTAGTATTTTTGTTCATCAGTGTATTATATTCTTAGAAATAGCCTTTGTTTTTATAACAATTCATCTTATTGTGTATTTCTCACTTAGATATTTTATGATTGAATTACTTTTAGTCATAATACTACAACTCTAAATATTAAAATAAATTTTTCATTCACTGCCAAGCAAAAGATGCAGGAAAATATTAGTTTTCTTTTATAGCATAAATAATAATTTTAAACATAATAATACACTCTACTTCTTATAAAACTTTATGGTGAAAAGAATTGATAACAATTATTATCCATCTTCAGGCAATGAAAAAATAGAAAAAAAAAACTTTTGCCCGGGCGGCTCATTGTCATATCAGTTATAGAAATCTCTCACTTCACATACACCCTAGTTTTGCTAATTTGTTTCCACTGTGAAGTAAAAACAAAAATTATGCTGTTATCAGTAACTCTGAAGACTTAACAAATTGAAGCTCCAACATTTAAGATTAAGATTATGGTTATTGTCTCAGAGAAGGAGGAGAGTGAAAATTTTGCTAATAGAGGTTTTTAGCTTTTGAAACTGTTTTGTTGTTCACTGGTAGTGTTTGGAGTTTATTTTGTTTGATTTTAGGAAAGGAGTTGGAATTAAGAAAGTAGTTACAATATTTAAAAATTTTTAATCCATGAAAACCTCAAAATACTCATAATGTTCTTTGTGCCATTCTAGATTTGTGTTTCCATTTTTTATACTAATAGTTCCTCCAATAAAGATGATTTTGGAACAAATATTGAAACATTATGGCTAGCTCTAAATATACAAGAACATCTCATGTATACATTAATACAGCACATGTCTATTCAGCACCTACTATATACCAAACACATTATAGGCACTGGGAATAGAGAAGTGAATGAGACAAACATGGTGCTAAATTTTGGAGGAAAGGCAAGCATTAGACGAGCACATACAATAACACAAGGGTGCTGTGATAGGGTTGTTACAGGTACTAATGCAAGCATAAGGCAGAGCACTTAACCTAGTCTGGAGGGGTGCATTCTCCAGTTGGTGGGGTTATCAGGGTTTTCAAAAAGTGTATCCAAGCAAAACCAGTACCGTGAAACAAAAATAATCTTTCCAACAAATGGTGCTGGAACAACTGGACATCCACGTGCACAAAAATAAATCCAGACACAGACCTTACACTCTTCACAAAACTTAACTCAGTGTGGATCACAAACCTAAATGTAAACTGAAAAACTATGAAACTCATAGAAGATAACAAAGGAGAAAATCTAGATGACTTTTTAGTTATAATACCAAAGGCATGATCCATGAAAGAAAGAATTGATGAGCTGGACTTCATTAAAGTGAAAAACTTCTGCTCTACAAAAGACAATATCAAGAGAATGAGAAGACAGCCACAGACTGGAGAAAATATTTGCAAAAGGCACATCTCATAAAGGACTGTTGTCTAAAATATACAAAGAAGTCTTAAAACTTAGCGATAAAAAAACAAACAACCTGGTTAGAAAATGAGCCAAAGACCTTAACAAACTCCTATCCAAAAAAAGTATACAGATGGAAAATAAGCATAGGAAAAGATGTTCCAAAGCATATGTCATCAGGAAAATGTAAATTAAAACAAGGAGATACCACTACATACGTATTAGAATGGCCGAAATCCAGAACGCAGACTCCAGCAAATGCCGGTGAAGAGGTGGAGCCACAGGAGCGCTCACTCGCTGCTGGTGGGAACGCCGGGCGGTGCAGCCACTTTGGAGGACAGGTTGGCGTTTTTATAAAGCTAAACATATTCTTACCATGGAATACAGTAGTCGTGCTCCTCGGTATCTACCCAAAGGAGTTAGAAACTTATGTCCACACAGAAACCTGTACATGGGTGTTTATAATCATTTTATTCATAATTTTCAAAACTTGCAAACAACCAGGATGCGCTTTAGTAGGTGAATGGATAAATAAATACCCACTTATTTATATGATGCACCCAGACAATGGAATATTTACTAATTAGTACTAAAAAGAAATGAGCTATGAAGCCATGAAAAGACATGGAGGAACTTTAATTGTGTATTATGAGATGAAAGAATCCAATATGAAAAGGCTACTGTATGATTCTAACTATATGACATTATGGAAAAGGCAAAACTATGGACACAGGAAAAAGATCCGTGGTTGCCAGGGATTAGGGGGAGGGAGGGATGAATAAGCAGAGCAGAGAGGATTTTTATGGCAATGAATCTACTCTGTATGATACTGTAATAGTGGATACCTGTCACTTTACATTTGTCCAAATCCTTATAATGTTCAACACGAAGAGTGAATCCTAGTGTAAACTATGGACTTTGGGCGATAATGCTATGTATTAATGTAGGTTCATCATTTGTATCAAATGTAACCACTCTGATGGTGGATGGTGATATGGGAAAGAGGATGGGTTGGGGGAGGGCTAGCTCTAAATATTCATCTGGGTATCTGGGTCATCTCTGTATCTTCTGTTCATGTTTGCTGTGAACCTAAAACTGCTCTTAAAAATCGCCTATAAAAAGAATGAAAGGAGGAGGTCCCCTCACCACAAAAAAGTATATCTAAACAGAATGTCATCTTAGTTGAGAACTGAGAGATGATTAGGACATAGCTAGGTGAAAGAAAATGAAAAATAGAAGAAAAAATTCTGGGCTGAGGGAATAGTGTAGTGCAAAAGCCTGGAGGGAAGAGATAGCAAGACATGTTGCTGGAGAGCTCTTTTCACTCAGCCAACAGCTATTTCAGTGCATGTTGTGTGCCAGCCACATAGAGGCAGGCAAGGGCCATCCCTTCATGGCAAGGGTCATGCCATGGAGGGGTTTGTAAGCTGTGCTAAGGGTACAGGGCTGTAGTTGAAGAGGTTTAGCATAACCTGCCGAGTGACAAATGGATATCTGGGGCTGCAGACTGGAAGCGAGATACCGATCTGAAGTTTCAGAATCCTTTTGAAGAGAATGGTGTCGTAGAGCAACCAATAGTGGCTATGAGGATGGAAGAAGTGTACAAATTTGAAGTATCTTTTGGAAATTAAATCTGTAGAATTGCTGATAGATTGGATGGTAAGAGGAGAAAGAAGGTACTTTGATTTCTGGCTTTAATAGCTGGATGATTTATAGTGCAAGCATAGTTTACTTAGAACAATACAGAAGGAAGGGCATGAATTTGGTGAGAGATATTTTTACTTTCGGTTACACTGAATTTGTAGCACCTATGAAAGTTCCAAGTGGAAATGTTAAATTGACATCTTAGAATTTGGATGTCCAGCTCCAAAGAGACAGCTAATATGGAGATTTAAATTCAAGAGTTCTCAGTTTTTGCGCGAGGTAAATGGGGGGTAAGGATACAGGTGTGATGCTCAGGGAGAGTGTGTGGAGTGAGTGGAAACAAGCGGCCAGACTCTCGCTGCTATTTCTGCTGGGAATCCTCTTTCCCCACATCTTCACGTGATTGGCTCTTCCCATCACTGAGGAATCAGCTTAAATGTCACACTGTCAGAGAGGCTCCCCTGACCATCTTATTGTGTTTTCAGACTTCCATTACATGACTCTACTTTAACATTCAGTAACATTGTCTCAAAATCTTTTCTTGGTTTACATGTCTTCTCGCTAAAATGTACTTCCCTTCAGAACTCGTGTCTTATTCTCTGTCTTATTTGCTGATATATCCCTGGTTTCTGGAATAATAATGCCTAGTACCTATTTTGCAATCACAGATATTTGTTGAAGGAATGAAGAAAAGAATGTTGAGTAGAATGTTTGAGAAGGAATGAATAGTCAACAAGAGGATTTGTAAGTCAGGATTAAAGGCACCACTGGAGTCAGTGACAAGAGGGACATGTTGATTTCATTCAAATTTATACTGGTGAATGAATACCTACGTGCTAAAGATGCTGGGTATAGACCCAGGCACTGCTCTAATAGAGCTTTCAGTCCAGTGGGAACAACAGTGTTAGGTTAAGTAATTACTGATGTAATAAATGTGCCAAAAGGCAGATAGAGGATGGGAGCAGATAACTGAGGGAAGTAGGGAGAGTAGCTCGGATGTTTTCAGGTGAGAAGTGAGCGGGAGGTGAGTATAGACAGTAAGTACTTACAACTATAAGAAGGTTGGCCAAGAAGGGGAAAGGGTGGTTGCTGGTGGTGGATAGGGTTTTAATTTGAGGGGGAGGAGGGGAGTAGAAGGAAGGATTTGAGTACTTTAAAATGCTGATGGAAAGAAGCCAATACGGTGGGAAAGAAAGAAGAAAAGTTTCTACTCAATTAAAAGAGTACAGTCTCTGAGAGGGGTGAGGCAGAGGGACAGGGGTTAGCCTTCTGTGGATGAGTATTGAGAAAGGATGCAGGCAATTAAATTGGTGGCAGGATTCAGAGAGTTTTTGTAATAATGCCTTCTATTTTCTCTATAAAGTGGCAGTTAGGGCCATTTTCTGAGAATGAAGGAAATTTGGGGAGGTAAGTGTTATACTTGAGAAGAGTAGAAAATATTGAAAATAGCCAGTGTAGAGAAACTGGGGAGTGAAACGACTAAGGAAACACAGGAGACTTGCCAGTGTTTGGGGGACCGGATGGAGGATGCTGTCTTTGCTACTGTAGTGTTTTCCCCAGTAGTCCACAGGACAAAGACGATGGGCATTGCTTTAAGACATTCACTTCTCTAACTTTAGTGAAAATAATCTCTTCTCTGAGCACCAACCCCTCCACATCCCTAATCCGGATTAGGTGCCTTCCCATGTTCTCAAACCACCTTCCATTTTCCCCTGTTTTATACTTACCATACCATAGTGTTAGTGCCTGTTTATTTGTGGTGTATTTTTTATGGCTATTTCCACAGTGCCTATTATAATGTGGAGCATGTGTGTATTATTTGTAACAAGTTTAAATACCAGTTCTCCTAATGATAAACTATTAGATTCTAGGCATGTAACATAATCTCCCTCTGACATTGTTTCACATCTTACCTAGTTTCTCTGAAGGTTGGATGTAATATATGACATTTATTACAACTACAGTAATATAGACACTTTAAAAATGGAAGGTTATTTTGGGCTTCCCTGGTGGCGCAGTGGTTGAGAGTCCGCCTGCCAATGCACGGGACACGGGTTCGTGCCCCAATGCACGGGACACGGGTTCGTGCCCCAGTCCGGGAAGATCCCACATGCCACGGAGCGGCTGGGCCCGTGAGCCATGGCCGCTGAGCATGCGTGTCCGGAGCCTGTGCTCCGCAACGGGAGAGGCCACAACAGTGAGGGGCCCGCGTACCGCAAAAAAAAGGAAGGTTATTTTGTTAGTTTTTGTTACTACGTACAGTATATATTCAGAATTTTGCCGACTCCTATCTTTAGTTTGGTCCATTTCCTTTCAATTTAGACCTTTCTCTTTCATAAATTTGAACTGGGAGTTCCAGATTTAAAAAAAATCATATTGAGATAGTTCTGATGTAGTTACAGTAAAGACACATTCCTCAGTTTATCTGGCTTCTATTTGTTGATGCCGACTCTATACTAGGCACAAATTAGATTCTTTACGTACACTTTTATCCCATTTGCATGGACATACAACATGTTTCTTAACTTTTTCTAGTAGTGTAAAATGAAACATACAAAATATTTTCTCTTGGTTGTTAGAGTATGTCTTTAATTTTCCTTGTGGGAATGAAGATAAAAATCTTTAAGTGGAAATTGTTATAAATGTTTATCCTACTTAACAGCTACATTCGTGAATATAATTCATCAATCATAGCTGGAGAAAGCAATTGTGCAGTTGTCTACAATTAACGACAAAAACAGTTGATGAATGTGCAGCTGAATTAAAGTACTCCCTAGGACAGGCTGCAATTATAAACTGGATCATTTAAAGGAATCTAACAAAGGATCTTTATAATTAAAACAAAGCAAGGTTAATGGGATGTAAAATTGCCTATAATATCTTGGCAATAATAATTGGATTTTAAATTATTAAAATATGAATTGAACTATAAAGCAAATAAGAAAGACTTTCAAATTATAGAACTTGAGTGATCTTTTGAAATAAATTAATCATTTGCCTAAAATAAACCTCTATCACTCTTTTGGAAGCCTATAGGATAGAATTAATGAATATTCATAACAAGCTGGAATGTATTCTTGTTTAGCAATGAATTTGACCTATGATTCACAAGATTCCAATTTTTTGTTTTGTTCTTTAAAATAAGGAAAAATGTATAACCTTGCATTTCTTAACGTTTTGAAGAAGAGAAGCACATCGTATTCAAGTTTAATTATTTAGTGATTATATGGCCCAAATTTGAATATCCTCGTTAATTTAACAAATGCTATTCAATAATTAAACCAATAAGCTTTGGTTTGCTTGAGTTTGTTTCATGTCCTTGATTTGGCAAAAACTGTGTTTGAAAAAAAAAAAAACAGCACCTTCTAACACTATAAGAAACTTTTTTCTTAGAGTTGAGAATCTGATTTAAAGTTGAACCAAGAAACCCTGGAAACTCCTGGAAAACAGAAGTTCCTCTATATTTTTTCATGTAGTACCTAATTTATTCTTTTTTCGTACTACTATGTTATTCATTTTGCACATGTAGTAAGTTATTAAACATATTGAGGTTTGCAAACGAGGTAAAAAAAAATCTGTGCATTTACAAAATTAATTGTATAGATCTTAAACAGTATTGCTAATTTATAGACTTAACTTTAGACATTGGTGATAAATAATATATTTACCTGAAACTAAGATAAACAAATCCCATTTAATAATGGCTAGATTTCAAGTAAAAGTATTTCAAAATTAGTAATCACATATTTTATTTGAATTGCATTTTTAACCATGTTTAAGATATATCTGCATATGTATATATATTGAGATTTTTTTTCCTTCTGAGAACAACTTTAAATATACTTTCCTTCCAGGCACTATTATTTTAGCTTTGGTGAGAGTTAAATAATATTTCATAAAACACTAATAGTTCTTTGTATTAAAAAAAAGAAAAAAGGGATAGGTACCCTGTTTTTGGCATAATCATTTCTGTGCCATATTTCTTCCTGTTTCTTATTTCTTAGAGACATAAAGTTTTGTGTTTGTTGTTGTCCTTAGCTTACATATTGCAAGCAAATGCCAGCCTAGCTTCAAATGATACGTCTTTATTAGAAAACTTCGATTTAGTTTCTGTGCCCATTCTGACACACAGGATCACCTGGTAACAGAGGAGACTAGAGTTGGCCTTTGCATTTGTGGCTGGTATGTTGTTTAAAGAACAGACACAGGGAGAAGTGAACTACCTGGTTACAGGAGAGTCAATGCTGCCATGGAGATATAGTGTGTGTGGTCAGTCCAAGGATACACTAAAGGTGAGAGGTAAAAGAATAGAATGAGCAAGCCAGAGTACGGTCATGGCCTGAGCCATTAGTTTTAGTCTAGGAGCTCTTCCCAGGGTGCCCAGGGAATTGAAGTATTGATTATAGGCGGATTAGTTTCCATGTTCGTAAAATGAGAACACACAGACAATTTATCTCTCTCAGTTGCTGTGTACAGACCAACATGTGAAAAAACAGAATACTTATTTTATAACATGGCTGTTATGAAGAGTCACAGTCCGAGGTGGACAAGGATTAAGAAAAAGTTGTTATTTTCTAATTACCAAAAGTAGTGTAATACCTGTACAGGTATTCCTGAAGTTCTTAACACCTATGTAAATAATTATAATACATACAGAAAAACAAAACAAAACTGAATACTTATAGAATACTCATTATATAGTTTTAGCAGTGATACAAATACATTTTACATCTGGTCTTCATCTCAAAGTAATTTGTAATTGAGAAGTTAGGTTTTACATGCACAAAAAATTAAACAGTTCTAAGTGTCATAGACAGTGTATAACTAAGTGCAAAAAATTGATATAAAAATTGCATTGACTTTAAGAAGAAGGACCTATTTCAGTGGACAGTGATGATTGGGGAAGGCTTCTTTTAGGAGACAGAACCAAAACAAGTATAGGCACACTGCGTGGGATCAATAAAAGAAAAAAAAAATAAATCAACCCTAGCTTTTTTTGTGAAAATTAAGATTTAAAACAACAGAAAATACCTTTATGTTCTTTATTATCTAATAAAGCAAATATGGGCATAATTCTATGTTAAAAGTTATAATCTCTCTTTGAGCTCTATATATTACTCTTTTTCTGAGCTCTATATTATTTATATTAAAAAAAATTATAAATGTTTCCAGATTTTTTAATAGTCTATTAAACAACTCTAGCACAGGAAGAAATTGAAAATTGCTGATACAGCCAGACTCTTCCTTGCAGTGTCACTAGAAACTCTATGCCTAATTCTTTTAAGGTTTTGGGGCCAGAGGAAGTGACACTGAGGTGTTACATCTGCTCCTACACTGTGTGGCCACTTTACTTCCAATCAGGGTCTGTTTTCTTGACTAAATAAATCAGGATCTAAAATTTAAGCTGTAATCTTACAGCTTGGGCATGCACTGTTTCTTCCAGTTTATAGGATATCTGAGACAGTGCACACCCATTTTCTAATCAGAAAACTAAAACTCAGACACAAGGAAAATTTATTTGTCCAAGTTTATAACACTAATAAAAGGCAGAACTTAAATATAAACTAGTTCTGCCTTCTGTCCCCTCGCTCATCTAGAGATGATGAAAGACTAATTTGTCTGACCTCTCATATTGCCTTTCCTATTGACATTTTTTTTCTTTCAGTCAAATTACAGGAATTATTTATATTTAAAATTCAGGATCTCAGGGTTTCAGGTCAATGACAAGCAATTTAAATTATAACAAACTGCATAAAATTAGAAACTTCCTAGAAAATCAGAACTTGCTGCAATGATATCTGTCCCATTTGGAAGAAAATGCTTTGTTTTGTCTCCTGACTTCTTTCCTGTATCCATGACAACTCTGTTTTAGGACAGGAATGAATATAATTGAACAAATTGTTTTCTTTTTCTATTTCCTTTGAAAAATAAACTTACAGTAGAAGATAAAGACCACTTCATTTACTTCCTATCTTGTACAGATACTCTGAGGAAGAAAATGTTCCGTAATTCCCAAGTTATCTGATTTTTATTTACCTCTTTTTTATGTGCTAAATGTATCATAGAATTTTATAGTGTTAAACTGTCTTAATCATTAAAGTTCTGTTTCTTCTTTGCCCGCCCTTCCCACATAACCTGCTCATGTATTCATTCAGTCATCTTTCCATTTAGTCATGTGTTATTGGTGAGTCCATATTTCATGACATGTACATGCAGATCATGTTGGAAACAGAGATGAATAGTGATTGTACCTCATTTAACGAACTTCACATTCTAAGAGAGATAACCTTATTAAAAGGAAAAGAGAGGGGGAAAAATCCATAAGACAGTGGGATAAATATTATAACGCCCAGAACATTTGAGAAATTGGGAGATCTCTTACTTGTATTGAGAGGAGGGAATGACAAGAATTACAAGAAGAAGAAATGGCACATACAGAAATCCTGAAATAGCATGAGCCATTAAAAGAACTAGGAAGGTTTTTCTAGAACATAGAAAAAGTATGCTAAAAAGGCAGTAGATAAGGTTACAGAAGTAGACTGATATCTATATATAATGTTTGGCTATTATCCTGTCTATTAAAAGTAGCCATTGAGGGCTTCCCTGATGGCACAGTGGTTGAGAGTCCGCCTGCTGGTGCAGGGGACACGGGTTCATGCCCCGGTCCGGGAAGATCCCACATGCCGCGGAGCAGCTAGGCCTGTGAGTCATGGCCGCTGAGCCTGCGCGTCCAGAGCCTGTGCAAAAAAGTAGCCATTGAAGAAATTTAAGTGTAAATAACAGTAATGGCAAAGCGAAAAATGTATCAGAAGGATGGAAGATTTGAGGGAGGCAGAGAAATTAGGAGGCTATTGTAATTGGATGAGAGATGATTAAGGCTTGAATTAAAACAATGTTAAAGTAATGAACAAACAGATTAAAATATATTATGGAGGTAAAATTGACAAGACTGGTGATTAATTTAGTGTAGGATGATCTTAAAGTCACATTTCAGCAGATTGAAAAGTGAATAAAGCTGTATGGGTAACTCAGTGATCTGAGGTTATCTTCTGCTACAGAACATTCACATCCTACTTAGGATATACTCTTTGAGGCAACATGCATCTTATAAATGGTTTAGGCATGGTTTAGGCTTCTCCAGGGCCACATCTCCCCCCTATAAATTGGTGTCTCAAGGAGTAGGAATGTCCTGGGGACATATGCCTAAAACAGCAGTGCTGTTAGGATTTTAAATCTTTAGCCAGGAATTAAGTATAGAACCTTGCCTGAAACTTTCATGCTAAGCCAAGATCCTTAAGAGAGGCTGACGTGGTTCTAGTGGGCTCTCCTTGGTACCAAAAGAAATAAAAGCAAATGCTTATCCAAGTTAGGTCTGTTGGACTCCTGATTAAGACCAGAAATGAGGTAACAGTCAAAGAGTACTAAATATATGAGAATGAAAGCCACTGTGTATGAGAATCAACAAGGAAGAAAACAAAAAATTTAGACCCCCAGGGACTACCAAGATTAGAATTGTGAAATACAGGAAATAAAATAGCACAAAATTGAATGAATAAGAAGAGACCATCAAAATGAAGAGGAAGATTTGAAAAATCAAAAAATATAGAATTTAAAAATACAATTTGGAAAAAACTCCATGTATTAATGATTCTTCAGATTAGACAAAGATAAAGGGAACCAGTGACTTGGAACATACATTTTGAAATTTTTCCCAGAATGCAGAAAGAGAAAGAAATGAAAAATGAAGTGATGTTAAGAGATATGGAGGTAAACTAAGAAAGTTTAGTTTACAAATCATCAGAATTGAAAAAGGAAAAAAATACAGAGTAGGGGAGAGGAAATATTTTAAAAGATGATTGTTGTGAATTTTTAAGAACTGATTGAAAATAAGAATACAGTGACACAGAAGTCACAATGGACCTCAAGTAGGCTAAATAAAAAGAAACCCATACTAGATACATGGTACTGAAACTGGACAATGCCCAAAATAAAGAGACAAAAACACCCAGAAAGAAAGAACTGATCATCTACCAAAAGGGAAAATTAGAATAACAGCAACAGGGACTTCCCTGGTGGCACAGTGGTTAAGAATCTGCCTGCCAATGCAGGGGACATGGGTTCTAGCCCTGGTCTGGGAGGGTGTCACATACCGCGGAGTAACTAAGCCCATGTGCCACAACTACTGAACCTGCGCTCTAGAGCCCGTGAGCCACAACTACTGAGCCCGTGTGCTGCAACTACTGAAGCTTGCATGCCTTGAGCCTGTGCTCTGCAGCAAGAGAAGCCACAGCAATGAGAAGCCCGCCCACTGCGGTGAAGAGTAGCCCCTGCTTGCCACAACTAGAGAAGCCTGCACACAGCAACAAAGACCCAACGCAGCCAAAAACAAAGAAAGAAAGAAAGAAAGAATAACAGCAACAAAGAAAGCTAGAAGAAAGTAACATAATACTTTCAACGTGTGAAAAAAAAATTCTCAATAATTGTATATGCAACAAAAATATTTTCAAAAATTATTGGTGGGTGTGACGATAGAGTAATTTTGTGACATTTTAACTCACTCCGGTCCCAACCTTTGCTCCCCATTTCAAAGGAAGCCATAAAAATGCAGCACACATTATAAGCACTGTACCAGAGGGAGCATAATAGACCTCATTAGCAAAGAATTTTAAATCACTTACTTGTTCTGATCTGTCTGGTGACTCCCTGGAAGAATGGCTTAAAAGATTTGTTTTATTTTACCTAACCTGGAAGTAGCCCAGAGTGGGAAAAAAAAAAACAAAAAACTGATTTCCTGAGGGCATTTGTTGAAGACACTTATAGGCTAATATCTTGGACCTCACTGCCTGAGGTGATAGGCACCTCAGCTGCCTGAGGTGATAGATTAACAGCTGAGGCAAATGATAGACACACCAAAAAGCTTGGGAGGAGCAGCTGGGGAGTGAAATGTACACAAGGACTTTGAAAAGCTCTGACATATTCCTGGAAATGTAAAGAGCCCTGCACACGCTTAACGTTGTGTTCATGCTCTGGAAAGACCTGAGAAGGCCCCAAACTCTCATCTTTTGCTGATGCTGGGACTCTATGGAAGCAGGAAGTAAATGCAAAGGTAGAGTTGAAACCTGCCTGGCTGAGTGTTCAAGGGCTGTCCAAACACACACATGGCTGCTTGAGAAATTCTGGGAGTTTTTTTGGATTCAGGCATTTAAAGAAATCTCTGTCTAATCATTAGCTGACACTAACATAATGAAACAGAGACTTCAGTGACCACACATGACAAGGAATACACACTTAACAAAATTATTTTAGAAAAGTCAACTCAAGTTTCCTCAGAGGTCCAGATATAGGAATGAGGAGGGAGACCCACGTCTTCACCTAGGATTATGTATTTCCTGAGCAATTACAGCAGGCAGATCAGGAATTGAGTGAAGGTGCTGGAAAGAGAATGGTTAAAGTGTGGACTGGAGGGGGATCCTTGCTTGGGGGGGAAGGAGATAAATCTGAGCAGTGGTTGAAGGACTAAGAGAAGAGAGGGATCAAAGAAGTGGAAGTTGGAAGTGAGCTTATTTTTGCCTGGGGCCAGAGAGGGACTAGTGAAGGGGAGAGAAAGCACTTAGGCTAGGAGATTGTGACCAGAGAGTAGATTGTTGGCATAAAGATTTACGATGTGAAGCTGATTATGGCCAGTGAGGTGATTTCCTGAAGTGAGGTAGAATTGAAGATTCTAAAGGAATCTTAGATTTAGGGATTTTTGGTTCCCCATTAAAAGGTCAGAGAATTGTGAGGTACTGTGGTGAACGGTTTCCCATGTGGCTAATGAGGTCACCCAGAATGACAATAAGTCAGATAAGAAGATGCATGGAAATAAAACATCATATATTAGTTGCTATATGACTCATAAGGGTCAGAGGTAGGAGGACAGACTTTCGGACAATTGATGCAATTTCTCTGGTGTGTCTGAGGCATGAGTCTCCCCCACCCCACCCCCTCCTCTGCCACCATGCCTCTTGGCTTTGCCCATCCACTTGTTCTGTTCCTGAGAATAGTACCTATTAACCAGCCAGACACTGAGTCTCTCCTTTCCAGCTGTCTTCTGTTAATCTATTTAAATGTAATCTGCACTAATTTGCACATATTAGATTTTTTTCCTGGCTTTCTTCAGCCTTCATGCACTAGACAAAGCCATTGAATGAAATACTCTAATCTCTCACATCTCTTTTCTCTTTTGAAGACTATCTATAAAATATAGACCAATGATGTCATCAAAAGTTAATATTTGGAGTTTAGTCTTTCTTTAACTTCTTTTATTTTTCCAGCTGCCTCAGTGATTAAATTTAAGACTACCCATATGATTGTTTGCCCTCCAACATCATTTACATAGGAGTTTGAGCCTTTTTTCCCCAACTATTGTGGTTTCTAGCAGATTCCCCTAACCGTTGTGTCTTTGAATAATTTATGTTATTGTTAACTTTCATGCTGAAGACTAGACCATATTCCCATTGGAATGTGCCTGTGTCCCTCTTATGTGATTGAAGAGAATACTGCTACATGTTTCCAAGTGATCTCTCTACCTGTCCTGCTGCTATGCAAGATTTTAGTGGTGCTTCCGTGCTACTGCCAGGAAGTTCCCGCTGGTCCTAGAGTGACAGTCATAATTTAACCGAAATCTCATCGCGGAGTAACAAAATCTGTGTCAGAACACACATGGATTTTGGAAAGATTTCTACTGAGAACTATCTTGAATTGAGTGCTGCTTGGAGCTCATTTCAAGGTAGTTCCATCTAGAATTAAGAATCTGAGCATTTAAGTGAATTTTAGGTGTCCGTCCTATTGTCTGTATTAATTAAAGAAAGAATCCAGTCTATAGATTTCCTAACATATGGTCATCCAGTTTTGTGTGAAAATTTACTTCCATGGCAGTGAATTTTGTTGTTCTAGCCATTTAAAAAAGTGTCAAAAATCCTTGGTTTTTAGTGCATTAAATAACTTAATTGAATTAACTGAATCATTTGTTCACAAGGCACATTATATTTAAGAGGCATTGCTGTAAAACTATAATAGCGTATTTCTTAATTATATGATTTAGCTTTATCTAAAGTTTATGCATAGTTAATACTTGCAATACTGAAATTTGGTTATTGGAAAAAATTGGATTAAACAAAGCTATTAAGAATAATAATTCCAAAGGTATTTTTCTTTTCAGATTGCTATGCCATGCTATGAAGGACCATATAGTTCGTGTTGCAAATGAAGCTGAGTTTATTTTGAATAGACAGAGAGCTGAGGATGTACATAAACATGCAGAGTTCGAGGTAAGGTTTGGGGATTGAGTTAAATTCTGCTTTTCTGTTATAAGTCGGTTGTCACCAATGGTAACCTTACATAAGGTTTTTTTTTTTTTTTTTTAAGAGAAAAATTTCACTGAAGTCATTTCAGTAGTTTTTAAAAGCTTTAGTAAATGTCAAATACAGGGCACTTATTTCTTTTTACCTCATTTACAACATGAAGAGACCCGTCCTGCCCTGTTCCTAACCAGTTGGTGGACTGAAGTTGTTCTGACTTATTCTTAAAGGCAAATACAGTTTTATAATGCAATTCCTTTAGTAATTTTTCAGCATAGTTTACACACCATTAGATATGGGTGTAACAGTGGTTATATGGAGAAACAGTTTTACCATTCAGTAATTTATTATTTAATAATGTATCTATCTTTATTTAGAGTGGCCAAAGATTATTTTAGTTCATATTTTATATTTATAATTATATTTTAGTGACAAATGAAGCAATGCCATTATATATGATATAAATGTAGATCTGTATGTATCGATCTATATATGGAAATGTAATCGTTGAAAAATCCTCATAAGTACAATTAACTGTCATTTGAGTAAAGAACAAATAGCTGTCATTTCTATTTCATATGCAAAAACTAAAGGATGTTCAAGCACTATATATTACATACTAATAGTTTTTTAAGAACATTATTCTTATATTCCTGGCATGTCAGTAATTATTTGACATTATTTGTATCATCCTAATTCAATAACATTGGTTTCAGAAATATTGAGGTGACCTGGTGTTTGGCTTAGGTTGGACTTCAGTGGTCTTGAAAATAATATATAACTCCACCAATTTATTCTCCTAATACGACATGCGAACAAGTGTGGTGTGGCTGGAAGCCAGAGCTCACGGTTTCAGTTTTGACGAGGTTTTTATCTCAGTAAAGCAGCTCTCTTAGCCATGCAAGTTGATGTCCTAGGTCTAGTGATCTCTGACCTACCTAGGTAAAAAGCATGAGGCAGGGGGCTTCCCTGGTGGTGCAGTGGTTGAGAGTCTGCCGGTCGATGCAGGGGACGTGGGTTCGTGCCCCGGTCCGGGAAGATCCCACATGCCGTGGAAGCGCCTGGTCCCGTGAGCCATGGCCGCTGAGTCTGCGCGTCCGCAGCCTGTGCTCCGCAACGGAAGAGGCCACAACAGTGAGAGGCCCACATACCGCAAAAAAACAAACAAACAAAAAAAAAACGTGAGGCAGAAAAATAGCTGTTGTCACTTTAAAACCCATAACCTCTGCTTTATTTGTCAGATGAGACAGCACGCACTTGTCATATGGGATTACACCTTATTTTGCAAAAAACAAACAAACATTTTAAACTCTGGTAAAAGTCCATTGACAATTAAGTGTTTGTCAAAATGAAGTTTTGTATTGCTTCAACCGTAAATAGCATCTGATATTTATAACATTGGGTATCATGCTGTAATTTGGATGACAAGAAAAGATTGAGTTCTTTGAATATAATATGTTTAGGTATAAGATATGGCAGAACTCTAGACAAAATAAGAATATTCAATTAACTTTTGACTTCTGTTAGTAAATAAGGCTTAGATTATTAACTGAATTCCCTGCAGAATCAGTTTTGAGTTGATCGTATATCTACTAAGAAAATCAGGATATTTTGTGGGAATATAAGCAGATCAATATTTGTCATGTGAAAGCATTTAAAATAGATTTTCAAGCAGCTAGATACTAGTTACAAGCTCTAACATATAGTTAACCAAGGTGATGTTAAGCTAAGGGAGGTGTTTCTCGACCTTTTTCTTTGTTGCTCCCCACAAGGAAAATTTTTAAATATTTGTCATCCTAATCAGCCCCCACCTTGATTTATTGTATTATCATCAATATGCTGCATATCTGTTTGTGCACCGTATATGCATCTGTGCTTTATACATTAAAAGAGTAAGGTTTTTTTCACGCAACCCTAATACCAGTTTTTACCCCCTCGGGGATGAATGAGATCACTCCTGTTGATGATGCATGGCTAAGGGAGGTGTAGAGGCTATGAAGGGGATATGAAGACTCAGGGTTTTTAGATTGTGTACACATAAAATAAACTACTAATGTAAACCTAATTTTGAGAGTATTGTCATTGTTACTTAACGAATGTGCATTGTTTTTTAACCCAGATGTTTTGATTTGTTCTTTTTAGGTTAAAGCTGTATTAGTAAATGCATTGATTATGTGTATGTTTGTGCGTGTGTGGTTTACCAAACTTATATCACTTTTAAATTGTAAAAGATTTTGTAAAAGTCATAACATTTTATACTAGGACTTTTTGAGGAATTTCTGTATCTCTCATATAGGCCTGTAATTAAGAGAAAAAATGTATTTAATTTGAGATGGGTACTTCACAGTTAATTTTTTTTGGCTAACCACTGTAATTGTTAAGGAAGAAAAATGAAAATTTAATTTTACTCTCCAAAGAGCTAATGAAATATTAACCTCATTATGGAGGCAGATCATTGTACTAATTGGTGACTCCCTGTACAAAAAGATAAATTGGAAAATGAATTAATCCTTCTTAGGTTACTGTAGGGTTATTTCTCTGGAAGAGATGACTTGTGGTAGTAGTCTGTATCAATAGATAATTGAAAGGAATATGTTCAGATACCTTACATGAAAGATTTTTACTTTGTAATGATGAATGTGAACTCATTATATGTATTTTTTTAGATGTACAAAACTTTTTTTGTAGTTATATGACTTGTATTACATACATGATAATGTTAAAATCTGCAGTCACTCTACCCTATACAAAAATTATTATACAAAACAAATCAAACTTATGGTTAAAGAGATATTCATCTTCATGTTCATGTTTGTATTGAGCCTTTTTTTTTTTTTTTTTTTTTTTGCGGTACGTGGGCCTCTCACTGTTGTGGCCTCTTCCGTTGCGGAGCACAGGCTCTGGACGCACAGGCTCAGCGGCCATGGCTCACGGGCCCAGCCGCTCCACGACATGTGGGATCTTCCCGGACCGGGGCACAAACCCATGTCCCCTGCATCGGCAGGCGGACTCTCAACCACTGCGCCACCAGGGAAGCCCTGTATTGAGCCTTTTTGATACACAATGAGATTGATTACCTGTGTTGCTAATACCAATGAACTTGAATACAGATAGCTGACAGGACAACTGATTATTAGGGAAGATAAGATTAAGGTAGTAGTTATCATGAGAAACTTTGACATTAGATTCTAGAGCTAGGAGACACTGTAGAGAAAACCTTGTTTTAGCCCTTCATTTTACAAATGTAAAACTGAATACAGTGAAAAAAACAGAATTCGCATAAAGTGTGAAATTAAATCCAGGTCTAAATTCCTAAACTACTGCTTTCTCTTCTATACCACATTGCCATTTACAAAATGGAACACTATATATTAAGTGGCAAGTTTTTGATCTATATATAATTATCAGGAACATAACTCTTATTTTAAGTGAGATATATACTGTATAGGTTAAAATAATAAGTAGGTTTACATTTTTAATAAATCATTTTGTTTTTAAAATGCTTATTTTTGGAATATGTTAAAATCAGAATTTCAGAATTGGAAGGAACCTTAAAAGTCATTAATTACTTGATTATATTACTTAATAATATTCAAATTACTTTACATATACTTTATGTATAAACACGAAGAAAGAACATATTTTTACCAGTTTGAAAGGTGATTATATATGTGTGTGTGTGTGTATATTTTAGAATAAACTTTCAAAAGATTACATTATCTGAGTTTTTTAAATTGAATCGATAATTATTACCCTATAACTCAAGGTTAAATATCATTTCTTTCTTACATACGGTAGTGGTTTATTATCATGCACTGTTTGTATTTCTTTGTAGTCGCAGTGTGCCCAATACGCTGCTGATAGAAGAGAGGAAGAAAAGATGTGTGACCATCTCATTAGTGCTGCGAAACATAGGGACCACGTGACTGCAAATCAGCTGAAACAGAAGATCCTTAACATTCTCACAAATAAGCATGGTGCTTGGGGAGCAGTTTCTCATAGGTGAGTTATAAAAAACTAGAAGTAAACAGTAACTCATAGCTTAATTGTAGTAGTTATAAGTAAAAAAAAAACCTATAAACTTAAAACTTCCTTACAAAATATGATTTTAAAGTGTAAAAAAATGGCTTAATTTTTCTCCTGAAATCTTTAGTAATGACTCTTGAGAATGGTTTAAAAGAAAATCTAAAATTTTAAAAGTAATCTAATGGAAATTTTTTTCTAATTCATAATAATGTGTAACATAATACAAAATTTGTTTAGGCAAGTATTTTAGACTACCATCTCTCATATATAACATGGGTGTTAGTTATAAGAAGTGACTTGTTTTTAATCTTTCAGAGCCAACTCTTCAAATTATTAAATTTATATCATTCTTAATTTTTTTATGCACAAGTAATAATAATATAAGCATTCACTATGGAGAAGTAATACATTCTTTTAAAATTTTTTCTTCTATATTTCTCTATGGAGTCTTTCTTAGGAAAGGTTTCATCTCAAATTAGGGTATTTATGATATTATAATAGAAACAAAACCAAAATTGGTTGTTTTTGCATTACAAGTGTTTTTCTTCCTGAAGTTTTGTGAGCATAAAATTGTTTCATTTTGTTTTGTTGTCCTCTGCACAGTACCTTCTAGAAACATAGTAGTGAAGCAGGTCACTATATTTACATTGCTAATGTTCTTCATTTGTATGTCTTCATTTTATCTTATCTCATTGACTGTTTTTATTAAGTCTCTGTCTGGCAGAATTTAGGGATTGGGTAAATGTGGACGAGACACTAAGAAAAATTCTGGTAGAAGTGATTCTGTTAGTTAGAGAAGAACATCTAGAATGTGGCCAGGATATTATTTGACAGACTGTCCTGGGGTCTCAAGTATAAGATAGATTTAAGAAAACTTTATTATTTGAATTTAAAGTAAAATTATAACATAATGTCTTTAAAAATAGTTAACACTCTCCTTAAAAAACTAAAAATAGAACTACCCCATGACCCAGCAATCCCATTACTGGGCATATACCCGGAGAAAAGCATAATTCAGAAAGAGTCATGTACCACAATGTTCGTTGCAGCACTATTTACAATAGCCAGGACATGGAAGCAACCTATGTGTCCAATGACAGATGAAGAAACGAAATTGAGTTATTTGTAGTGAGGTGGATGGACCGAGAGTCTGTCATACAGAGTGAAGTAAATCAGAAAGAGAAAAACAAACACCGTATGCTAACACATATATATGGAATCTTAAATTAAAAAGGTTCTCAAGAACCTAGGGGCAGGACAGGAATAAAGATGCAGACGTAGAGAATGGACTTCAGGACATGGAGAGAGGGAAGGGTAAGCTGGGACGAAGTGAGAGAGTGACATGGACATATATACACTACCAAATGTAAAATAGATAGCTAGTGGGAAGCTGCTGCATAGCACAGGGAGATCAGCTCAGTGCTTTGTGATCACCTAGAGGGGTGGGATAGGGAGAGTTGGAGGGAGACGCAAGAGGAAGGGAATATGGGGATTATATGTATATGTATATGTATAGCTGGTTCACTTTGTGATACAGCAGAAACTAACACACCATTGTAAAGCAATTATACTCCAATAAAGATGTTTAAAAAAAGTAGTGGGGGCTTCCCTGGTGGCGCAGTGGTTGAGAGTCCGCTTGCCAATGCAAGGGACACGGGTTCGTGCCCCGGTCCGGGAGGATCCCACATGCCGCGGAGCAGCTGAGCCCATGAGCCATGGCCGCCGAGCCTGCGCATCCAGAGCCTGTGCTCCGCAACGGGAGAGGCCACAGCAGTGAGAGGCCCGCGTACCGAAAAAAAAAAAAAAAAAAAAAAAAAAATAGTGAACACTCAATATTTGTTTCTTATAATAATAGCAATACCACCACATCTAACATTTATTAAATATTTATTGTGTGCTAGGCACCATACTAAGAACATTACATGGGTTATTTTGTTTAACATTCAGAACATCTCTATTAAGGTTGATACTGAATTTTTTTTTCATATTACAATGAAGAAATTGAAGATTTCAGAGGTTAAGAAACTTAGGTAGTATCACACAACTTGTACAAATAGAAGCAGAGTGTGTCTATCAGTGTTCTCCAGAGAAACAGAAAAGAACCAATAAGATATATGTCAGACATAGATATAGATAAGATATAGCTATGGATATGAATATGGATATGGGTATAGATATATATAGATTTATTTTAAAGAATTGGCTCACATGCTTATGGAACTTGGCAAGTCTGAAATCTGTAGGGTGGGCTGGCAGGCTGGAAGCGTAGGCAGGATTTCTGTCTTGGGGCAGAAATCCTTCTTCTCCAAGAAGCCTCAGTCTTTTCTCTGAAGACCTTCAACTGATTAGATGAGCCCCACCCACGTTCTTGAGAATAATATCCTTTACTTAAAGTCAACTGATTATAGATGTTAATCACATCTACAAAATACCTTCACAGCAACATCTAGACTAGTATTTGATGAAACAGCTGAGCACATAGCCTAGCGAAGTTGACTCAGAATTTAACCTTAAGACAGTACAATAGCACGAGCATTTTGCCCCAGCTATAGACCTTGTCTCTCTTTTTGTGTCATCCAAATTGGATTTATCTACTCAGTTATATGTAGTGAGGACTATAACATTATATTGCTAACAATTCAGCTGGTATAATATAGCATATTACCTTAAATGTATAAAGCTGTACATGGTTTGGTTTTAATATTTCACCAGATAATTAAAATACAGCTAAAGGACAGAGACTTCCGTAGTGACAGTCATGTGGTAACGTGTCGAATGCATCCTCTGCTCAGCTTTCCCTTTATGGTAGCTCATTAGATAGACGGGAAGACTGGCAACAGGACCCCTCAGAAGAACAGGTATCCTTTGTCCTTTTCTGCACATTAACTCCCAGTGCTGATTAACTGAAAAACACACAATCTGTCTATTATCATCCTTTACTAAGTGGGACACTGAACTCTAATCTTTCTTAGTATTTAATTAATAAGGCTCAGTTGTTGGACTGCTTCTCCTTTTTGTCTTATTCACTCTCTAGGCAATTTTATCTAGTCTCATGGCTTAAAAAAATACCAATATGTTAGTAACTCCCAAATTCTCCAGGTCTCTCTCCCTTATCTCCAGACATGTATATCTTCCTACTTGGTATCTTCCATTCGGATATCTAGTTGTCATCTCACACTAACGATGACAGAACTGAGCTCCTGAGATTTTCTCCCAAACCAGTTCCTCTTGCAGTCATCTCCTTCTTAGACATGGAGAACCCCAGTTTTGCAGTTGCCCAGGCCATAATTGTTGCTCTTTTCCTTAACTACTCTTCACACATCCCATATTGAGCCCTTCAGCAAATCTTATTGATTCTGCCATAAAAAAAATCCAGCATTTGACTGCTTTTCACCATTATCTTTGGTATCGCCTTGATCCACGACACCATCATTTCTCACTTGACTTATTGCAACATTACTCTCAACAGTCTTCCTGCTTCTGCCCTTGTCCTCCTAAAGTCCATTCTCAGCATAGCAGTGTGGGTGATTCTTACTAAAATGTAGAACCCTTTGCTCCTCTGCTCAGGAACCTCCAGAATTATACTGTGCAAGAAGGTAACCACTAGTCAGATGTGGCTATACAAATTTAATTAATAAAAAAATTAATTTAATTAAAAATTTAGTGCCACAGCTGCACTAACCACATCCAAGTACTCAATAGCTGCATGTGTCTCGTGGTTCCCATGTTAGACACCACAGAACATTTCTATCATTGCACAAAATTCTACTGGACAGTGCTACTCCAGAGACTTCCCATGTCACTGAAAGAAAAAACCTACAAGGACAAAGAAATGTAGAATGGTCAGAGAAGTCCATTCTGATGAGGAACCATTTGAACAAAGAGCTGTCTGAGCATTTCAAGCAGAGAGAACAGCATACAAAAGAAGGAAGTGCTTGGCCTGTGCAGAAAGTAGTCAGAGGCCAGTATGGCTGCAGTGGAGCGAGCCATGGGGAGGGAAGGTACTGTCATCTGGCCTCCGTTAGCTCTTTGACCTGCTTCTCCTACTACTCTGCCCTTGTACTTTTTGTCAGTCACTGTAGCTTCCTGCTGTTCTTCAAGTTTGCAGGGTATGTTTGCTCTGTTTGGAATGCTTTCTTACAAAAAACCCATGTGGCTAGCTCTCCCGCTTTGTTCCAGCTTTAATTCAAATGTACTTTCTCAAAAAAAAGTCTTCTGTAGCCACCCTGTCTAAAATTCTACTCCTTCCTCCAAATATTTAGTACTACATTCCTCTGCTTTGTTTTTCCTTTTTCAAAATTTTATTACTAACATACCGTATATTTTACTTATTTAGCAGTTGCCTTGTTTTGTTTACCACTAGAATGCAAGCTCTGTAATGGAAGGGATTTTTATCTCTTCTGTCCACAGTGTTATCCCTAGCACCTAGAATGCCTGATGCACAGCAGGTGCTAAATAAATGTTTGTTGAGTAAATTAATAAATGAATGCTTGGTATATATCCTTTGGTACAGTGACGCTACTGGTAATGGAATGGAAAAACAACTTAGTCTATTGTCTGTGACACTTTTATATTTTAAATGGAATAATTTTATTAAATGACAAAAAGTACTTACCCCTGCATGAAATGACAGCTCAAGCTCATCTAGAAAACAGGATAAACAGTTCCTACTTCACTGGATTATTTTAATGGTAAAATGAAATGTTATGTGCAAAATGCTTAGCACAACGTATGGCACGTAGTAGATGTCTCGTACTTGTTAGGCACTTTTTCTGTTCGGCAGCTCTTTACAAAGAGTCTTTTCTTAAAAGACAATTTTTTTTAGAGTAGTTTTAGGATTAAAACAAAATTGAGTGAAAGGTACAGAGATTTCCCATATACCCCCTCCCACACACATGCGGAGTTTCCCCCCATCAATGTCTCCCACCGGAACGGTTCGTTAGGGATGAATCATAATCACCCAGAGTGTAATCACCCAAAGTTCATAGTCCATCTTAAGGTTCACTCTTGGTTTTGTATATTCTATGGATTTAGACAAATGTCTGATGACATATATCCATCATTATAATATCACACAGGGTAGTTTCACTGCCCTAAAAATCCTCTTTGCTCTGCGTATTCATCTTTCCTCTCACCCCATCCCTGGCAATCACTGATCTTTTTATTGTCTCCATAGTTTTGCCTTTGCCAGAATGTCATATAGTTGGAATCATACAGTGTGTATCCCCTTCAGATTAGTTTCCTTCATGTAGTCATGTGCAAGCTTCTTCATGGCTTGTTAGCTCATTTCTTTTAGTGCTGCATAATATGCTAGTGTCTGGATGTGTCGGTTTATTTATCCATTCACCTACGGAGAGGCTTCTTGCTTGCTTCCACATTTTGGCAGTAACGAACAAAGCTGCTGTAAACATCCATATGCAGGCTTCTGTGTGGACGTAAGTTTTCAACTCCTTTGGGTAGATACCAAGGAGCGCAACTGCTGGCTTATATGGTAAGAGTATGTTTATTTTATGAGAAACCACCAAACTGTCTTCAAGGTGGCTGCAAGGTTTTGCATTCCCACCAGCAGTGAATGAGAGTTCCTGTTGTTCCACATCCTCACCAGCATTTGCTGGTATTGGGGTTCCAGATTTGGGGCATTCTCATAGGTGTGTTGTGGTATCTAGTTGTTTTAATTTACATTTCCCATAATGTGGAATATATTTGCTATGCTTATATCATCTGTATATCTTCTTTGGTAAGGTGTCTGTTAAGGTCTTTGGTCCATTTTTTAACCAGATTGGTTGTTCTCTTATTGTTGAGTTTTAAGTTTTCTTTAATAATCCTTTATGTCAGCAGTCCCCAACCTTTGTGGCACCAGGGACCAGTGTCGTGAAAGACAATTTTTCCATGGAACCGGGGGTGGGGGCGGCGGGGGGGATGGTTCAGGCGGTAATGCGAGTGACGGGGAGCTGCAGATGAAGCTTTCTCACTTGCCCACCGCTCATCTCCTGCTGTGCGGCCCCGTTCCTAACAGGCCGCGGACCAATACTGGTCCACAGCCTGGGGGTTGGGGACCCCTGCTTTATGTCATGTGTCTTTTGCACATATTTTCTCCCAAACTGTGACTTGTCTCTTCATTCTCTTTACAGTGTCTTTCGTAGAGCAGAAGCTTTCGATTTTAATGCAGTCCAGCTTATCTGTTATTTCTTTCGTGGATTATATCTTCAGTGTTCTAGATTTTCTCCTATGTTATCTCTAGGAGTTGCATTTTACATTTAGCTCAGTGATTCATTTTGAGTTAAGTTTTGTGAAGGGTGTAACATCTGTGTCTCGATTTATTTTTTTGCATGTGGATGTCCAGTCGTTCCAAAACCATTTGTTAAAAAGACTGTCTTTGCTCTGTTATATTGCCTTTGCTCCTTTGTCAAAGATCAGTTAACTATATTTATAGGAGTCTATTTCAGGGCTCTCTGTTCTGTTCCATTGACCTATGTATCTGTTCTTTCACCCGTACCACATTGTCCTGGTTACTGTAGCTTTATAGTAGTTCTTGAAGTCAAGTAGCATTAGTCCTCCAGCTTTGTTCTTCTCCTTACAAAGAGTCTTTTAAAGTAGTTTCCCATGCCACTTAGTCACCCTCTAACTTGAAATATACAGTTATAATTTATTTATTTTATTCATTTAGTGAACAGATAGTTCTTCAGCTCCTATATGTGCTAGCATAGTGGTGAGCAAAACTGACGTGTTCCCTGCCCTAACATAACTAAATTATAGTCTAGTAGAAGGGGCTGATGCTAAACAAACAATTATAGAAATAAAAGATGCTAATAACAAACTTTGGCAAATGCTAGGAAAGAAAATATAGGGTACTGTGAAAGAGAGAGTATAGCAGAGGATCTTTATTTTAGATTAGGGATTCAGGGAAGACTTTTGAAGAAGGTCGGTTTAAGCTGAGTGCTGAAGGGATGAGAAGGGGATCGTCAGCAAAGGGTAGGGTGTAGAACATTAAGGAGAGAAATATTACAAAGACTCAGAGTGTAGAAATAATAAAATGAACAGAAAGGGGGCTAGTATGCCTAGAGCTTAGTGAGCAATGGAGATAGTGGCTTGAGATGAGTCTGGAGAACATATGAGCCAGATGATTTAAAGCCTTGTAGATCATGTTAAGGATTTGTGACTTTATCCTAAGTGGCATGGAACACAGTGAAGGGTTTTGAGTGGAAGAGTAACATGATCTGATTTATGTTTAGAAAGATTAGCCTGGCTGCTTTATGAAGACATATGCTGGAAGAAATAGGCAAGTACGGTCACCCAGTTTATAGCCGAGTTCACATGTCGCCCTTGCTATAGCGTTTCCTGGGTTCTCTATCTTTCCTAAGCCTGCCTCCTCATATTTTGTTGTTATTATCTGTATTGCAATTATCTATAATATATCACTTAATATTTTATAGCAATGTGATGTGCCTGTCTCTTCCAATAGACTTGTATCTTCCTAAGTGGAGGGATTGAATAGTACTTATATTTACATCCTTGTTCTTAAATATATGTTAAATCTGAAGGAATTTCATCTCTATCATGTTCTACTTCCTGTTTTACAAAAAAATGCTTAATTTTAACATACAATGCTTTTTAATTTTATCTTTTGACTCAATGATGCTGCTGGCTCTAACATATTTTAGCTTTTGAATTAATATAATGTTATTGATCTATATTTCTTCTCTGAGGAAAAACTAGAGTGTGATAGCGTTTTCTTTTCTTTTTTTTTTTTTTTTTTTTTTTTTTTTTTTTTTTTTTTGCGGTACGCAGGCCTCTCACCGTTGTGGCCTCTCCCGTTGTGGAGCACAGGCTCCGGACGCGCAGGCTCAGTGGCCATGGCTCACGGGCCCAGCCGCTCTGCGGCATGTGGGATCTTCCCGGACTGGGGCACGAACCCGTGTCCCCTGCATTGGCAGGCAGACTCAACCACTGCGCCACCAGGGAAGGCCTGATAGCTTTTTAAAAATGCATATTCAAGAATTAATTCTGTTACATAATACTTAGTATTTACAAACAGTTTTCCCTTATTTATTTTATGTCTTTGGATCATACTTCCTATGTCTTAAACTACAATATATAATATTGTAATGCAAATTTTAAAATGGGCAAAGGACCTGAATAGACATTTTTCCAAAGAAGATATACAAATGGTTAACAGGTACATGAAAATGTGCTCAGCATCACTAATCATTAGGGAAATGCAAATCAAAGCCACAATGATGTATCACCTCACATCTGTCTGAATGGCTATCATCAAAATGATAAGAGATAACAAATGCTGGAGAGGACAGGTAGAAAAGAGAAACCTTGTTCAATGCTGGTGGCAATGTAAATTGGTGCAGTCACTATGGAAAATGCTATGGAGGTTGCTAAAAAAATTAAAAATAGAACTATCATATGATCCAGCAATTCCACTTCTGGGACTATATGTTCATAGCAGTACTATTTACAATTGTCAAGACGTGGAAACAACCTAAGTGTCCATCAATGGATGAATGGACAAAGAAGTTGTGGTATACACATATACAATGGACTATTATTCAGACATTACAAAACAAGGAAATCCTGCCATTTGCAATAATGTGGATGGACCTAATATTATGCTGAGTGAAATAAGTCAGACGTGAAACACAAATACTGTTTGATCTCATTTGTATGTGGACCCAGAAAAAAAAAGAAAAAAAACAAATTCATAGAGAAAGAGATCAGACTTGTGGTTACCAGAAACAGGGTTTGAGGGCAGAGGGAATTGGATGAAGGCAGTCAAAAAGTACAAACTTCCAGTTATAAGATAAATAAGTACTAGGAATGTAATGTACAATATGATGACTATGTTAAGACTGCTGTGTGGTATATGGGACAGTTAAGAGAGTAGATCCCAGGAGCTCTTGTCACAAGGAAAAGAAAAACTTTTTTTTCCATTTTCTTTTTTTTGCTTTTTGTATCTAAGATGATGGATGTTAACTCATTGTGGTACCATTTCATAATATACGTAAGTCAGGCTTCCCTGGTGGTGCAGTGGTTGAGAGTCCATCTGCCAATGCAGGGGACACGGGTTTGTGCCCCGGTCCAGGAAGATCCCCCATGCCGCGGAGCGGCTGGGCCCGTGAGCCATGGCCGCTGAGCCTGCGCGTCCGGAGTCTGTGCTCCGCAACGGGAGAGGCCACAACAGTGAGAGGCCCGCGTACCGCAAAACAAAACAAAACAAAAACAAAAACATAATATATGCAAGTCAAATAATTATGCCATACACCTTGAACTTACACAGTGCTGTTTGTCAGTTATTGATATATCTCAATAAAACTGGGGGGAAAAAAAACTTCATAAGCCATAACAACTTAAATTAAAATCAGGAGATTGTCAGGACTTCTCTGTTGGTCCAGTGGTTAAGACTCTGCGCTTCCATCTCAGGGGGCATGGGTTCGATCCCTGGTTGGGAACTAAGATCCCACACGCTGCGTGACTCAGCCAAAAAGATTAAAAAAAAAAAAAATGAGGATGTACTAGGCCCTTGAGTAAAAAAATACCCACACAACACACGCGCACATACACACGGTCACAATTTTTAGTGTGCATTTTCATATAAGCATTACTATTGAGATTTTGTTTTCGTTAGGATGTTGGTAGAAACTCACATTTATTTAGTGCAGCTATGTATCGGCAGTAACTTTGCTGTTACTTTGCATCTAATGCGTTATTTTCATTCTAACAACACTGTAAGGTAGATATTATTTTTCCCATTTTGCAGCTAAGAAATGTGAGTCTCAAAGAGAAGTTGAATAGCTTTCCCAGTGTTACATAGCTAAATAGTAGGGACGGGATTTGAATCTAGATCTGCCTAACCCTAAAGCCCATGGTCGTTCCAATGATGAAATTAATTACTAGTTATTAGTTATAAATATTATCAGTTGGAATAATGAAATAAAGAGAACTTAAACAGGAATAAGACTCAAACCTCTGAGGTTTTAGAAAATATTTTTAATGTTTTACAAGTTCAAGACCCGAACTGAATTAACACTGGAACTTCTACCCACAGAGGTCAAGATATAACCTGCAGTCTAAACCTAAGAGGGTTGATTGGCCAGAAAAACAAAAACAGACAGACAGACATTCTCCATAGGAGATTAGCAGGATGCAATTCAAAGTTATTTAATATACAAAGAACCAGGAAAATCTTGACGTTTCTTAAGGAAAGACAGTTAACAGATACCAATTCCAATTCCCAGAGGTTGTAACTATCAGATAAAGATTTAAAAATAGCTGTTATGACCATCTTTCATGAAGTAAAGGTAAATATTCTTTAAATGAATGGAATGATAGAAGATCTCAGCAGAGCAATAGAAAGTATAAGAAAGAACCAGATGAAAATGAAAAATATAATATCTGAATAAAAAGTAAGTAAATAAAAATAAAAAATTTTAATGTAATATCTGAAATTTTAAAAATACACAGACTGGAAAAAGTATTTGCAAGTCACACATCTTACAAAGGACTTATAAAAGTATACAGGTATAAGTATCTATATTTATACAAGTATAAAATTATACAAAGGACTTACAAATATATATATATACACACACACATATATAGGTATATATGTGTATGTGTATGTATAAAGGACTTTCAAAACTTATTAAGAAGACTAACATTGCAATAAAAAAGCGAGCAAACATTTGAACAGACACTTCGCCACAGACAGTATACAGATGACATAAGCATATGGAAAGATACTCAATATCCCCAGCTCTTAAGGAAGTTAAAATTAAAACAACAATCATATACCACTACCATTAGAATGAATAAAATTAAAACAAAACAAAAACCTGGTACTGCAAGAGCTGGCAAAGACGTGAAGCAACTGGAGCTCTCATACATTGCTGGTGGAGATACAAAAGGTCCAGAATCTTTGGAGAGTGGTTTGGCGGTTTCTTATACAGTTTAACGTACACTTACCATATGACACAGCAATCCGCCTGCTCCTAAGTATTTACCCCAAGAGGAATGAAGATTTACATTCACACAGAAACATGTACATGAATGTTTATAGCAGCTCTATTAATAATTGCCAACAATTGAAAACAGCCCAGGTGTTCTTCAGCTGATGAATGGATAAGAACCTGTGGCACATCCATATTCTGGAATGCTACTCAGCATTGGTAAGGAATGGACTGTTGATAATGCAGCAATATGAAGGCATCTCAGATGCTTTCTGCTGAATAAAAGAAGGCAGAACACATTGTTTAATTCCATTGATACATTCTGGAAAAAGCAAAACCTTAGGCAAACACATTGGTGGTTTCCAGGGGTTAACAGTGGGGGGAGGATTTGACTAGAAAGGGCTAACGTGAGGGAGCTTTGCGGGGGGATAATTAAACTATTCTGTATCTTGATTGTGGTAGTGGTTTCACGATTCTATGCTTTTGTCAAAATTGATAGAACTGTACACCCAAAAGACTGAATTTTACTGTACCTAAGTTAATAAACTTTTAAAAACTTAAAGGCCCCATATTTATAGATGATTCTTGAGCTGTGAATACTAATATTTAACAAACTATATTATATTTTTAATATAGAGAATTGCAATCATATTATTTATTTATTGTTTAAAAGTTAAATAACAAGTCAGATTATCTCAGTTATATCCATGCCAACACAGGTATATCGGAACAAAATTGGATTTCCCTACAACTAATACATATAAGTGAATTAATTTTTACTAGATGTATTTTTTTTAATTATACAGTTTTTAAAATCCTTATGTATATGGACTAAATATACTGTTCTCTAATAAAGATTATGAAGTACTCAGAAGGGAAAAAAAGAAAATTTTTCCAACAATTTTCAAGTAGTTTAAAATGTCAAGATTTAAATGAGGAGTGTGCTCTATAGTCAATGAAAGTTGTTGTTACAAGTTGTGTTGCCAAGATATTAGTAGGTACTGGGTTAGACTAAACAATCTACTAATTGTGAGCTCGTTAACACTGTGAGATCTTAGACATGGCCAAAATATATATTTCCAATCCCCAACAAATTTCATCTCTCCTATGTCAGCAGTACATCTGTATGCTTTCTTCTTCCAAGCACTGAAAATGGTTAGAATATGGATTCTTCCAGGGTTGTATATTGCTAGGTAGTTTCATCAAGGCAAAAGAGCAGGAATATTAAGATACAAGTAAGAAAATGGTTGAAGTGATAAGTGATAGACAACCTAGGATAGTTAAGGAAGAGAAGTAAAGAAAGAAGGGGATTGAAACACAGAAAATAATGGAGTCAAGAAAACAAGAGTTGATGAACTGAACTTGGGAAGCTCTAGGATGTTTGAATTTAAGACTTATGAAATACATCAATAAAAGGTTAACAAATCTAGAATGTGGTCATGAAAATAGTCAAGTGGAGTCGAGTTGAAAATCATAGTAATGAGGAGGTCAATAAACTGAAAGGATGGAATCTTGCATGTGACACTTACGTTGAATTACCCAAGATGATTCCAGTATTTGGGATGGAAAGGAAGATTGTGAGCATCTTCTAAGTCTTCAGTAAATAAAAGGAAAAGCCTGAGAGGCTGATAGAGTACTCCAAATGGGGAAGAGACCAAGGTGGTATTACCAGATTCCGCAAAGGTCTTAAAGGAGTCTCAAAGTTCATCTTACCTTAAATTTAAAAAAAAAAAAAAATATATATATATATATATATATATACACACACACACACACACACACAGAGAGAGAGAGAGAGAGAGGGAGAGAGAGAGAGATGATGGCAAAACTTTAACAGCCTGTCAGATCATTTTCCCTGATAGAATTCTAATGCAGACCATAAAGGTAAGTACAATGAATTGAAAAGACTAGATGATTTTAGATCAATAGGGATTGTATGGGTCAGGACCAGAAATGCCTGTTATTTGGATGCGAAGGTGATCAAGCTGAAACCTATATGACCCAATTGATTACCAATATCATCCTGCTGCTTTTTTTCCTAAAATATATAGATTTTTTAAAAAATTAGTATGATTGTTTTAGTTAAGTCTCTTCAAAGTAAGACACTGTAAAATGCTTAATATAGCAGTAGAATGACATAAAATACACAAATGATAATAATGAAGAAAATCAATAAGCAAATATAAAGTAACAAATCTCACAAAAATTAGACTACTTTCTCAGGCATGGAAGTCATTACTTTTAAAATAAAAATTAGTATTTTGGATCTCCACAGTAATGAAACTTCTCCTTGGCTAATAAATGGCATAAAGTTTAAAATTTTTGACCATTTGCAGCAAGTGCCTAGAGTTAAAGTGAGATTATCACAGTCTCTCAGTCCTTTATTTGGCTGCTAATTAAAATATCCATATACCAAACTGTAGAAAATATTTTTCAAGCAGTAACGTCTGGTATCTTGGCAGATGGCAATTTTGTTGGAATCATTGGAGATAGTACATTATTAGGCCATTGAGAAAACTTTCTGGACTCCTTTGATGTGATTGGTTTTATAAGCTTGCTTTTTGGGTTAGACATTTTCACTTAAATATCATTACATTCCCTAAAATAATGTGTTCAACTCATTGACTTTTTAAAATGCATAAAAAGGCATATAAACATTTTTACAAACATTAGGAATTTGAATTCCAATAGTATTTTTCTCAACAAATATCCCCTTTTTATAACCGCATCTTTTTTTGTTGTTACAAATGAAATGAATAGTTTACAGTGATATTGCTCTATATTGTATGCACACTAAAATTTTATGCATTAGAATGTGAAGTATGTTTTATGTTTGTGTTTATAAGTAGTTTAGTGTCTTTTGTCAATTATAAGGGTTGCCTGTTTAGTTGGAAAGTGCCATTGCCCTAGAGTGCTGTATTTTGAAGTCATCTGTCATGGATACAATGTAGAGAGAGAAGACTATTTATGTTTATGGCATTTTAAGTAACTGAGTTAAACCCTTTGGAATATAGAGAAGTGGCTTATTTACTGTCATCACTGTTCACTTAATCTTGTGACCCTGACATGATAGCATTCCCATAAATCTCCCTGTGGGTAGTTCAATAAAACAGATGAACATCAAAATGTAATGATTGTCTCAGCTTTAGGAATTAACTGTGTGATGGAATAAATATGGCCCAGATAGCGATACTACAGAAGCATTTTACCACTCCCTTTCTCTAACAAGTAATACTAGAAAATAATTATTTATTATAATTTATATTTTCAGATAGCATTTGTAGTATCTAATAGTCACTGAGAGAAAAAGAAAATAGATACAAATAATATGTATATTGTGACTTTTTTAAAAGCAGTTAAAATTTTTTAGCATATTTAAGATTATTAATATAATAAAGTTGGTTTTTACAATGATGTTTTAATATAGCTTGATTTTATATTGTGTTTTCATTGCATTACATCCCTGTGTTAATTTTTTTCTGTATGCACTTTTTAAATATTTGAGATTATATAACTCCTCAAACATAAAATCTCAACATCAGTAGTTTTTTTATCCCACCCTTTTTATAAGCAACTAGTGTCGCATTCCAGGAAAAAGAAAACTGAGGACATTGAGGCATTCAAGAAAAAAATTAACATGCCACACTACAATAAATTAATGGAACAAACTAAAAGAACCTAACACTTCTCACTGTACTGTATGTCAGAGACCATCTTCACAAACCAGAAGAAAATCCACCTTTTCTTCAGCATTTTGAAAAAGTAAATGCTATTCATTGCTAAGATAATAGATCTATAGAATAAAGTGATCTTAAAGAAGTTATATTTGTCTCCCAACAACTTCCATATATAAAAAACTTTTTGTCAGTTTTGTTTGGTGTGGTAAAACCTTTAATCCTCTTTTCAAATAGGATTTCATACTTTGGCTACTATTAATCCAATTTGCATGGTAATGATAAATTCTAAACACCAAAAGTGTGCTATATAATGTAAAATCTATGGGAAAAATAATATTTATGTTTTTATACAAAAATTATTTTAGAAATATAACAAATCTCTGAAACAAATCCTCATAAGCATTTTAGTAGCAATACAAGAAGGAAACAAAGAAAATGAAACTCTGAAGCCTGTCAGAAAAGAAGACCAATTACTAATACAATACAAGTCCCCGGAAAAATAAGATGAATCATGTATCTTTACTAATTGAATCTTAGACCACTAGGATCAGGTTGAAAACAATCTTCCATGAAGAGAAGGCAGATGTGTATCATTAAAGAAATGGTCAGCTCCTTTACTTTAGGTGTGGACAACTGAGCCCTAAGAGGACTTTCTTCTGTTTTAATAGCCTTTCAAGCTAATATAAGCCCTAAAAACTTGGTTCATATGATTTTTTTTTTTTTTTTTAATTTGGCTGCATTGGGTCTTCTTTGCTGCATGCAGGCTTTCTCTAGTCACGGTGAGCAGGGGCCACCCCTTGTTGTGGTGTGTGGGCTTCTCATTGCGGTGGCTTCTCTTGTTGCGGAGCATGGGCTCTAGGCACGTGGGCTTCAGTAGTTGTGGCTCGTGGGCTCTAGAGCGCAGCCTCAGTAGTTGTGGTGCACAGGCTTAGTTGCTCCGTGGCATGTGGGATCTTCCTGGACTCGGGATTGAACCCATGGCCCCTTCATTGGCAGGTGGATTCTTAACCACTGCGCCACCAGGGAAGTCCCCAGTTCGTATGATTTTTCTAGAAGCTACAAATGGTAATGTCTCTTTGTAGACAATCTTAAGACAGAAACTGTTTTCTTTCAGGTGAGGTTCTTTTCTGTTATCATTATTCAGTAAATAGTTACCAAATTGCAGTCAAATACTATATATGAAGATACTGTTCAGAGCCAGGGAATGGGGTGTTCCATAAAGAGGATTTTTATGCCTTTTGAGTTTTAACATAAATCTTAAAATTGCGTATGGCTGGCTTTTGTATGAAGAAAGACATTTGAGGGCTAGGCAATAAAATATGCCAGATATAAGCCATCAAATAGGCGTTTTTAAAGCTTATAAACTAGATTTATCCAACTGAAAAGCTGAACGTGTCTTAGTGCACTTTAAGATACATTATTAAGCAGTAAGTTAACAAACATATGAAAAAGACAAGCAGCAAAATACCTTGTTAACGTCTTTAGGAGCAGTCATTACGAATATGATAATTAAATAGATAATTACAATTCTTACCTTTCAGTAAATTTGATGATGTCATGGTCAGAGTTATGTGAGCATTAGTTTCAAGTATTACTAGTTTAAGGGCACTTAACTGATGAGGACCTTGTAATTGTTCCCTTGAGGAAGAGATGATATTTAGTTTAAAATAAACTCGATAAAATCAGTTGGTTTTTATGTAAATCTGTGTCACATATAGGTCTTTTTAATCCATATCAGAAGTCCGATTTTTCTTCTCTGGTTTAACCTAGTAACTTCTTATTTACCATCTCCCAGATGACTTTCATGAAACTTCAACTTTGGTCACCTCGGATTTGATCTGTAAAATAGTAGTCATCTCACAACCTTAAACACTCTCCTGACCCAAACTTTGTGACTACTCTGCTCTTCTAATTTTGGTATATAATCCAGGACCTAGAGAAATAAATTTGTCAGATTTGTCACTTTGTATTTCTTGAATTTCTTCAATATCTATTCTGTCCAACTTGAAACCATGCCATTAGAATGGTTTTCACTTTGGAATTACAGTTTCATCCATCTTCCTGCAACCCAAGATTACTTGTTTTTATTCTGGATACGTATCATTGGGTTGGCCAAAACATACATTCAGTTTTTTCCATAAGATGGCTCTAATAGTGCTTAGTTGTCTTTAACTTCATTGGAAACAATTTTCTTAGATTGTATTGTGACAGCTGTCACATCAGTGTACATTTTAAAAAGAAAACATCAAAATTGGTGAATTTTTATGTAGTCATTTTAATATTGAAGATGGAGGAAAAAAGCGACATTTTCAGCATATTATGCTTTATTATTTCAAGAAAGGTAAAAATGCAACTGAAACACAAAAAAAATGATTTGTGCAGTGTACAGAGAAGATGGTGTGACTGATCAAACATGTCAGAAGTGGTTTGCAAAGTTTCGTACTGGAGATTTCTCGCTGAACGACGCTCAGCGGTCAGGTGGACCAGTTGAAGTTGACAGTGATCAGATTGAGACATTAACTGAGGACAATCAATGTTATACCATGTGGGAGATAGCCGACATACTCAAAATACCCAAATCAAACGTTGAAAATCATTTGCACCATCTTGGTTATGTGAGTTGCTTTGATGTTTTGGTTCCACATAAGTTAAGTGAAAAAAAATTTCTTGACTGTATTTCCACATGCTGTTCTCTACTTAAATGTAACGGAAACGTTCCGTTTTTAAAACAAATTGTGAAGGGCGATGAAAAGTAGATACTGTACAATAATGTGGAATGGAAGAGATCATGCGGCGAGCGAAATGAACCACCACCAACCACACCAAAGGCTGATCTCCATCCAAAGAAGGTGATGTTGTGTATATGGGTGGATTGGAAGGGAGTCCTCTATTATGAGCTCCTTCTGGAAAACCAAGTGATTTATTCCAACAAGTACTGCTCCTAATTAGACCAACTGAAAGCAGCACTCGACGAAGAGTGTCCAGAAGTAGTCAACAGAAAACACTTAATCTTACATGAAGATAACGCAAGACCGCATGTTTCTGTGATAACCAGGCAAAAACTGTTACAGCTTGGCTGGGAAGTTCTGATTCATCTGCCGTATTCACCAGACATTGCACCTTCAGATTTACATCTATTTTGGTCTTTACAAAATTCTCTTAATAGAAAAAATTTCATTTCATTTCCCTGGAAGACTGTAAAAGGCACCTGGAACAGTTCTTTGCTCAAAAAGATAAAACATTTTGGGAAGATGGAATTATGAAGCTGCCTGAAAAATAGCAGAAGGTAGTAGAACAAAAGGGTGAATATGTTGTTCAATAAGTTCTTGGTGAAAATGAAAAATATGTCTTTTATTTTTACTTAAAAACTGAAGGAACTTCTTGGCCAACCCAATATAAATCCCTTTACACCAGTATTCTTTACTTCATTTTTTGAAACATTCTGTACTCCAGATACTTTAAAGTACCTCTCTGATCTATGTTTAACATTTTAAATTTACATTATTATTAATACACAGTACATTCCTCTTAAGTAGGTTGTGAAGATTAAAAACATAGTAAGTGAAAATGTTACTTATTATAATTCTTATGATTATTTCACTCCTTGCTCCATATTTCTCAAAAGAGGTAACTTCTTAACTTTATAAAAATCCAAAAATATTTAAATTACACCTAAAACATAGTATATCAACTCATTTCAGTGTGTTTTGGGTTTCATTTGCTGGCTCTAGAAAGTATTGTTAAGGAGAGCCTACTATTCCAGCCTTTGCCAAGAAACAAACACTTACACTATCCAAGGCACATATTTGTTGTCCACTGAATGACCTTTGTTGAAACCTCACGTGGTCAGATGAGAATTTCCAACTGTTCACTTGACCTCTTTAACTAGGTATCCTATGACATCTTAAAGTGAAGAAAACGGAACTTAGGTGTTAACACTTTCGGTTTAGTTCCTTCCCTGTGTCTGCTTCTTTAACACATTCTTACTTGCTTTATATCCTTGCCATATTGTGTGTGTGTGTGTGTGTGTGTATTTTTTTTTCTTTTTACTTTATTGCCAAAACCCTGTGTTCCTCAGGAGTTGAAGTTCTTGGTGTGTATCGGAGTCCCTGACGTGTAAGAGGTGGTCTGTAAATAAATATTGCTGAGTAAGTAAGGAGGTGAATGAATGAAAGAATGAATGAATGCAGGAGTTCAAAGTACCTATAACTGGTCCCAAAGAATTCTGAAATATTACCAAATGTACCCAAAAAGAAACTTCTAATTATAATTTATAATATATATAATATATATATATTTATATATAAATTATATATATATAATATATATATAATTTATATATATATAATTTATATATATAATTTATTTATATATAATATATATATAATTATAATATATATAATATATATAATATATATATATTTTATATATATATTATATATATATTATATATTATTATATATATATATTATATATATTTATATATATAATTTATATATATAATTTATATATATAAATTATATAATTTATATATATAATATTATAATTTATATATAATATATATATAATTTATATATATATTATATATATAAATATATATATTTATATATATATTATATATAATTATATATATATAATTTATATATAAATTATTTTTCTAATTTATATATATACAATATTATAATTGATTATTCGAATATTCATCAGCATATTTTAAGCCCACAACATTTACAGAAGCTTAAAAGTATCTTTACTGTTCTGATTTCTAATAATTTACCTTATGGCTTTCTTTTATACATCTCACTGTCATCTAGGCTAAAGCATTTATTAATTGGTGTTGCATTTTTACAAATATATAGAAATACATGGCTAGAATATTTAGTAGAAATAACCTTCCTAAATAAAACTGTGGCAGAGTACTGTTCACTAGTAAAATTTTTCCAAGAGAAACAACATCAACTACAACGCTGTAAAGTCAGAAATTCAGCCTTTGGTTTTAAAACTTTAAGGCAACATTTTAAAAATTACTAAAGTTAAAATGTGTTTAGTTTTTTTTTTTTTTTTTCTGGGTAATTAGCTATTATTAATCACCTTGGCATTAGTTTCCTGGCCTTTCAAAGAAGTACATAGACAACTTTTGGGTGCTTCTACTAGGTTGTGTTTGTTTACCTAGTTTAAATCTGATTTAAAACTCATGGTGTACATTCATTTCTTTTGATTTTTTTAATTAGCATCTAAAATATCTCTTTTGATTCAAAAGTTTTCAGTCATGCCATTTTCAACTTTAGGTCATTTCATATCTCATATTCATGTGCTCTTTTACTTTTCAGCAGGTTTTTATTCAATGAAATTTAAGATTGTTATGCTGTTTTTGTGTAATTGTTTAAAAGAAGGAAATCTTAGGAAATCCTCTCCTGTTCAAAGAATAAGATTATATATAAGCTTCATCCTCTTGACTTTGACTTTTGACCCTCCACCTTAAATGAATCATAGTTAAACATACACATTTTCATGTTTCATTCTTTACTTCCACTACATAAAAGACATGAGCAACAAAGTTTTTATATAATATAAACAAGGGATACACACCTTACTATGTCTCTGTTTTGCAAATACCTAGAAAGGTGGCAAGTTAACTTATGTTCCCAGAAACTACATGAAATTATAGCATTTAGGAGGTTGAAATTTATAATAAATGAGAGAACTTTGGCTTTGTAATAATAAATTATCTAGAATATATAAATTCATAAAATTTAAGGAATTTTAGGAGAAACGTTAGGCATGTTTCCTAAATTTTTTTAATTTACAGTTTAATATGAGTGATATGTTTGTTGTTTCCAGTTATGTTACTTAATAAATTATTGATTCTTGAATATTTGAAAGGCAGTGCTTCTTCGTTAAATATTTTTACCTTAGAAGTCTTTTGAGGGGAAACCGTCTAACTGGGATAGGATTTGGCAGGGCCTTATTGGATAGTATAAACCATAAATCTTTGTTGTTACTTTTTAAAAAATTCCTTTTGTTTTTTAAGTTTTGTTTTTGGTCAAGAACAGGGAAAGAAAAATGACCCATTACTTCCATGATCTAGAGGTTTTACTGCAGCAGCTGAGCAGCTCACTTTTATTCAATGCTACATTAACTTTTCCATTAAGGGTAGTGCTGTAAAGCACAGAGCCCTTAAGCATTATGAAGTTGCTGTCTGGCACTTGTTCATTGATATGGCTGCTGTATTTGAATGTTGCAATCCTTCCAGAGTGAAAGCCTTCATCACTTTTTAAGAATGTTGCTTCTCTTATTTTAAATTTAGTTAAATTTCATTTCACTGCTGTGGTTTAAGAGTCTGTAAACATTCTTATAAGCCTGAATTTTTTCCTTGTTTAGAACTTCTGTCACTTTAATGACAGTATAATTATAGTGTTACTATTATTCATAAAATTCAGATTTGCAAGAGACAAATGTTATTTTAGAAGAAAGGCAAATACTTTGCTGTCACGCATGTCCTTTAGTTCATTTTTCTTTTTTTTTCCTTCTTTTCATTCATTCTATAAATTATCCCACTTGTCTAGCATTACACAGGACCTGAGGAATGGTCTCCAGGAGGCTGAAGTCTTAGGGGGGAGGCTGATGACGGAAGGAATAGGATGTCCTCTCTTCTGGATGGTTAGACTGCTGAAGGAGAGGGAGATTTAGAGTAGTGGAGAGGTTAGGAAAAAGGGTTGTGAAGTTGTGGGCACATGGTCCAATAAAGGGAGAGAAGTTGTGATAGGCCTTCTTAGGGTTAACGGTGTTGTTCTCCACTGAGCAGCGTGTCTCCTGTATTGAGGGACCCTGTCCAGCATTTCTTCCTAGCAAATGCTTAGATCTCCTTGCTTCCTGGTGAGAGGATAAATTCTATAGTAATGAAAAGGTTGTGACAATCAGTTACCCTTTGTTTCATATTTAGTGCAAGAGTTAAGCGATAGGGAAAGAGCTGATAAGAACCAGGTTTATGCTGTGTGATGTTTTGTTTGTTGACAGGTTGGGGGTCGAGTTGTTTTATTTTGGTATTGGGTTTGGGGTTTTTTTTTGGAGGGGGTGGGGAAGGGTTGAATTTTAACTAAACAGAGATTAAGAGAAGAGATGGACTTCCCTACCAGCTGTGGGAGTGAGCTACAGTGGTGGCAGGATTGTTGATGTTGATCAAAAGGAGTGTCATGCTAATGAGCCACAAGGACCAGCAGCAGAGATGGTGAAATGCTAGGTAGAGGAAGAAGCTAATTTAAATACTGATCTGTGATTACGGAGGAAGCCATAGGGCAAAGCCCAATCCCCTGCCAATGAAGGACTAAAAGGTCCATTTAGGTTGAACTGATGAGGCTGGCAGTGTGAAGGAACTATCCTGTGGGGATTAGGGTTTGACAGGATATCCCTTTCTTGTACAGTAGTAATGTCTATTCTCTATAATTCTGATGGTTAATTTCCCCCAATACAGATACTTCCAGGCTTTTACATCTGAAGTGTGTAACTGTCATGAAGCAGCAGAGTGTCGTTTCTCATTCCATAGCTTTGTTAAAATTTACCTCTTCCAGTGAATAAGCCTCTAGCTCAGATCCCACTGATTGTTACTTATCCCTCCCAGATATTTAGCCTTCCAGTTGTCATGAACTGATTTTAAATTGTTTTTTTGGCCCAGTGCTTGGAAGCCATTTGACTTCTGTCTTCACAGTAACTTCACTTAAATTCTTATACTTTCCACCAGTACAATTCTGCCTTTATGACCTCTGTTATACCTGTCTTTCATTTACCCAGTTAAAACAACAACAAGAAAAAAAAAAAAAAACACAAACATACACACAAGTACACAATTTCACTCCCTGCCATAAACAAAAACACTGATTTGGATCTTTTCATTGAAATCTTTTATTCTTACTCTGGTTGTTTCAAGCTCTTTACTAATCACTTTAAGATAGCAGCTTTAGAGGAGATAGTGCCCTGTCATAGTATCTTTCCAAAGAACCATCATAGTTATTCTGATTACAGTGTAGCTTTAGGATTAGAAGAGCAAAATTGAATTGGCATGATATATTGATATCATGTCAATAATAATGATAATTTTGATAATGTTATATCACGGTTGAATTGATATATCATTGAATCTTACTATCTTGGGAAAAAAGGAATTTAGATGTACAGAATGAGGAATGTGCCTGTGTATATGTATGTATGTGTATCTAGGAATAGGCCTATGCAAACTAAAGTAAATCTATTTTTATTTCATCCCACCTTGTATTTCAGAGGTCCCTGCTTCCAGAAGTCTCTTTGGCCCAGGTGACTGGCATGGCCTCTGAAAAACAAACCTTAATAAAACCTCTTTCATTCATAGGCATAAGTCTGTTTTGCTAGTGGAAACTAAAAGAGGTTCATAACTAATAAGAAGGAATGTCTGTGGTCAAATTCCAGGAAATACAATTGGTCATTCTAAATATGTATTTCCTGCTATGTTTAAACTATATCGTGACATTGGCTGGCCATTTAACATCCTCTGCTTTGTATTTAGCTTTGTAATGTTCGCTTGTGTATTGGTAAAGAATGCAAGTGAGGTCAGGATTTTGGGTCAAGGGTAGATTTTATTTTATACGTAAATCAAATTGTTAGATTTGAATTTCAATAAACAGTGAAATGGACCACAGATTACCACAGTGTGAAAGAAGAAGGCAAACAAAAGGCATTAGAGGAATTAGCACTTTAAAGTATGACACATATGAAAAGTGCATATATCATGATGAAAAAGATCAATGAATTTTCAAAAGCTAAAAACGTCTGTACATTTAAAATGGATAACCAACAAGGACCTACTGTATAACATAGGGAACTGTGTTCAATATTATGTAACAAGCTAAATGGGAAAAGAATTTGAAAAAAGAATAGATACACTTTCACTTAGCTGTACACCTGAAACTATCTCAACATTGAGATAGTTTACTAAATCAACTATACTCCAATATAAAATAAAAAGTTAAAAAAAAAAAAAACAGTTGTCTGATAGCCAAGTCAGTTAGATATAAGAAGTTTCTTACTACAAACCAGTCATTTGGTTTTTTTGAAAACTAGAAGCTTGGTGGAATAAATACAGAATTGACATTCAAAAAAATAAATAATGTTTTTAATAAAAAGGTCTATGCAGTTACCATTCTTGATAAAGAAACAGAGCATTACCAACACCTTAGAAGCCCCACTTGTACTCTCCCCATCCCTCCAAGGTAACCACTGTCCTAAATTTAAGAGCATATATTACTTTTGACTACTTTTTATTTACATAACTAAAAGCATATAATATGAACTGTCTTGTCTGATTTCTTTTACTTAATATAACATTAATGAGATTCATCCATATTGTTGCATATAATTTTAGATTGTTTATTCTCATAGCTATATAGTAGTCAATTTGTGAATATACCCGAACTTAGTTATGAATTACACAGAATTTGACTATTATGAATAGTGTTGCTATGAACATTTTAGTACGTTTATTTCTGATTCCATTATTTTTTGATAAACAAATAAGTATATTTCTGTTAGGCATATACCTGGAATTGCAATTGCTACGTCATGGTAATAGGCTTATGTTTAGCTATACTGCTTAACAGTTTGCCAAATTTTCAGTTGTTCTGCATTCTCTCCAACACTTGGCATTTTCTGTCTTTTTCATTTTGGCCATTCAGGTGGAAGTAAAATATACTGCATTATAGCCTTAATCTGCATTTTCCTGAATGCATACCTTTTTGTTTGTTTGTTTTACTTTAATGAATAGGAGTTCTAGTACAATGTTGAATTGAAATGCGATAGCGGGCATACTTGCCTTGTTCCTAATGGCAAGGAGAAAGCTTTAAATATTTTGCCATAATTGTGATATTTGCCATAGGGTTGTTTGTTTGGTTTTTGGTAGATAGTCTTTATCAAGTAGAAGGAAGTTCCATTCCTTTCCCTTCCCTTCCCATACTAGTTTGCTAAAAAGTTTTTATCCTCAATAGGTGTATAATTTTGTCCATGCTTCTTCATTTATCATAGTGGCCATGTGATTTTTCTCCTTTTTTCTACTAATGTAGTGATTCAGTTGATTGGTGTCATAATATGAAGCTGTTATATCAAAGGGTGATTGTTAAACTGGATAATGTCTTTTCAAACTAAAAATTTCTCAAGAGTTTAAGTGCCTGACCTCTAACAAAGTGTTAGTACATAAATTGTTGTTTTTGTTAGCTAACTAGTAGTTCAATTAGTATGTCATTTGGGAGAATATATACCTTCTTCCATCCAAATTAATACAACGTTAAACAACTATTGTATGATATGAAACACAGCAGGCCACTGCGCTATGGTAGAATACAAAGATGTATAAGAATCAGTCTCAGCTCCAAGGAGCTACAGTCTAGTTTGTGAGATCATACCGATTCTTAGGTAATTATAATATTAACATAAAGCAATATTTAATAACAGTTAAGTGAAATATTAACTAGATTGTATACTTTATAAAGAAATAGGTGAGTGTTCAGACTTTCCAGTCCCAAGGAACAGCACAGGATTGAAACAGCCAGGCTTCTTTCATTACATTAAATGAACCAGAATAAAGTATGAGAATGTTAGTAGTTAAAGATAAGACTACAAAAGAGAGTTCAAATTCAATCAAGGAAGATCTCAAATGCCCAGTAAAGATTAGACCTGGTTGTGTAGGCAACTCAATTTTACAGATAAGAAAATAAGTCTCCCAAGGTCATGACCTGCCTGTGGTGATACAACATCAGAACTGGAGTTCTTAAGGAAAAAAATGTAATCTTCTTGATCCTTAATGAAATTTTCCACCCCTTCCAAACTAGTTTATCTGACTAATTATTACAATGGTGTTACTTTGTATTCATAAAAATAGTTTATTTCTTGTCTTCTTTAATTGTATTCTTCTATGTCTAATTATATTTAATATTCCATTGTAAAACCAAATTGATGAGAAGTGGGGGAAAAAAAAATTATTCTTTAGCCATGACAGATATAATAGGCATTCATGTCATATGATACTGAATGTTAAAACGAGGTCACAGGGCACTAGAGAAAAAGGAAACAAGCAATATAGTACCTCTGGGTGATGAATGTGAGGGGAAACATCTTATATAGGGTACTAGCCAGGATATTTATCATTTAGTGCTGAAACTCTGGTGACATGGTAACTAGGTTTTTCTATAGTAGTCATGATACCAGAAACCCATAGAACCTCTTCATGATGACTTCTTTATCCCATTAGCTCAATACTTTCTTAAACAAGAGGCAAAGGGCCACAAGTTTCACTGGGAATGATGAAAATGCCGTTACCTATTCCCTTTTTTGTACTGTCCTTTTTATTTTAGTATTCAAAGCAAATTATGTAATTCTATTTTCTTTAACATGTATTTAAGCACCACAAGGGTTAGCCCTTATTTATAGTCAGAAGTACAGGAAACATAAAAGGAGAAAATACTAAGTGGATTTTGGAGTTAATAATTTTGTTGTTATTTTTATGTAGCATAATGTCTTTTGGGTAGTAAAATATATATTTCAGAAAACATTAATGCATATAAAAATGGTCAATAGATAGCTGTAAATGAACGAATTAATGAAGAAAATAACTGAATTGTTATTATCATTCCTTCATAAGCCTGGAAGTAAGGCATTATTCCTTTCTCATTCACTCTCTTTCTATCTCAACTTTGTAATAGGCTTACATTTTCAGAAAGTGTTGTAGTTATTTATAATATCCACTTTAATAATAAATCTTAATTTTGTAACATGAACTAAAAATTCATAAGTTAAATTAAACTGAAAATGAAAATGCTTAACTTTGGCAACAAAGGAAACTTTAGTTCAGTTTAGCCCCTAGTTTAGACTTTTATGAGCTTTATTTCAAGTTTGAACTTGTACTAGAAACAAATGAGTAATCAGTTTGGTATGAACAATGCCGCCTTAGCACATGATTCTCTCATGCCATCTGCCTTTATGTAATCTGGGGACCAGCAGTTACTGATGCGTAATGTAACTGCTTTGCCCTCTGTTCTTAAACACATTAATACCGGCAGGATGTACACCTCATTATAAGTGACCATACATGCCAGTACCTTACAAGTTTGGAAAGATTTGAATTCTAAGAGAATTCAGTAGAATAGAAATTTAGACATAGCCTGTAGAAGCGATAAGTAAAGCATTCATCAAAATTGCCCACCTAGGATGACTCCCTGAATTAGGTGAATCAGGTGATGTTAAAACGAGGGAGGTTAGATGACTGGTAGAATTTTTAAGAGCAGTCACGGTTGAGAATCAAAGAAACTATATTGTCTGAAGTCAGAAATTAAAATGTCAGTCGGAAACAAGTTATGTCTAATCAGAGTATAAACTATAAATAGTATTACTTAGGGGGGATGAGGAAAAAGAACAGAGGTCATTCCTTAAAGCGGAAGTAAGAAGGTGAATCTATTTCAGAGAATTACAGGGCTCCACATGTTCAAGGGAACCATCAAAGTGTGTAGTACGAAAGAACGCCTTTAAGTGAACTTCTGGGCTGACTGGAAAAGACAGAGAAGAAGAGCACTGAGAGACCATTGCCGGTGAGCAGGTCAGGGTTGGCCAGGATATGTGATTTGTCCTCGTGCAGTCATTCTCCTAGCTCATGGACAATTGGCAGTAAGCAGGACATATTTTACATGGCTCTGTTGCTGGGAAAGACATGGAAAGAAATAGTAAATATATGAAAGTTGGTGACATGGAAAATTACTAAAATTATTCATAAAATTTGACCTTAATGACAAAAATAATGTTGATAAAATTTCAATTAGTGTTTCAAAAGATAAATAGGGAAAATAATTTCAGGAAAAGGTACAAATTTGTGCATGTGCATGTTTAAACATAATCTTTTATGTTGGAGATAAATGGATATTTTCTTCTGTGTTTGGGACAGTGGTGAAACAGCGAGGCAGATAGGTACTGGACTCTGATATGATGGGCTAGCCATGTGAGAGTCCCATCTGGAAGGGTAAATCTAGCACAGAGGCCTAAGTGGTTTCTAGAGGTAACTAAGATAAAGACTGAAAAGAAAGGAAATTCTAATACCCAGGCCCAGTCACGAACATACTGATTGGGAGAGCATGCAGTGGCTTACTGACTAACGCAGCAAGCAAAGGCCAGAAAACAGAAAAACCATGAATGTGATGAGTATCGATTTTAAATGTTAATGTTATATTAGCACCTTATTATTGAGTCATTTGTCATGTTCTAAAGAGTATTTACATATCCCAAACTTCCATACCTAAATAGATTCTTCCTAACTTTAGTAAAAATTACTAAGTGGTACATTACATCTCTAAGGCATTAAGTAGTACCCTTGAGATATGTAAGAGTAATATGTCTCCAGAAGTGCTTGATATGTAATCAAAGGAGTAATAATTTAATCACTCAGCATGTTATAGCCTATTTCTGTCAATGCTCTCTTATTTATGCTGTTTTTTGTCAAATCAGAGTATTTTAGCACCTACAATCTAGAATTGTAAATTATTTTTAAATTATTTATTCATTTTCAACCATGTCCATTTTGCAAATGGACTACCTTTCCTAGAGAGATAAGAATATAATATTGTACCATTCCCAAAGTTAATTATGAGGCTCACTTAAGGATCGCCAAACAGAATTCAGTTTGAAGATTTTATCCACTTTTCTTACCTTTCCCTTTCAAAAGTATATTCCTGACACTGTTGGCTCAGATACCGTAGGTTTGAAACCCTGCATTGATTGAATTACATTTTTTTCTTCTTCAAGCATTATTTTTTGTTCTTCAGGTAAACCTTTTTGAGTCTTTGCTGTATTAAAATTTTTAGTAAGGTTTATGGGAGCTCAGTTTTAATTTAAACTTTGGTAAATTAAGGTTGACATGAGTGTATTTATGTATGATTTACAGAGTACTTTTTGATTATCTATGGTATAAATTTTAAATATTGTTGTTTTAACTTTACAGTTCTTTTATAGTAACTGATTTTTTGTCTTGCTTTTCTTTTGTTTAACCATTTTACTTCTACCTGGTTAAAAAATACGAATCATATGTTTCTGTGTTTACAACTTTAAGAAATTAATATTTTCTTTGACCTACGTTAGTTGGAAATGTTTTATCTACGGTATGTGTCTACTACAGTAAAATCTCTTTTGATGTTATCAGTTTCATACCGAATAGTCAGGGACTGAATTCATTTATCTGACTTTGTATAAGACTCACCACAATGATATGCACATGTGGAAAGGGAATCTTAATAAATAACAGTTAACATGTATGATTTACATCATTTCCCGCTCCTTTCCATTTTCTCATTATGTTTTATATAGTTTTCTATAGAGATCCACAGTAAATGCTGTGGTATTTCATGTACGCATAAATAATTATATAAATGTGATAAGTTTTTAATATATTTTCTAAATATAAACTAGAACGTATATATTTCTGAGTATAAAATCTAAATATGTTTATAAAATATATGATATAACTTGAACTTGAATGTTTCTATTTTGGAAAAAAATTTAAAGGCAGGATTATTCCATAATAACGTATCCTTCTGCTCGTTTCCTCTAGATACTTAATAGCATTTATAATAAAATGCTAGTAATGTGACAATAAATACTGACCCTTTGTTTGAAAAACATATTGATTTTTACTTTATCTACTTTGAATCTTCTAGAACACAATGGATGACTCTGAGCAAAATTTCCATTTTACTAGCAGAATTTTCATTCATACAGTTGTGAATTAAGAAATATTTAAGTCTTCTGTGCCCCCATAATATTTCTACTACACAGTCTGAAATTCTTTCAAAATGTTTTTGTCACTCTGCTGTCACTTTCAGCTATTGATTAACAAGTAAAAGTATGTTTTACATTAAATAATTCACAGAGATAATTTTTATCTCTGTTTAATTGTAAATATTTAGAATAACTTAGGATAGAATAACTCTGGGATAAATTGAACTAGGACTAAATAACTGAGAAACCTAGGAGATAGTACTGCACTAGTTAAAATTGAGAACAAAGTGAAAGTAACAGTCATTTCCTAAAATATAAAAAAAATTAACTCAATATCTTGATTAAACAATTTTTGGTAACAGTGGTTAACCAACAAGGCAAGTAAACCTGAATTTCATTTGATCGTTTTATTTTCTGAACCTTTGTTTAAAACTATATTGAGTTTTTTTATGATTGTTGATAAATGTGGCTGCCCTAAGCTTATAGCAGAAGATCAATGTTTTAAAAATTGAAACAGTATAGGTTTGTATTGATTAATGTGGCTAAATCAAAATGAGAGGTTTTGTAACAGCTTTCTTAGACAGGCTACTCCCCAGTAATGGCAGCCTATCAATTTTAGCTTTCCACTGATAAATCAGCTTGAAAATTGGATGTCAAATTTTTTTTCACTGAAGGAGTGATTTTTCCATGCCCTTTAACCTTTTCTGATATATTAGATTGGTTTATAAGACTAAGCTCTACATTACAGAAAGCAGTTGTCAAATAGATATTCGGATGGATTTTCAAATGATTGTAACTCCTATTTTTATCCATGTATATAAAATAAGCATATGTATAATCATCTGTGATCTGCCTCCCTAATTGTAAGGATTGTTTATCTTGAGAAAAATTCAGTCACATGTTATGAAATTATAGATTGTTCTCCTTATGGCTCTCAGAAGTTCAAAGAAGGTCAACCTCAACTGCAAGATTAGGAAACATGCTTCCAGGGAGGTACTTTAGTTTTCACTGAGTAAGGACATTGATTGTTTTTTCCTCATGAATTGATTTTTTTCTTCTTCTTTTTTTTTTTTTTTTAATTTCCTTGAAAAATACTAATGGGTTAATTAATGGCCACTCTCCTATGTTGTTATGTGGTTAATAGTAACTTGGTATGCTTTAGTAACAAAAACCAAAAACAAAACCTGACAATACTTTATTTCTAAGGAACCAGTATTGAGGACTTGAAATAACACTAGGAAAGATTTGATTAACAGCACAGAAAAACAGGCTTAATTTGGATTTAATGGGGTAGACTTCAGTGACAGCTGACACTGCCATACCTTCATGCCTATATAGCCGACTTTAAGTTAGCCTGAGAAGGTATTGATTGTGAAGTTTCTGTTGTATAATTACTTTTTGCTTGGGGAAAAAAAAAAAAAAGCATGGCATATTGATCTTGATGGGAGCTTTTGAGTAACAGTTTCCCTTGGCTAACAGTGAGTGTCATCTTTCAACAGTGATAAATGGTAACGTTCCAGCTCAGCATAATTGCTTTGTGGTGAAATGAACCTCCTATACCCTTCTCTTTTTCCCATCAAGGAGGTATAGCAATCATCTTTATCTCAAAGCCATGATTTACTGAACTAATCATCCTCTTAATAGAGGAAATTCTCCCCCCGCCCCCGAGTATGTCCAGTTTTTGCTAACTGAAACAGAAATGCATTATGAAACAATGGAATTTTTTCATATTTTAGGATCCCAAAATATACACGTTTCTAACCAACTGTCAATTATTCCTTACCTATTCTTTTACTCATCCCTCCATTCCTAGTCTACTAGGTAGCCTTTGATCTTCCTCTGAATGTAAATTAAGAAAGAAAAGATAGAGATGGTCAAATCTTATACACTTATTTTGACAATAAGAGGAATCATTAAATAAATAAATCTGTTACTTTTCTGAAATTTACTACATTTGGCAAGTATAACAATTTAGTTAATTTAGTTAAAACATGTTTTGGAAAGCCTTCTCGGGGTATATCACTTATTTTTTTACAATTTTAATTATTATTAATCTATTTTTAGATTCTTTTTCTATGATTGTTATCTTCATTAAGACGCAAATAAATAAAGCAGAAACTAACACACCATTAAAAAAAAGACGCAAATAAGATGCTTTGAATGTGAAAAACGTATATTCCCTACCAATTCTGAAAAACTGAGATATTTGTATTATTTTGTTAGCTTTTTGACAAAGATGTTTAATGTGTTATCAATTTTTCATTAAGCCTATGTTATATTTTGCTGAAAATAGATCTGTATTTACTTGCCAGTACTTTAATATTGCCCCTGGGTAATGACTTTTAGTTAAGTAATGTTATTTAAAGAATATCTGGCAGTCATTTTAGATCATTTTAAGACCGCTGTGAAGGGTTTGGATAAAGGTCATTTTCAGTGATTGTGCTTAGTTAAATAAATGTGAAAGGTTTCACAAAGGGAATCTTGCTTTTCAGTGTGCTGTCATAAATTTCCTCCTAGCACATCTGGGAATACCAAGTAAAATGTAGTTGTTTCTGCCTTGAAGGCAGTCTATTTTATATTTTCCTTCTCTTTGTTTATTTTCTCCTCATAATTCTGTTTATTCCCACAACTGAGCACAAGGTTTCATTTTGTCATAAATTAGATTTACCACTTTTGACAGTTTGTGGAAACCCCTATATATATTCCTCCAAATGTTTAAAACGAGTAGATTTTTTTGCCTAAGACTTATTAAAAAGTATTACTTTTTATTTTTTTAAACAGTCTCCCCTCTAGTGTAACCCTGGTTCACAGTTTGCTCCCACTCTGGGCACAGCTGGCCTCTTGCTGTTCACAGCTGAAAAGTGAAATCAATGCTTGGTCTAACAAAATGCAGATGAAAGCCATTCTGATCATATATAGTCATTTCCCGTAACTTTATCAGCCATCAGTTACTTCTGTGCTCTCTGGAAATCATTGTTTATTCAAGTAAATACAGCCCCAACTTCTGTGTTGAGATGTGCTGTCTTCTAGGAAAATAATACTTCCTTAAAGCCATAAGCATTGTGAATAGCTCATCATTCTAGTTTTCTAAAGTAACTATTGCTTTTGTTCCCCCGAAGGAAACAAATCTAATCAAATCATTTATCATTTAAATGCTAGAAATTTATACTCTAAGCAGAGATGCCCCTTTATTCTTAATGTTAACACAATTTAAAATTTGGAAACAAAAAATGCTGAAATACCACAATCCAAATTATCATTGATCTAGTATTTTCTTAAATATTTATTTGAACAGGATTGGATAGAAAGCTGTATTGTAGCTGAATGCTTCAAAGGTCACAGAACTACAACGAGTTTGATGGAAAACAGCCTTTCTCCTTCCTATTTTAAATGGTTCCTTCTTTGATTACAAGCATTTATTATAATTATCAAGAGATTAGTCTGTTGTTATAGAATCCTTGTAATGGAACCATTTAGAAGGAATATAATGGCAGTTTATTGGATTCTGCAAAAGAAAAGAGCACAGATAAAGTGGTCCTTTTTGATAAATGGTTCAACTGCTAGCTAAGTATACTAATTTTATTATTCTATCTCAGTTCATTTGCCATAGTACTTTTTGTGACTCAGGGTACAATTTTTTCTAATAAATAACCTGTCCTCTAGTCTTTTCTATGGTTTATGTCTTTTGTAGGGTTTCTGTATGTATGTGTGTGTGTGTGTGTGTGTGTGAGTATGTTCTGAAAGAGGGAAGTTTCAGAAATAAGTACCATTCAATACTGTTGATATGTAGTCTTTGTTTTAAAACTTATATTTGTACAATATCTTTCCTTAGATGGCTTTTTATTATTAATTTATATTTTATTTTTTAAATTATTGGTGTATAAGATGAGTCTATTAACTTATCACTTCTAGTTCATGTGTGCTTATTCTTCCAATTGCAGTAAAAACAGTCCCAATGAAATAAATACCTGAGGGGTTGTCAGATTTAAGACCAATTTAGTGCTAATGTCTTTTCTATAAAATTCAATACAGTTAGCGCTCAGGGTAGATGTATTTTTGAATTTTTCCTAATTCCTCAGAGGCAAAGATACAGGCCTTAAAAACACTCTTTCTGGGCTTCCCTGGTGGCGCAGTGGTTGAGAGTCCGCCTGCTGATGCAGGGGACACGGGTTCGTGCCCCGGTCCGGGAAGATCCCACATGCCGCGGAGCGGCTGGGCCTGTGAGCCATGGCCGATGAGCCTGTGCATCCGGAGCCTGTGCTCCACAACGGGAGAGGCCACAACAGTGAGAGGCCCGCGTACAGCAAAAATAAAAAAAACAAAAAAAAACACTCTTTCTTTTAAGACTTTTTTCCATTTGAAGCCAGATACAAGAAAATCCAAGATACAATATTTTGAAAAATGCTGAAATTCAGTAAAGTGGATTTTCCTGTCCTTTTCCAGGCTAGCAACTAGTAGCACTGCAATGTTTGCTAAAATACTACAGTAAACAAACAATTAGGGAATCCATGCCTACAGAGAAAAGGAGCTAAGGTACTAAATGAAGTGCCAGGGTAGGTAGAAGGCTGAATTTCAGAAAAACTGGTTCTTGTGAAGTCAGAGACGAGGGTGAGGGATGGTAATGTTATTGTAGAGATTTTAAACTTCCAGAAAGCAAAGATCACCACACAGCAAGTACCTTGCACTGATAGGTATCTTGAGCATAATAAGTCTTCAAGAATATTTTTTAGAAAAAAAAATTTTTTATCAGAGTACCAAAGGAAGCACCACTTTATATATATATATATATATATATATATATATATATATATATATATAAATTTATTTATTTATCTATTTATTTTTGGCTGTGTTGGGTCTTTGTTGCTGCACACGGGCTTTCTTTACTTGCAGTGAGTGGGGGCTACTCTTTGTTGCAGTGCACGGGCTTCTCATTGTGGTAGCTTCTCTTGTTTTGGAGCACGGGCTCTAGGCGCACGGGCTTTCAGTATTTGTGGCGTGCGGGCTTCAGTAGTTGTGGCACGCCGGCTCTAGAGTGCAGGCTCAGTAGTTGTGGCGCACGGCCTTAGTTGCTCCGCGGCATGTGGGATCTTCCCATGCCAGGGCTCGAACCTGTGTCCCCTGCATTGGCAGGCAGATTCTTAACCACTGCGCCACCAGGGAAGTCCTGGAAGCTCCACTTCTTAAATTTTAGATTTTTTATTTAGTTGGAGAATTTCAAACATATTATCTCTACTTTTTTATATGCCATGTTATCAATGTTCATATTGTTATTTTGTTAATATTGTTGCTATACAAAATGCCTCATTAAGTTGGAGCAAATGTTTTATTCCTGAAGCTTACCTGAAAAGCCTTAAATCACTTATTATATACCACAAAAAGCTTTATGTGTCGTTTAAAGTTTTCTAGGGATAATAACTTAGTATAAGGGTGTGCCTAGCCTTCTTTTCTTCATTACTGAGTTTCGTGTATGTTGTACAAATGGGGGAATTTGAAATTGCAGCTATATGCTATGGAAGTAATATAAAAAGGATATATAAATTTATTTATTTATTAAATATTTATTTTGGTTGCACCAAGTCTTAGCTGTGGCACACGGGATCTCCATTGCTGCGTGCGGGATCTTTAGCTGTGGCACGTGGGATCTCGATTGCTGCGTACGGGATCTTTAGCTGCGGCACGCGGGATCTCCGTTGCTGTGTGCGGGATCTTTAGCTGCGGCATGTGGGATCTCCATTGCTGCGTGCGGGATCTTTAGCCGTGGCACGCGGGACCTCTGTTGTGGCGTGCGGGATCTTTACTTGTGGCATGCGGGATCTTCATCGTGGCGTGCGGGATCTTTAGCTGTGGCGCGCGGGATCTTTGTTGCTGTGTGTGGGATCTTTAGCTGCAGCACACGGGCTCTTAGTTCCCCGGCCAGGGATCGAACCTGGGCCCCCTGCATTGGGAGCACAGAGTCTTACCCACTGGACCACCAGGGAAGTCCCAGGAGAGACATAATTTAGAAAGGATTTGTGAATAATAAGGATAATTAAATGTATAAAATCATTATACATTCTACAAGTTTACCCTGTTTTTTTTAATTTAGGTCCATATTAATTTAATATTAAGCATTGCTTAAAAGGACAGTATATGTGTGTGTTTGTGTGTGCACTAATATTTTACATAGATGTATATTGATAAATAAGAATTGTAGTTGCATGGGGTATATATAGATAAATAAGAAGTGTGGAAATGTGGAACGTGAAGGAATTTCAAAAGGGAAATTTCTGTTCTCCCCATAATTCTTGTAAGAAGTATACTTAAAATATCCAGAAAAGTGAATTCGAGGAATTTGCACATATTAGTTGAAAACTTTATCTCTGTCATTAATTGTCAAACTAGGCCATCAGGAAGTTATTTATTAGTTCTTACTAAATCTTCTTCAAGTATAATTATGTATGTCAGTTTTGTAAATTAATATTCTATATGACTGAATTTAGTTTTTCCACAGGTCTCAAATGCATCCATATCATGACTTTCATTAATCTGACTCTAGTCATTGCTGGTGCTAGAATCTATATGTAGGAAAGACAGTAGAACAATAGCAGTCGATTTGGTAGGAGGCATCACAAGTACATGTTGCTCTTGGATGTTATGTACCGATCAGTAAAAATAAACGTACCTGTAAATACCATTATTCATATTTTATATCCAGTATTTTTATTAATTTTATTTTGAGGAACTCTAGTGGGCTAATAAGATTATGATTTCATCGTTTATGAAATAAAGCACACAAAATGTAAGGTTTGCATTTACTTGCTAGGACTATAACATGGCAACTGAGTAATATTATTGAAAAGTAAAATACACTAAAGATACTCTGCATTTGCTTAGTATTTGGAACAAATGGGAATAGGAGTTTCACTTCTAGGATTTATTACAGGTCTAATCCTTTTAAAAGCCATTGAAAACCATAATTTTTTTCATATGCTTGTGGAAAACATATTGGCTGACAAAACTTAATTTAAACTAATATGTGGCTATTTGTTGTCTTTATCCAATTTAGTGTAAATATTTATACATTTCTTTGCAGAAATACGAATTTATTTGATTATGGAGTACTAACCCAAATGCTACCAGGAGTGATACATAATACAAAGTAGCTGCGCCGTACCACTTTTCTGATATCCAGAAAATTGTGGTTTGCAAAACATATTCATTCAATCCCGAGGGGGTCGATAAGAACCATACGAACAATAGAAATAGTAAATTAAAGTTGCCATGAGACCTGGAGAGATGAGAAGGGAAATAATAAAGCCAGGTGTTTGGATAAATGGAACTTTCTTTTCCCTAGATAATTTCAAATTAAGAATGGTAACCTGGCCCAGAACCAAAGATGTTGAGGCACAGAAGTTAAAGACTCGGTAGAGTCAGCATTATTCAAAAGGAAGGTCCAGATAGGGTGCAGTGGGACTGTTAATGACCTTCCAGGTCACTGTTGAACGTTCCATTGGGAATTATTTCCTGTTACAGTTGCATTGGTTGATTCTCCAGAGCCAGGACTTCTAGCTGAATCCAATTCATAATTATAATCCACATTCTTTCTGAGAAGCTACTTCTTTACAGCCTCACTGGACTAGCCCTACCACTACGACTAATTGGATTCAAATTGTGTTTAATCAGAACAGTTTGTCCAGTTAACCTAAAGTTGAAGGCTAGCAGTTGCGGTCAGTAACTGAGCCCCGCACAGCACCTTAGAGCATTAACCTGGATCAGCGGTGGATACTTCCTCTCAAAACACATGTTTAGCACGTAAGAAAGATTTTGAACATTCTCCGGGTAGCCTACTAAACTTAAAATTGAAGAGTTCGGGGCTTCCCTGCAGGCGCAGTGGTTAAGAATCTGCCTGCCAATGCATGGGGCACGGGTTCAAACCCTGGTCTGGGAAGATCCCACATGCCGCGGAGCAACTAAGCCTGTGTGCCACAACTACTGAGCCTGCACTCTAGAGCCCACGAGCCACAACTACTGAAGCCCGTGTGCCTAGAGCCTGTGCTCCGCAACAAGAGAAGCCACCACAATGAGAAGCCCACGCACTGCAACAAAGAGTAACCCCCGCTCACTGCAACTAGAGAAAGCCCGCACACAGCAATGAAGACCCAACACAGCCAAAAATAAATAAGTAAAATAAATAAATAAATTTTTTTAATTGAAGAGTTCCCACTAGAGTTTACTTTCATCCTAACTGAAGCGAGCTGTAAATGCAATGCTACAAAAATTAGGATAATTATGTCAGAGTTTAAGTAGTAAACGATAACAGGCTTCATTACCAAACAATATCCTTTGGTATGCTTTTTTCTTTGACATTTTTGTTTGGTAAAAAGTTGGAATCGAAGGCATCATCAAAATAATCATTTATTTCAGAAAATTTTCTAATTATCATAGTTAGATAATTGAAATGTAGAGGCCCTTTTGTTTATTCAGGTTCAAACATTTATGGAAAATTCTAAAAATCTTTTTCCTTATTGGAAATTTTTGTATATAAATTCTACCAGCGTATACTGATTTGCAGCTTTGAAGTACCTAAAACACTGAGACAAGTGGAAATACAAGTTTAATTTCATATTTTCCAAGTTGAAGGAAACAGGTATGAAAATACCTTATCTATCCTCAAATTCAGCTTCCCTTCCATTTAGATTTGTTTTTGATTACACAGAGCAAACCTAGACTCCAGTTATGCACCTTTAGGAAAAGTCTGTCTAATTGGCTCATGGTCCCTGTGGATATTTGTTGAACAGTAGTACACTTATCAGGGGTTTTATCTTCAACACCAGGAGCCCATTGTAGATATTCTATTGTAAGATACAGCCTATCACAGTAACTAAGCCTTACCTTTCTATTTGAACTATTTTGTATCATCATACCTAGGCAGATGTACTAACTGTAGGGAAATAGCTTATCTTGCCCTTCTGAAAAGGAAGAGATTGTTTATTTAACTTATTTATGTGTCTTTGTATAGCCAAGGACCAAAGAGTTAATTCCAGAAAATGTCTTACCTAATTATTTTCTATCTCGCTCCTCATCAATAATGGATTGATCTGTCTCCACCGTACAATGGAACACTTCAGCGGAACTCTGTACAGATCAGAAAACACTGCCTCTAGGAACAGAAACTTAAGTATTTCTTTCTTTTTTTTGGCTGCATTGGGTCTTCATTCCTGCGTGCAGGCTTTCTCTAGTTGCGGCAAGCAAGGGCTACTCTTCGTTGCGGTGTGCAGGCTTCTCATTGCAGTGGCTTCTCTTTTTGCAGAGCACAGACTCTAGGTGTGCAGGCTTCAGTAGTTGTAGCGCATGGGCTTAGTTGCTCTGTGGCATGTGAGATCTTCCTGGACCAGGGCTCGAACCCATGTCCCCTGCATTGGCAGGCAAATTCTTATCCACTGCACCAGCAGGGAAGTCCCAGAAACTTAGATATTTCTTTACCAATGAAGAAAAGAATTGTCACCTCGGGACACAAGGGAGGATGTAATTCTGTTGTGTCCTTTCTTCCTTCCCCTCCTTCCTTCCTCTTTCTTTCCTTATTTATGGTCTTACAGTAGAGCTTAAATTATGTATATAATTGATGAAAATTTATGCATCACAGTAAAGCTGTAATGTTTTAAAACTTTAGTTTTTTCAAGTTGTTATTGTAAAGATTTTCCAAATTAAATGAAAATGGTCTGATTCTAATTTACCAGTAAATTCAAAGAATTGATACAAATTTATTCTTCTTGCTATACGAGCAAGAGCTCCTACTAACCAAACTCGTAAAACTGGGCATTAGTGGCTCTAGATCCTGCTGTCTACTCTGCATAACATGTGCATACACATAAACACAGAACACAGACTCAGTCTTGGGAGATTTCCAAACCTAAGCTAGCTAGATTAACAAATTCTCTGCCAGATAATAATTGTGATTTCTGCTCTGACCTTTATTATTTTTTTCTACTTATATTAGGTTTACTTTCCTCTTCATTTACTAGTTTTTTGAGATGCAAGCTTAGGTTATTGGTTTTAGACTTTCTTCTTTTCTAATATAAGTATTTAAAGCTATAAATTTATTCCTATTCACTGCATTAGCTGCATCTCACATTTGTTATACTTTGGTTATCATCAAGTTTGAAACATTTCCTACTTTTTATTTCTTTAATAACCTATGTATTATTTATGTGTGTTGTTTAATTTGCACATATTTGGGGTGCTTATACATACCTTGTTATTTATTCCATTGTAGTCAAAGAATATACTCCTTATAATTTCAATTATTTTAAATGTAAAGGTTGCTTTATGACCTAGTATATATGGCATATCTTGGGGAACATACTGTGCACTTGAAAGTGATGTGCATTCTTTAGTCATTGAGCATACCCATCTATAAATTTAAATTAGGTCAAAGTGGTTGATAATATGTCTCATATGGTCTATGTCTTTACTGATTTCTTGTTTACTCGTTTTGTCTATTGAAGAGGGGTGTTAGAATCCCCTGGTATCATTGTGAGATTATCTATTTCTTCCTTTAATTCTGTCAGTTTTGTTTCACGTAATTTGAGGCTCTGATATTAGCTAAATACCAGGAATATTACATCTTCTTGAAGAATTGACCCCTTTATCAAGATTAAATATCCCTCTTTATTTCAGGTAATACTCCCTGTTTTAAAATATACTTTGCCTGTTAATGACAAAGCCACTCTAGCTTCTTTTTTTTTTTTTAACATCTTTGTTGGAGTATAATTGCTTTACAGTGGTGCATTAGTTTCTACTGTATAACAAAGTGAATCAGCTATATGTATAAATATATCCCCACATCCCCTCCCTCTTGAGCCTCCCTCCCACCCTCCCTATCCCACCTCTCTAGGTGATCACAAACCACTGAGCTGATCTCCCTGTGCTATGCAGCAGCTTCCCACTAGCTATCTATTTTACATTTGGTAGTGTATATATGTCCATGCCACTCTCTCACTTCGTCCCAGTTTACCCTTCCCCCTCCCCATGTCCTCAAGTCCATTCTCTACGTCTGCACCTTTATTCCTGTCCAGCCCCTAGGTTCATGAGAACCTTTTTTTTTTTTTTAGATTCCATATATATACATATGCTTTAGCATACGGTATTTGTTTTTCTCTTTCTGACTTACCTCCCTCTGTATGACAGACTCTAGATCCATCCACCTCACTACAAATAACTCAATTTTGTTTCTTTTTATGGCTGAGTAATATTCCATTGTATATATGTGCCACATCTTCTTTATCCAGTCATTTGTTGATCAACACTTAGGTTGCTTCCATGTCCTGGCTATTGTAAATAGTGCTGCAGTGAACATTGTGGTACATGTTTCTTTTTGAATTATGTTTTTCTCAGGGTATATGCCCAGTAATGGGATTGCTGAGTCTTATGGTAGTTCTATTTTTAGCTTTTTAAGGAACTTCCATAGTGTTCTCCATAGTGGCTGTATCAATTTACATTCCCACCAACAGTGCAGGAGGGTTCCCTTTTCTCCACACCTTCTCCAGTATATATTGTTTGTAGATTTTTTGATGAGCCACTGTAGCTTCATATGCTTATTTTTTATATATCCTTTTCCATCCATTTGCTTTCAACCCATCTGTGTCTTTGTATTTTCAGTGCATCTCTTGTACACAGCATCTAGTTGGGTATTGCTTTTTAATCAATTTTGATATCTCTTTTTCAATTGGAATATTTAGCCTATTAGCATTTAATAATTAGTAATTGTTATATGGTTAGATTTAGCTCTATAATTTTAATATTTGTTTTCTGTGTGTCTCTTCTGTTTTTTTTTTTGTTTGTTTGTTTGTTTCTTTATTTCTTTGTTCCCCTCCTTTTGCTTTTATTTTGGATTATTTGACTATATTTTAGAATTTCATTTTAATTTATGTATTGGCTTTTTAGCTCTATTTTTCAAGTGGTTTATCTAGGGATTATTTTATACACCTTAGTTTTCAATCTGCATAGATTTAATAGTGTACCAGTTCATGTAAAATTTAAAAACCCTGTAACCATATGAATCCATTTACCTGCCACATACCCCGCTGAGAATCCTTTGTGCTCTGTTTCTTGTATAATATATTATTACACCTGCCTACCTTAGGAATCCCACAAGAGCGTATCATAATTTTTGCTTTGGCATCATATGTATGTTTAAAAAATTAGGAGGGAAAATATTTATATTACCCATACATTTACCATTTCTAGTGCTCTTTGGTCATTTCAGAAGATTCAAGTTTCCATCTGGTATTTTCCTTCAGACTGAGAATTTCCTTTATCATATCTGATAGTGCAGATCTCAGTGAACTCTCATACTTTTTCTTTTGCTGCAAAGGTGATTATTTTGTCTTCTTGAAGGATATTTTCACTAGATGTGGAATTCTGGGTTGATAGTATATTATTTTTCTTTCAGAACTTTAAAGATGTTTTCCTACTGTTTTCTGTGCTCCATTTTTTCCCCCTATATGTAATGTGTCTTTTTCTCTGGCTGCTTTCAAAGTTTTGTCTTTATCTTTGGTTTTCAACGGTTTGACTATGATGTTCCCTAGGTGTGGTTTTCTTTACCTTTATCCTCTAGGGAATCATTCAAATTCTTAAATCTATCAATTTATATCATTCCAAATGTGGAAAATTTGGTGCCCTTTTTTATTTAAATAGTTTCCTGCTGCACTCTTCTGTTTTGGGAACTCCAGTTGCATGTACAGTAGAGCTTCTGATATTTTACTACAAATACCTAAGTCTCTGTTAGTGTTTTCAATCATTTTTCTCTTTCTCCTTCAAGCTGGATAATTTCTACTGATAAATCTTGAGTTTAACTGAATTTACCTGTATTTCCCTTCAGCTGTTAAACCTATCCAATGAATTATTATTTCCAACATTTTACTTTTGCATTTTAAAATTTTGATTTGCTTCTCTTTCAAAATTTTCTATTTGCTGAGATTTCCTATTTTTCATTCATTATGATTGTGTTTTCCTTTACTTCATTATAATAGTTACTTTGAAGCCCGTATCTAATAATTTCAACACTTGAATCATTTTTTGGTTGACATCCATTGATTATCTGTTTTCTTGAAAATGGGTCGTAGTTTCCAGCTTTTTGTAGCTTTCTGTTGTATCCCAGAAATTGTAAATGTTATGTGGTAGAAACTGGATTCTGTTATATTCCTCTAAGGGGTATTGATATTATTCTTTTAGCAGGCAGTTAACTGGGTTAGACTCAAACTGTGTAAAGTCTGTCACATCTACAGTGGGTTGTGGCTCAGATCTTAGTTCAGACTACTTTTGTCTGTCTTACTCATGCATAGTTCACAATCCAGCAAGAGACTTGAAAAGGATTTAAACATAGAATTTGGCATTCCCCTTCTCAGGCACTCTGTTTTTCATGGTTCCCACCTCACTCTCCAGCATTCCTATCTACCTCAAGCTCCTTCCCTTTGTTCCTATGTCCAGAAGCAGGCTTTCTATCAGAGTTTCAGTCACCTGCATCATTGCCATGATTGTAGCTGCCTTGGAGACAAACCCTCAAAAATGAAGAACTTGGGCTTCCCTGGTGGCGCAGTGGTTGAGAGTCCACCTGCCGATGCAGGGGACATGGGTTCGTGCCCCGGTCCGGGAAGATCCCACATGCCGCGGAGCGGCTGAGCCCGTGAGCCATGGCCACTGAGCCTGCGCGTCCGGAGCCTGTGCTCCGCAACAGGAGAGGCCACAACAGTGAGAGGCCACAAAACAAAATAATAATAAAAAAAATAAAAGAAGAACTCACCCTGTATTGATCACTTCCTTCAATTTTAACACCCCTGCAGAATCACACTGATTTTGTTTACTCTGCACAGCTCTCAGGTTGTTTTTTCTAGTTTGCTCAGATTTTATGGTTGTTATCTGTGGAAGATTCAGTTTATTAGGAGCTTGTGCCTCCAACTAGGAGTGATTTTTTCATTCCTCTCTTTTCCTCACCACTCTTCCAATACCCCTTTCCTCTGCCTCTGTATTATATCAGCTGTTCCTATTGGCTCTGTCTATAAAATATATCCAAGATCTGATGTCTTCTCTCCAGCTCCAGTGCTATCTACCACAACTGTTTCCATCTCAGCTTCTCCAGCATCCTCCTACCTAACCTACCTTTCAGCTTCCACACTAACCCTGTACTGTTTTTTTCCTCACACAGCAGCCAAAGCGAGATAAAGGATAAATCAGATCTTATTACTACTCCTTTCTTAAACTTTTCCAAAGACTCCTTCAAAATCCTAAATGATCCTGCACCTGCCTAATTTCAGAGCACATTTGATCCTCTTATTTTCTAAGCTTAAGCCACACTAACATCCTTTCTGTACTCAGACATACCAAGCTCATATCCAGTGTAATGCCTTCTCAGCTAGCTCTCTCTACTGTCTAGAATGCCTTTACCTTTTGTCTTTGGGTGACAGGATTCTTCTCATCACTGAGATATCTGCTCATATGTTACCGTCTCATAGAGGCTTTCCCTAAGTACAGTGTATGTAATACAGTCACTCTATATCCCTTAACTAAGCTTTATTTTCTTCATAACTCTTATTAGTATCCTTTTTTAAACTTTTTTTTACATACTTATTTTCTGTTTCCTACATGAAACTGTACATTCCGTGAGGGCAGAGATCTTTTCAGTCTTGATCATTACTGTATCCCTAGCTCCTAGAAACAGTACCTGTTCCAGCATAGCCATTAAATAAGTATGTGTTTATTGAATACTGAACCTGCTGGTTGGGCTTGGGGTATGAGTTCTTGACCATCCTCTCCTTATCTGTGACATTTGGGGTTAATATACATCTCATACAACTGTTATAAGGATTAAATGATATGTTTATAGGATATAATATGGTGCCTAATTCATATTTGTTACTCAGAAAACATTAGCTCAAAGAGTGTCACAAAAAAGAAAACAGAGACATCTAGCATGCCCTGATTTTTTCAGAGCACGAGAAATGGTAAAGTTTTTGAAACATCATAACAAAACCTTGGGAAAGACAAAGAGGGAAAATAACTTTAGAGTTCAGAATATCAAAGATGATCAAAAAACTTCACACAGGCCTGGATGCTGTCTGTAGTCTGACTCAACCCTTCCTCCTCCTACTGCCTCAGTCCACAATAGCCTTTCTTTTTCTGTATTTTACCATTTCTAGTCTGGAATTTGTAGACTGGAAAGTTCCCTGGGAATGTTTGGATGGGACTCAAACTATGGAATGCTTGATATAACCACAAATCTCACTGAAACAAAATTCATTTATCCATTCATTTATTTATGGAGCACTCCAATGTTAGAAGAAAAGAGAAAATCACTATAAAATCAATGTTATTAGAGTTAGAAACTTTAGGGGTATAGTTTTTCAGTGTGGCTGTAGCACAGGGTCCATACCTCTTCTTTCCTCCTTCACCTGGTACATCCTTCTTTATTCTTTAAAGGCTTATTTCTAGCATCATCTCTTCCTGGCCTCTCCAGGCGAATTCATAAGTCTTTCTCGTTTGCCCTCAAAGCACTTTATTCAAACATCACTCACCACATTTTATTGTAATTGTTTATATCTTGTCCTCATCTTCTCAAGTAGAAGATACTCCTTAATCTTTATTGGCCTAACTCCTAACACAGGTACTAGAGGATAGTAGTCACTAAAAACAGGTCCTGAAATAGAGGTTATTTCTAAGGACTGGGGTACAGCAATGATAAAGACAGAAGAGGTCTCTGCCCTCATGAGCATGTGGGAGGTTGCATGAGTGAGCTAACATACTGATCAGCCCCTGGCTTATAGTACCTAATGGTTTGGGTTTTTTTTTTTTTTTAATTTCTTTATCTTGTTTTTCTTTTTCTTTTTTCTTTTTTTTTGGGGGGGGGCTGCGTTGGGTCTTCATTGCTGTATGCAGTCTTTCTCTATTTGCGGCGAGCGGGGGCTTCTCATTGCAGTGGCTTCTCTTGTTGTGGAGCATGGGCTCTAGGCACACGGGCTCAGTAGTTGTGGCTCACAGGCTCTAGAGTGCAGGCTCAGTAGTTGTGGCACACGGGCTTAGTTGCTCCGCGGCATGTGGGATCTTCCCAGACCAGGGATTGAACCCATGTCCCCTGTGTTGGCAGGCAGATTCTTAACCACTGTGCCACCAGGGAAGTCCTACCTAATAGTTTTAAATGAAAAAATCAGCACATCACTGGCAACATATTCCAAAGTATGATCCAAGGGCTGTCAATAAGTGTTACTTGGGTAAAGTATTACATGGTCAGATGAGTTTGGGATGTTGAGTTGGGATGTTGAATTAAAGAAAATTAAACAGTTTTGTTTAATGCAGATTTCCACTTGCATATGAGACTCTTCACTAGAGCCCTGTTTAGGGGCTTTGTTAATTGAGTTTTTCTAGAGGACACAACAGTGAGAGGCCCGTGTACCGCAAAAACAAAACAAAACAAAACAGAAAAAACTTCCATTAAAGGTCAAATCAATACATATGGATTGGTGAATTTTGAGCTGTGTGCTGAGTTTTCTAGTCATGTCTTTATGTCATTGTTTTAAGCATATAAGCTGTCTTTATGTAAAAGAGGAAATATGAAATTGATTAAATACTGAGTAACAACTGTCCATCTGTAATAAAAGGATGTGTATACGTGCAGAACAAATCTTCTTTCATTGGTATGTCCTAATTAGTATCAAATTTACATGAACTATTTAAATTTTGAAAGTTGAGTCAAAATAAATGTTTATGCAAGAAACTTATCTAAATTGGGAAAATAGTTTAAAGCCTCTCAAAAAGTGAATAAGAAAAATATTTAAATATTACATTTTAATAGAAAACTTAAATGTAACTTTAATAAATGAGGCATGAATATTGAGGTGAATATTTAAATATAATTAAGTTATATAAGCACATGTTATGCTACCCTTTGGAAAAACACTGTATACCTGAACACTAAAAATGAATTCAAAATTAAATGTTATTTTTAAATACCAGTTTTTAAATAATGACAGAATTATTCCTCTATTGTGAATACAGATTTTTAAAATATTTATGTACATTAATGAGAATTAGGGATAAATATATCATGAAAGGTTTGCTGTATTCATGCTCAAGTAGTGGGTGTTTTCCTTTCTTGTCTGTTAGTGTAACAAATATAAATCAGGGAAGGAAATATATATATACATTTTTTTTTTCTTTTTGCGGTACGCGGGCCTCTCACTGCCGTGGCCTCTCTTGTTGCGGAGCACAGGCTCCAGACGTGCAGGCCCAGCGGCCCTGGCCCACGGGCCCAGCCGCTCCGCGGCAGGCGGGATCCTCCCGGAGCAGGGCACGAACCCGCGTCCCCTGCATCGGCAGGCAGACTCTCAACCACCGTGCCACCAGGGAAGCCCCCTGGTTTTATATTTTTGACATATTTATCAGAAAAAAAAAAAATTAGAGGGGGTGTAGGATTTGGTTGTTTTCTGAATGGACAAAATTGAGTGTCAACAGAGTTAAGAGCTTTTGTAAATAGAAAGTTAATTGTGAAACAAGTAAGCATACTTTTTCAATTAATTTAAAATAAATGTGTTAGATAACTTGCCTCACAAATAACAGAAAGAAACAAATACAAATGGACCAGCTTGCATTTGATCACTGAAATGATCGTGTAGCCTAAAGCACACTTCACAAAGGCTGACGAAATTGTCACCATGTTCCTAATTTGCTGTTGTACTTTTCTATTTGGGTTAAATATGACACTGGCAAATCATTCCTCTACAAAGGCATGATAAGCTACTAAGAAAGTGATACTTTTAGTTCCATTGTCAGGAGTTCGATAACTACTTCCACCCCACTTAGTGTGTATTAGTGTAAAAGCTGAAAAGGCCATATATGGTTTTGTTAAAATTCATTAGCATGTCTAGTAATTAGTAGTGTTGCTCTGCCTTTCAAGACTTGTCTCTGTCATAATTTTGTTTTAAAAGTTAAATCTAATTTTATTACATGAAAATACCATGAGAGAGCAATTAAATTAACAAGTATTATTGCATACCTGTTTGCAAACTGTTCTAAGTACTGTGGGGTTGCAAAGCTGCGTAAGACAAATACCCTGATCACTAGTTTATAATCTAGTAAGAGAGTCAAAGTGTAAATGCATGATTAAATGAACAGTTGAGATCTACCAGAATATAAACAAATGTTTAGTTGCCAAATTTGTAATCAAGGATGTTTTAGAGGGAAGACTGGCATGTGATACAGAACAAACATAGAAACATCGCGAAGAGTAATACACGATTAATTGCTAATTGGATAAGCATGAACATTTTAATGAGAGGAATAGCACATAACTAGGAATGAACAGCGCAAGTTTGGGGGACAGTCTGAGGGGAATAGAGGTTCTAAATAATGCAATAAGGGTGATGATATTGGAAAGAGGGGCACTCCATGGACCCTGCAGAGCAGACTAAAAGATTTACTTCTGCGTATCTGTCACTGCAGTTAAATGTTGCATTAAAAAATGTTAGACCTTTCAAAACTATATCTGAATTTCTGGAAAACTTCTTGTTTTAGTTTGATAGAAATGCAAAACTGTATACACTTAAAGTTGTATAACAGCTGATATAACTACTATTTATTGGTGGACTTGTAGCAAGCACTGAATGGAGAGCATTAATGAGAACTATTACTCCCGTGTAAATAAAAAAACTAATACTCAGACAGGTTGTCATTTACATAGTGAGTGTCAGGGCTGGGATTTGAACCTTTTTCTAACTATGCTGCCTCCTGCTCCTGCTGCTGACTTCTGTGTACCATGCATTGGGCTGAACACTCTAAATACATTCCTTACAACAATTCTATAATGTAGGCTTTATTCATCCCCATTTTGTAAATGAAGTAACTGAGGTTTAGAGAATGCAACAGTGAAAATCATAAACTTAATTTTAAATAATACCAGGCAGGCATGTATCAATAAATGTTATATAACTAATAAGATACATTTTATATGAAATATTTTACGCTATTGAAAAAACATTTACTTTGCAGTAATAGATATAATTTTAAAGATAATTGAAAATTGTACTATGTAGCATAAGGATATTCCTCAAAGTTAAGCAAATCCTTTCCTGTGATTTCTTATAGTGATCAATTTCTGTCTTATGGGGAAGAATTTTTAATTATAATTTCTAAAAATAATTAAGCCTATTCACCACAGCAGTAATTATTAGGATGAAAGAATATCTACTTTCGTCAAGTAGGATAGAATTGCTGTATAGAATTAAGTGTTTCACAAGGAATTTTACAATTTTCCTAATTAAGATAAAAGTAATTATTGCTGCCCTAAGACTGCTTAAATTGAGACTAGCTCTACTGGAAAAGGAAATGTATAAAAAGGAGTGTAGCTATTCACTAAAAAGCTTTGTATGTTGCTGCCCAAAAGTAAATAAATAAATAAAGCCTGAGCCAGAAGAGTAGTTGGTTAAAGACAAAGAGTGAAAATGCAATTCAACATTTGCTGATCAGGTGGGTCATAGAGAGCTCATTGAATAAAGTTATTTATTTTTTTTTCTTTTTGGAAACTATTTCTCTTTTCTACTTTCCAGCCCTGCCTCCTTATTTAATTCATGATTTGGAGCCACTACTTCTTTTCAAATGTTAATAAAGTGAAAGAGTTTAAGAAGTGAAAGTTATAAAAAGGAAGATGTCCCATAAAGTGTTTATCATTAAAATCTTTCCATTTGCTGGAACCAAACCTTTTCTGATCCTACCAGGCAACCTCGTTAGTAAATGTAACTGTTACAAGAAAGGAGTTAGTGGAATTCTTGTTGGGAGGCTCTTCCTCTTCAGCTCTAGATTAAGGAAAGTTCGAGAACCAACTCTACTGATCTGTCTGGATACTCAACTCCTAAATTTGTTCCTCCTCCTTTAGTGGAGATTCAGAATTTACAAACATGGTAAATAAGTATTTTGTAAGAATTGAGCCCAGTTTCCTACACAACACACAATAGCTGCTCTGGTGTCTTGCAGTAGCGTATGGAACCTGACCAGATGCTTAGGGGATTATTTTTCTCATCTATCATTTTCACATGGAAAACTATCCCTTAAATACTATAAAACCACTGTATTCCTTACAATACCAGAAAACCAGGCTCATAGGGAGTGGTGGTACACCCAAAAAGCAAAAGGAGTCACCTAAATATTTTTTGTCCCCAGAAAACTGCTTTCCATAAGAAAAGAGAAGAAAAGAAAAAGCAAATTAAAGAATCAAACAAAACATCCAGTACTCTATTAGGAGAATTTTCATTCTGCAACAATAAATAAAAAAGAAATATAAGCCCTCAGATATGATTATTTTAAGGACGCAATGATTTTTTTCTTGAATGATTTGCTCTGCCCTTTATCAAATAGACATTTGTCTGCCTTCAAACTTACAGTATAAATATATCTCTCTTTAAAATTAATGGACAACATCAACATGGCTTTTCAAAGGTCACCTTAAATAAACTAAGAATTTTCTTTTGTAGTATATTTTATTCTGAAAGGCTTTATTTTTCATGCACTGTGACTAAGATTATACTATCATATTTTAACCAAATGATATTGCCTTTTCCTTTTTTTTTTTTTTTTTTTTTTTTTTTTGCGGTACGCAGGCCTCTCACTGCTGTGGCCTCTCCCGTTGTGGAGCACAGGCTCCGGACGCGCAGGCTTAGCGGCCATGGCTCACGGGCCCAGCCGCTCCACGGCATGTGGGATCTTCTCGGACCGGGGCACGAACCCGTGTCCCCTGCATCGGCAGGCGGACTCTCAACCACTGAGCCACCAGGGAAGCCCACCTTTTCCTTTTTTTGATAAAAAAGGAAATTAGGAGCAAATGTGATGCAAAGAAGTACAATGGATCGCTGCTGCAGTAAACAGTACAAGGGGAAAGGAAGGGAGAAGGTAGCATAAGCTACCTATGGGACCATCCAGAGAGAACAGAAACATTAGCAGAAAGTTAGATCACAACTTGGGTCAAAATAAGAAACCTGTAATGGAAACAAAATTTTAGACAAAAAGTTTACTTTCCTACCCACTTTCTTTTTCATGCCTTTAAGATGTCTGATTTGGCTGCTAACAAAACTTTTCTCACTATTAAATATGGCTTATGCAATCTAACACACACTTTAATAATATTCACTATTTTTTCATCTAAAGCTTCATTATAGTTAATTGGAAACCTAGTTTAATTCACATATGTTCATCAATCACTATCTCCCTCTCTGTGAATCCAAAATGTTTCATAGAGTTTCTCAAGAATCATCATTCACAGTAACTACTCCCCACTGATATGCATGGGAACAAATGATATAGACAGACAGCTGTAACGTGTCCCCAGTGGTGTGTTTGGAATCCTATCTTTCCTTCCAGGTTCAGTAATACAGGGAGAGAGAACAAACTAGCCTGACTTGGAAAGACTGGCCTGAAGACTAGGATTTGGCTTTGTGAAATATGACTTTACAGTGTCAGGATGTGAGAGTACACTTTTCAAAGACAGGAAGAATGCATCTTTCAGGAGCTTCACAATCAATTTGTAATTAAATTATCAGATATAATACATGACCTCAGGTCAGAGAGGATGTAAGTGTGTCAGAGAAAGGAGACTGGAAGAAGTGCTTAGTAATACATAAGAGAGTCAGAACAGTATTAATGGCTTAAGGCATATATCAAATGTGTATGTGTAGATATATCCTTTAGATGAGAGTGTGTGTACACACACACACACACACACACACACACACTTACAGCACTGAGGTAATATATATTACTAGGAATTGACTAAATAACCCACAAGACCTGTTAATAAAAGGCTGATGATTTTTCTTATGAAGGAGAACTAAGAGTGCCAATAAATACAGAGTTTGTTTTGCCAACATACTTTGTAACCATGTTTCATTAGCATACTCACACTTGTTTACTTGTACATTCACTTATGCAGTAAGTTGGTTCCCCATTTTTATTAAAGAGAGTATCTCATCTGTTTCCTTCTTAACACTTACAAAAAATTAACTATAAGTTTATTTATTTAAATTATGAAATAGACTGAAAGCTGCACAAAGGCACAAATCATGTCAGTTTATTCATCTATGGAAGTCTAGTACTTAGCCTATCCCTGGCTCTTAGGTGTTCAATAAATATTTGTTGACTAAAGGAATGAACATATGCAATATACACAGAGCATTCTATCTACTTCACAATTATCATTTTTCATTCAGAATAATTAGTTCTGATTATAAAGAAGCAGGAATCAGCTGTGCTGGTGCTTTAAGTGTAATATCCTCAAGATATTTTGTTTCCTTGGTTGCTCTCTTTACAGTTAGAGGCAGTGTGGCATGAGCTAGAAAGTCAGCCAGCCTGAGGACAGATACTTCTTCTGCCACCTACTGGTTGCTTAATCTTGGGCACATCACTTAGCCTTCCTGTGTCTCCATTTCTTAATTTTTAAAATGAGTTCACTTATCTTAAAGGGAATTTATGAAGAGTAAACGACTTAATACATATGCAATGCTTAGAAAAGTACCTGGAATACAATAATCTCTCAGTAAATACTAGTCCTTCTGTAAGTATTATTATTCTAGGAACTTACTCAATTCTGGGGTTATTTACTACAGTGACATGGGACCTTCAAATCTCAGAAGTTCAACACAAGAGAAGTTTATTTCTCACTCATACTACATGTTCTGCGTGGAACCATGGGGAAGCTCTGCCCCTCGAAGTCACTCAGGGATACAAAATGATGGAGACTCCACATCCATGCTTATTTTCTTCATTCCTACAGCGGAGGGAAGGGAACATGGCAAATTTTCATTGGCTCTTAAAACTTTTGTCTGGAAGTGACTCACCTTTCACATTTTATTAGCTGAGGAAAGTCACATGGGCATATGCCTTATTTCAAAACAGATAGAGGAGTGTAATCTACAGTGTGTCCAGAGGAGGAGAGGATAACAATTTTTAACTACTAGTCTCTCAGTTAGCATTTGTGTTTTTGGTCGTTCTTGGTAGGATTAGAAGTCATGCACAGAAGTCTTGACCTCAGTGATCACCACCAGTTCTTTAGCCAAACAGAGATTCGAGTTCTTACTGAATTTTGTGTGTATGTTTAGCAAGATATTCCTTTGTTCCTTTCACTCTTTTCTCTATTCCACTGGGTAGTTTTTGTTATCAAATATCAAGTAACCAATTAACAGTTCAGTTATTCTTTACCAGGTAAATTCAGTTTTCCCTCCAGCTTATGAAGGTGATTGATTCCTGGAAGGGGAGGAGGGACCCCTTTTAAGAAAATTAAGTGCATTCTCCTAAGTCTAAAGTATAACTATCAAAAATTTCATGGAGGAAAATTACGACTTCCTGAACCCTATTTATGCTAAAATAACACCAAATTCTAATTAATGAACACCATTACATCAATAGTAACATTAATTATCATAATACAACCTAACTGGGAATCTTCCCTTCATTAGTTACTGGCTCTTTACCTCCTCTTTTCTAGCAATTATGTGCTATACTTGTAAAATCACACTCCTGAACAAAACATACATATGATACTCAATGTTTCTGTAATTCAGTCATGAAAGGCAGAAACATAGATGTAAGGACCAAAATAAATAAATAGTGGGAAATAATACATATGATATCACATTCATCCTCCCAGGTGACATCATTAGAGGTATCACATATGAGACTATCACTGCTAAAAACTTGCAAATCCAAGCAGAATTTCAGTGCAGCATGACTACCTGCACAACCATGGAGATGATGGCACAGTGGCTTCTGTATGTGTCCACCTGGATGCTCTCCAAGTGCAGGAAATCTAAATTAGCCCTCCTTCAAGAAGAGAAGTGCTTGTCAACCTAACTTAGGGTATTAAAAGAACCTCTCAGAGTACTCAAAATATACTGACCAAAATAGGCATATCACAGAGTAAAAATTTTTGATTGTGCTTACAAATTATTAATAACGATCACATCTAGAGTTAAAACTTATTAGAGTAGTCTCTATTATTATCTTTTTTCCTGGAATGCCTCACATATTACAGAAGAATATGGCAAAGTGTATCTTATTATGTTGAAATATTAAATAGGTGGAATGGTAGAGGAGCGATTTAGTTAAAGGGTCAATAATATATATTAAATTTCAGTGGGAAAGCAGAGTGAAGAATGTGTGAGTGAGAATAAAAGGAAAGGAGTATATCTTATTATACATATTATGCTGTTATATCTTCAGCACCAAGAGCATTGCCTAACACGGGATAAGTACTCAGTAAATATCTTTTTGAATAGAAACATTGAAGGAAGGAGAGAAGGAAATAAGTGAGTATCCATTTTAATGAATGATACTGTTTAATGTTATTGAGAGTTGAAAGCACAACTCTCAGTACCTATTGTTATTTTATCTATACTCAGTTCCACTATCTTTAAGCTATAAATAGAAAAACAATTGTGGTTTGAAAGAAACAAAGTTGTTTTTTTTTTAAGAGTTTATGTCTGTTCAAATATTGAAAACCCCAAATATTATCAAAGACTGGACTCTCAGTAATACTAGGTTAATTTCCACATAGAAAATGGGGAAAATACTAGAAGAACAAATCAGAGAACAAATACCTAAATTTTCCCAATCCTTGCTTCCCTCAAAAAAAAAAAGAGAGGATAATGGATTTTAGAAACTACAGATGAAAATTTTTCATTGTTGTGGTCTATTTAGATCCTCTGCCCACTTTTTAATCAGGTTGTTTGGTGTTTTTATTGTTGTTTTTGAGTTTTATGAGTTCTTTATACATTTTGGATATTATATTGTTTACCAGATATATTGTTTGCTAATATATTTTTTCTCATTTGGTAGGTTGTCTTTTCATTTTACTGATTTTTTTTTTTCTCTGCAGAAGCTTTTTAGTTTGATATAATCCCACTTGTTTATTTTATTTTTGTTGCCTTTGCTTTTTGTGTCAAATCCAAAAAAATCATTGCCAAGACAAATGTCAAGGAGCTTACTGCCTGTGTTTCCTTCTAAGAGTTTTGTGGTTTCAGGTCTTATGTTTTAAAGTCTTTGACCCATTTTTAGTTGAGTTTCATGTATGGTGTAAGACTGATCTAGTTTTATTCTTTTGCATGTGACTGTTCAGTTTCCCCAACACCATTTTTTGAAGAGACTTTCCTTTCCCCATTGCATATTCTTGGCTCCTTTGCCGTAAATATCATAAATACATGGGTTTATATCTGGGCTCTCTATTCTGTTTCATTAAGTTGTGTGTCTGTTTTTATGTCAATATCATACTGTCTTGATTACTATAGCCTTGTAATATAGTTTGAAATCGGGGAGCATGATGCCACAGCTTTGCTCTTCTCTCCCAAAATTGCTTTGTCTATTTGGGCCTTTTGTGGTTCCTTACAAAGTTTAGGATTCTTCATTCTATTTCTGTGAAAAATGCCATTGGAATTTTGATGGAGATTGTATTAATCTGTAGATTGCTTTGGGTAGCCATGTACATTTTAACAATATCAATTCTTTCAATCCATGAGCAAGGATTATATTTCCACTTTTTTATGTCTTCTTCAATTTCTTTATTCAGTGTCTTAGTTTTCATTGTACAGGCCTTTTCGCCTCTTTACTCCTAGGTATTCTTTTTGATACAGTTGTAAATGTATCAAATTTCTCTTTCTGATAGTTAATTAGCTATAGTGACTTTTTGCACATGTCTTTGAATAGCTTTTTTAGTGGTTGCTCTAATTATTACATCATATCTACATAGCTCATCACGGTCTACTGGTGGTGTCATTTTACCACTCCAAGTGAAGTATCGAAACTTCACCTCCCTTTACATTCCTTTACCCTCCCTCATTTATATTTGTCTTGACTATTACCTCTACCCACAATTAGAACCACATCAGACAGTGTTATAATTTTTGCTTCAACAGCCAAACATAATTAACAAAACTCAAGAGGAAAAGGAAATCCTATTATATTTACTTATACTTTGCTTATGTCCTTTCTTCCTTCCTGATGTTCCAATGTTCCTTCTTTTATTGCTTCCCTTATGTTTACATGATTGCTATTAGCCATTTTTTTAGACTAGCTCTGAGGCTGACAAATCTTTTTCATCATCTGAAAATATTTTCATTTCTCCTTTATTCCTAAAGGATATTTTCACTCGTTATAGGATTCTGGGTTGACAGTTCTTTTAGCACATAACAAACCTTTTACACTTCCTCTGGCCACCATAGCTTTGAATGTGAAATATGCTGTCATGGTTCATGGTATGACAAGTAATTTGAGATCAAAACCTGGATTTTTTTTTTTTTTAATTTTCTGAGATATTTTTATCTCATTCAAATCTTCTATTTTAGCTGACTTTTCTCTGACATTACTCCACCAGGACAAGTGGGATGCACTGCCTCTTCAATGCCAGGTGGAGATAGAAATCTAGGTTCCCCGCTTCCCTTCCACTGACATCCAGGGAGTGGGTAGCTCCTCATGATGGCTTGGCAGGGGTGGGAGTTCCAGCTCCCCATGTGGTATCCACTGATGGGGGTGGCCTCATTGCTGCTGGTTAGTAGTAAAAGTCCTGACTCTCTACTATGTCTCCTCCCAACCCACCCCAGTGGGAAGAGAGAAGGATGCCTCATTACTGACCACAGGGTGTGGGAATCCAGTCTCTCCATATGGTCTCGAGTGACTCCTTGAGGGTGGGGTACCTTGTCATCAGCCAGCAGAGGTGAAAGTCCTGGCTCCCTATATGACCTTCTCTGATGCCACCCCAGTTTGGATGTTAGGGCGCCTCATTACACCATCAGGAGGCTTCAGATCTAGGCTCCCCTCTCATCCTTTGCTATTGTGTGTGTGGGGGAATGAGAGGCATAGTTTTTCTGTGGTGTTTGGCTGGAGGAAATAATTGTCTAAAAGTTTCCTGGCTTCCTAGGATGCCCTTTTCCTGGTCTTTCGGCTAGAGAAACATGCTTTTGTTGGGGCTTTTTTTTTTTTTTTTTTTGTCTGTACCTGTTGGTCGATCTGGGTTGCTAGCTTCTTTGCCTCCAAATCTAGGGTATATGAGACAAAAAGATAACCCAGGGAACTCACCACTTTGTTGTTCCTTGGGCCCTGTGGTCCTTAGCCAGTCTGCCTTCTGCTCCCCACATTTCAGAGTTTTGTTACGTTTGTTTTATATGTAGCGTATAAATTTTTTTTTTTAGTTGTTCTTAATGGGAGGAATAGAGGAAAGTATGTCTGTGGTCAGGAATTTGAGAAAACATTACATCTCAGGTCTCTCCTAGTGAATTCAGTTACTTAATTTTAACATACTTTTAAGGAAAATCATTATAGCAAGCTTTTAGCATTTTCTTCTTTAAACTACTAGGATTAATCTGTATTTGTAGGGATAGAAATTTTCCTATTTTAAATTAATGACAGAGGTACACTACTCATAATAATTAATCACCAGATAATCATTATTTTGACAGAAAAATAAAATTATAATTATTATGTTTAGAAAAACAAGTATATTAAATTATACTTTAAATGATTATAATTTTAATGTTCTTTTTACATATCCCTTATATTGATATATTCTTTTACAATTAAGCTATAGAAAACAAAATTAAATAGCCATAAAATCTAAATTTTTTTCAGAAGTAAATTATTGTTCTCACTGACTATACTTCTCTGTAGATTTTCAAAGTAAAAAAAAATTGTTTTAATTAATTCATTGAATATTTATTAAAAACATAGTATGTGCCAGACATTGTGCTAGAGAGATAATGATGAGCAAAATATATAGTTTCCATCTTAATCAAACACAGTGTTCTCCTACAGTAAAATATCAAAATAAAAACTGAAATCAAATCTTCTATGAAAGCATTTTATATGTTTTTATGAATAGTGCTGCTCAAGAAAATTAGAATTTTATCTTTTGAGTATATTATTCCAGATACTATACAGAAAAAGACAGACTTCTCAAGCAGTAGCATTTATCACTGTTTATTAAAATTAAATTGAAAACAAAAATGATACCATGAAATGTTCCATTGATATACAACGAACATATTTCAGTAGTTTCTGAAATATCTTGTAGATTTTTAATATTGTTTAAAGTGTAACATAGTTTAGACAGTGTTACCAACGATGGCCATGGCTGTTAATGGTTTATATTAACTGAAAGCTGTAAAATCATCCAAGGACTCTGTTAGCGTTAGAATAATAATTTACCAAGACAATTACCACATACTGGCATTTTTTTGCAGCTCTAATTCAGTATTATTAATAATGGATAAAATTGCACTTTTCTCATGTTGCTGTGGGCAGTAGGGAATTATTTCAATGAATATTTCAGCACATTATTTTAATCATTCTTCCACCAAATCCAAGTGGGCAATATTTTATAGTTCTTAATTCAGTGTACTAAGAAACCATGGTCATTAAATTGTGAACTATTTGTAGTGAGGTCTATCCTGTGATTTACAAGCCTTGTTAAAAACAGTGTAAAAGAATGCAAACTGTGCCATTAATACTTGTAATTTGATGCTGCATTTGTTACTAAACGCCCAGTGATGAATGTTTTCAGTAGAAGGAAGAACATTGTAAAGAAAGCAGAGCTGAATGTTATAATGCCTAAAATATGAGAATGTTACTATTTTAAGTTTTGTTCATTTGTAGAGGAAACATATGTATATAAACACAGTTGTAAAACATAGATATCTCAAAAGTTATCTTAATTTTCCAATGAGACCAAAGAAATAAAGATTTAACTGTATTAGTTATTAATTTAGGAGAGTTAAATTTGCCATAGTTTATAATATGTAATGCCATTCATGTTCCTGATGAATTGAATAGAGAAAATATTTAATCCTTATAAAAAGAAAATGTGCAAAGCTTTTAAAATTTATTGTGTAAGCAGTCTGTGAACGTATATAACTTGAAAAAATGTACTTCCAGTTATACATCATTATTAATAGTTATTATTGTTTTTTATCTTCCCATTCTTAGCCAACTGCACGATTTCTGGCGTTTGGATTACTGGGAAGATGATCTTCGTCGAAGGAGACGGTTTGTCCGTAATGCATTTGGCTCCACTCATGCTGAAGCATTGCTCAAAGCTGCAATAGAATATGGTGAGTACCAGTGCCTCTCACACAAAAATACTCCTGGATGTGAGGTGACTCTTTGTGGTTGATAGTTCTTTTTTTTCACTAGCATTTAAAATTCTCCATGTCATAAGCCAAAAATGTTATGTTCTGCTTTATCCTTCAGCGTCATTTAAGTTATACTCAATCAACCCAATATTTCTCCCACTTGATGTATGTTAGACTCTTCAGCTTCTCTGTGATAGATTAGAAGCCTCTACATAGTTGGTTATTACCCAGCGTCCTTCTCATAGAGCCTAAAACAAGAGTAAAATCATTTTCCTTTTCAGCGTCTTTCAGGCTTTGATCTTTCAAACTTTTTCACCCAACGTGGAAAAAACAATGTACTACTGTAAGTGTGTATTCAGATTTATATATTTTTATGTATAATTTGTGTGTATGTGTGTATATATACATCTGTATACTGTGTGAATATAAATATATACATGAAATATATAGACAAATATGTGTACTGTTATGTATATACATATACACATGCACATACTTGTGTATTTAACTGAAACAAATGTCTTACTGATAATCTCATTACATGGCATTCTGTAGTTTAACCCTATTCTATTCTGTTATTTTCAGTTTAATAAATAAATCGTGCCTCAGTATGCCCATTAGGTTCTCAGCCCTCCAATGGATTGCAAACAAAGTTTGCAAAAGACCATCCAACATTAAAGATATCATCCATTATCACACTACAGTAGAACTGCACCCTAAGTTGTCCTTTATAAAATGTACAATAAATAGTAAATATCAAAATACTTTTTGTAATTAAATAAAAACGCTGCTACTTTAGATTGCTATCCACCAAGAAGTATGCATAGGGCTATTCTCTCTGTTCACCTACTTTTTTAAAATTTATTTATTTATTTTTGGCTGCATTGTGTCTTTGTTGCTGCGCGCGGGCTTCCTCTAGTGGCGGTGAGCGGGGGCTACTCTTCTCATTGCGGTGGCTTCTCTTGCTACAGAGCACGGGCTTTAGGCGTCCGGGCTTCAGGAGTTGTGTCTCGCAGGCTCTAGAGCACAGGCTCAGTAGTTGTGGCGCACGGGCTTAGTTGCTCCGCGGCCTGTGGGATCTTCCCAGACCAGGGCTCAAACCCATGTGCCCTGAACTGGCAGGCAGATTCTTAACCACTGCACCACCAGGGAAGCCCAGTTTACCTATTTTTAAATGCTCTAAAAAGTTTAAGTTTGATTGATAATATAATTTTATAAACGATATACACTCAGAAAATAACGTTATTGAACACTGTCCATATGTTTTTGTTATTGACTACTTTTGTTCTCACAATCACTTGGGTTTTTATTATTTTAATTTTTATTTATTTGAGAGTAATAAATGAGCCATATGTTTTAAAATTTACCCTAATATATAACACAGGTTGCCATTCATGTTCTTGATGGATTGAACAGGGAAAATATTGATAAAGTTAAAAAGTAACTTTATACAGTAAAAGTAACTGCAGGAGAGAATATGCTTTAAAAAAAATTATAGTTGACTTGTACTGTAGGGGATTCCTTTAATCAACTCAAAAAAAATCACCTAAGGATTCTAGCACCTAAGGATTTAGCACCAACTTAAAATGAGTTATTATCTTTATGTTCTACAGAAGAGATTCTTAGAAATATCTACTTAAAGTGGCATGCTTTATAATATGAACTTAAAAATTTTTAACTTCATTTCATATTCCCAACAATTTAGGCATTTTCATCAATTCATCTTGAATTCATCTCATTAGAAATTAGAAACATCTAAAGACAACTTGTAACAGGGGTTAGGCTAGAGTGATATTATTAGTGACGCTGTTGCCAATATCTTAATTATATAGGATTCACATTATACTACATTCAATGTTCTACAGGTTGCTTTTAGAAAGGGTCTGTTAGAAAAATATTTCTTTTGGTTCTCTATAAAAATGGATGCCTTATTTTGTATGTTCAATTTGTAAAATGTCTTTATTATTAAACCAGTGTCAAAGCTTATAAGAAACATATTTAAAATTTTTTATATTGACTTTTTTTTTTTTTTTGCGATATGCCGGCTTCTCACCGCTGTGGCCTCTCCTGCTGCGGGGCACAGGCTCCGGACGCGCAGGCTCAGCGGCCATGGCTCACGGGCGCAGCCGCTCCGCGGCATGTGGGATCTTCCCGGACCGGGGCACGAACCCGTATCCCCCGCACTGGCAGGCGGACTCTCAACCACTGCGCCACCAAGGAAGCCCCTATATTGACCTTTTTTTAAGACTGTCATGTCATGTTTTAGTAACATAGTAACCACTGTTAATGAATCTAAATTAAAAAATAATATTCTGATTTTGAAACAGATGAAAGATGTAGGTGATAGTAAACATCCTCTGTGTGTAGTATGAACGTATTTTAAAATATGTAGTGGTTTATGAATTTGAAATAGTGGATCATCAGCAGTATTCCAAACCTGTTATCCCTCCTGAGTTGGGTTCTTTGATAAAAGGAAAGTAGGGTATGTTTTTATTTTATACGTATCTAGAACAAAGACCACACGTATGCCATAAAATATTCAGGACATCTACATGGTACCCATGCCAGATTTACTTCGTGGTCATTCTTGGGGTTAAGGTCGGGTAGTGGAAGACAAAAGAGAACAGAAACAATTCTACCTCCAAAAGTAACTCTAGAGCACACCTCTTTGACTTCACATTTGTGAACTTCTAGAAGTGGGTAGAGAGTAGGGAGTAAAATATGGAGGATATGAAGAGGTGAGTGGAAAGTACTCCCTGGGGTGATCTGTACATAGAAATAGAAGGAGGAATTACAAACTGCCAAGAGAAAAACATAACATTGTATCTTCTTCCAAACTCTTAATGTGCCTTCTAACCTATGTTTAAAGTATTTCCTCAGAAGAATAGGAAGTAAATGTCAGTAATTATTACAAAGCACTTTATCCAATGAAAATAGATGTTGAAAGACTTAATTGAAAACATATTTTGTATATTTTAGAGAAAGGCTTTTATATGCACATATTGCCAGAACATTCATATAAAACTAACAGAACTCAGCCCATCATCTGGTCACTCTGCCTGCCATTAAACATTTAAATGTGTTTTAAGTACCTTAAAGTCTGGCAGTGTATAGACTAACATCTGAAAGATTTAATGTTTTGGTTTGTGTAGGCATAGATAAAGGGTATATTTATAGCACAAACCTACTAATTTTGAGAGAGCTTCTAGAACAAATTGAAATTCAATGTATTTCTTCCTCTTAATTTAATAATTAAAGTATCTCAAATTCTACCTTGAAAGTTAAATATTAAATGCACAGACACTCTGCAGTAATCTATGGTCAAAAATTTTTTTCTATTCATCTACATTGTGGCAACAAAATTGTTTTAGGAAGAAAAGATTTAATGAATGGAACTTTCAGTATGGCTAGAAGTATTTGAATCAGTGATCAAAGTTTTCAGAATTTTAACCAAGTTGTACAAGCTGAGGGAATAACCTAAAATTACTTAAATAGGGAATATTTACATGGCCATCAAAGCAATCCCTGAGATCTGATCACTGGTCATGTCTCTCTGTTCCTGTAGTACACTATGTTTCAAGAATGTGAGCCTCTATTAATATATTGTAATAGAAGTGAAACTGAATTTGCAAGCTTAATGTTTTAACAAAAATGTTTTGAATCACTTGACTTTTCCTTTAATTCAAACAGTTTAGCTTAAATTATAGTTAAACTTTAATGTGATGGGCAGAAACATTTAGCTGTAATTTAAATTTCATGACATTCTATTTAGGCAATTTATTTGGAGCCACAAAACAAATATATTAACAATACTTTCTTTTAAATGAGCAAATAATCAGAATTAGATATATTTCCAAGGAGACAAACAGGACAGTTATTGTACTTCATATTTGCTTTGCAAAGCTTTCTCTTCCATTTCATTATTAAAACTTTTGGTTGACCTTTTTCAGTTGGAAAACATCCTTAACACTGATGGAGTTTTTCATGCTTCTTAGTAATACTAATGAGTTGAATAATTTATGAGGTTGTCATGTGCAAAAGATTTGGTGTGATTTGATATACTTTTCAGCCTCTAGTGTTGGAATGTGATTAATAAAAACCTAGAGGCATGTAATTTTTTTTGCTGGTGTTTAATGCTCTAATTTCATATGTATTGAATGTGTTTTTTGGGTGTTTTCTGATAGTAAAATCTCATACAAGTGCAAATTTAATTGATTACCGGGAATTTTACACACCATAGCAGTGGAAGAATATAAGGAAAATATTTTAAACTATAAATTCATTTTCTGATCTGCAGGGCTTTCTTCTTCAGGGCAAATTAGCTAATAAGGAAATGATTGAAAAAGGAGGATTTTGTATATTGTTTGTATGTTTAAATAAAACCTAAACCAGACAAATTTTGGTCCATTTCTGATGCTGAAAGATTATGGTGTCAAAGAATAGTTAAAATCTTAATGTTTGGTTGTCTTTGTTGATTGTCTATTACCATGTAGGACTCTGTTCCCTTTCCATGAAATTATAGTGGAGCAATGTTTCATCAGAGCCTAAGATCTCAAGCTCCATGTCTGCGATCAAAGCCATCATCCTAAATAGGTCTGATCAGGCTTCGCAGAGGAGGGCAGGCTGTTTTAGCCTGGAACAAAAAAAATGGAGGAACAAAAAAAATGGAGCAAAGATGACAAAATTAATCATTCATTTCTTTGGCAGTAAATAATAAGATATGCTGAGAACTGCAAATGAGAACATCCTTAGGTTCCTCAGAGATGTACCTGCTTAACACCCAATTTATCTAAGCTTGTGAAGCCATCGAGATATGACCTTGATGAATAAAAAGCAGCTCTGTAATGAATCTGGAATTAAATTAGTTTTGATGGTGTATGCATGGCTACTGTAAGGTGCTACTTGCAGTCATCAAGAAATAAGAAAACACCGAGAATAAAAAAGTACTAGTGCAGCTATATACAGTTGTTGAGACAGGAGCTTCAAATTATCTGACTTCAGGTTTTTGAAGAGTTTACATTTATAATAGTTGGAAACGATGATTTGATTGTTTTACCGAGTGGTTTATTGTTTGTACCATGTAGTCTCTAGCAAATGTCTTCTTATTGTTCATTGATATGTTTTAGTTGGTGTATTATTAATTAAATCTTCATATCTGGAATGAAATAGATGATATGATCATTGTTAAAATAATTTATTGAAAAGTTAATGATGTAAATTTTTTACAAGCGAGAGAAAGGCATACATGGAGTCATCTTTCAGCTCTTTTTTGATGCCAGTGTCATATTTTAATACAGTCTTATCTTCACCCTATGGTTTTATAGTCTCTTAAAATAATTTAAATGGATTATATAAATGCTGACTTATAAAATATGCTTATAAAACACATTTTAAAGTTTTTGTGTAACAGCATTTTCATATCAACAAAGGTTTTAACAACTCCCCTGTTTTTATGTGAAGCTTCAGATGGAAGGCTTTAAACTGATTCAGAGGAATCAAGTGGCTTCATTAATTTAAAAGCATTTATTGAATATCTTGTCCATGCCGTGCATGCACTAAATGTTGAATACAGAGGCTGAGGCACAATTTCTGCCTTCTCACAGCACATAGTTTAGTGCAGTGTGTCTCAGCAGGGGTGGAAGTCAGCGTGTGCTACTGGCATCTAAAGGGTAGACACCAAGAATTCTGCTAAAATACCTGACTATTCACTGGGCAGCTCCCCAGAATGACAACCAAAATCCAGCCCAAAACATCAGCAGTGCCTAGGTTGAAAAATCCTGGTCTAGTGGAAAGAAATAAGCAGTTCTCGTAGAGGGAGGTGGTACTTCATAAAGGAACACAGGGAAGGTGACTAACGCTGGACCTATTGGGTTGGAGTCAGCTTCACAGAAATAATTACTTATGAACTGACTTGAAAGAAGATTAGGAATTTACCAGGTGAGCAGGGAAGAGCAGAGTTAATAACAGAAATTTCCAAGACATGGAGGCATAAAAGACCCTAACTTACTTCTTTGAATGACCTCAATATTTTGCACTTGGTAATAGGTCACCTTGTAAAGTTATCAGAAAGTATTTTGAGTTTAAGTATTTTATATTCTGAGATAAAAGAAAAACCACTTGAGGACAGGAATCATATCTTTCACCTATTCCATTTAAAGCATCCACATTAATACAATTTTTTGTACTTAGTTGCTGTCTTTTATTTAATTGATAATTCATTCATTTCAACATACACAGTATTTTAACCACATTCATTCATCCTTTTCAATAACAGCATTGAAGTATGATAGTCTACAGAATAGGTCTATAAGTACAGCATTTTCAAATTCTGAAATATGTTTTTTATGTCTGTACTTTATTTCCAGTTAGAGCATCAAAAGCCACTAAAGATAAGGAGCTGACAAAATTATAGTAATAGATCTATTGCTAAGTGGCATGGAGCTGCTCATAATCTTGCTTATATTTTTAGACTAATTTTTATAAAGTGTACATAAAATTACATTTATAAATAATTAAAATACAGTATGATAGATATTTTCATCAAGTTGTATTAAAAATGGTATGCAAACTCAGTGAAGAGGGCTGGCTAACTGAAGAAATAAATTTTAGCTAAACTTGAAAGGATAAATGGATATCTACCCAAGACAGTAAGTGAGGTGGTGGTAACATGGAGGAAGGGACCGCACAACATGATGTGTCCAGGGAATGAAAGTGGTGCTGCTTGATGGAACACAAGATAGTGTGGGGAGATCGTACAAAGATGAGCTGAAAAGGCTGCTTGGAAATATACTGTGAAGGGATCTATCAATAGACAGAGCTATTAAAGGATTTTTATTTGGGAAAATGACACACTATAGAAATTAAGTGGCATGCTAACTAATAAATGGTAGATAGAGCAAAATCTCAATCTAAATACCGTGATTTTCCTATACAGTGTGTTGCTGTAGATAAATTTGGAATTTTCCCAAGTGTATGAGCATTATTGAACTTCCCCTCTCTAAAAGTTTACCTGCTAAATTTTGGCCCACTCGTACAGCCTGTCATCCACAGAGATTTATCAGTACAGGTGAACTTAGAGTCGTTCACAGACTGTGCATTCAATGTCATGTATAAAAACATAATTTAAAATGTCTTTAGGGCTTCCCTGGTGGCGCAGTGGTTGAGAGTCCGCCTGCCGATGCAGGGGATGCGGGTTCGTGCCCGGTCCGGGAGGATCCCACATGCCGCGGAGCGGCTGGGCCCGTGAGCCATGGCCGCTGAGCCTGCGCGTCCGGAAAGTCTTTAGTGTTTTTAAAAGTGCTTTCGATAACCTATACCAGCACCATCTCTTAGCTATCCCAGTTTTTAATAGTTAAAGAGAAATTCCTGTTAATTACGTCTTCCTTCCATGTCTCTGAACCAGTTGCTTATCTATCCAAAACATCTCCTACCCCCCATTTCTCAGAGTTTTAAAGTAAATTTTCCACACTGCATTTTGTGTCAGGCTTAGAAAAGAAACACCAAGCATCATTCCCCAGGTTAATGCCATCCACTGCCAGGGGAAGTCTCCCCACCCTTTAAGCCCTCATTCAAGCTGTCCAGTTCATCTTTTCTTTCATTCCAAGAAGGCCAAAACTTTCTTCCTTCCGTTCTGCTACTCATTGGCTATCTACCCCTCTTGACTCAGGATGAAAGGTTTCTTTCCTTTGTTCATTTTCCCCTCCCTCCCTCCCTCCCTCCCTCCCTCCCTCCCTTCCTTCCCTCCTTCCTTCCTTCCATCCTTCCTTCCTTCCTTCCACCTTCCCTCCCTTCCTTCCTTCCTGAAAAGAAACATAGTCATTGTGGAAAATCCAGAAAACGCAAAACAATTTTAAAGAAGGGGGAAAAAGTCACTCAAAGACAGCCGTCAAGATAGCTGCCTTTACCATTTTAATGTATTTATTCCTGCTGGTCTTTTTCTAAGCATACTTTAATATAAGGACCAAACACTATGCTATGTACTCAGACAGTCACGAAGATGAATAATGCATTATCTCTGCTCTTCATGATATTTAGAGGGTTCTAAACTAGCCCAAGTTTTCTATATGTTTTAGCACTTTTTTCCACAAGTAAAGTGTGCCATGTGATTTTCAATGTAATGAAATCCTATTTAAAATATTTTAAAATCACCCTAACTTAATGGCTAATCAAAATCCTACCACATAATATTCTCCTACCACAGAGATTCTATGTTTATCATCATGTATATTTTTAAAATATGGCTTATCAAATTTCCCTTAAAAAGCATAGAATGCAGTTTTCTACATTTACTCCATTAAGATTATTAAGTTAGCATTTCATAGTTATATAATGCTGTACTTAAATTCAATAATATTTTCTTGTACCCTTTTTAATTGCATTTTTACTGTTTAAAAATGCTATTTATGAATATCCCCTTTGTTGGTCTGCTCTAAGAAATATTGCTTATATATGAATATTTTGAATTAGGAATAAATGAAATTCCGTTTTTGCTGTCAGAACCAAATTGTAAAACTGCATTGCATGTCTTTGAAAATCAGTATACTCTATTAGCAGGCCTGTCAATATAAAAAGTGCATTCCCTTTCCACCTCTTGCTCTAATAACCTCTTCTGTGTTACTCTGAGGCAGTTCACATAATCAGAGTATATTGTCAGCTTACTGGAGTTGGGGAAGCATGAAATGAAAATCACGTTAATATTGATCCAATTCTTTTACTTGCAAGTGTCCTTGATGTCCTTCTCCACAGAGCAATAACTGTTGATGTTAGGTAGCCATTTTCTTTTATTTCTTATAGTCCAGTAAATCATTTACAAGCATAACTAATGTGACTAAGAACTTACCACTTAGAATAATAATCTGTGAACATTCCATCTTAATTAATGTCCATATTGCTAATTCTGGATATTTACTCTGCCATTGAAATAAGTTCTTCAAGCTTTTCAGAGAACAGCCTACCTGCAGATGTAATGTTTATGTCTAGTTTAAAACAGTCAAAAGTCTGTACAAGTTACTCATGCTGTACTCTAATTTTATGTGATATAACGATGTATTAAAATGGACCATAAATAGTAATATCAGTTATTGATTCAGGTAAGCATTACCATTTCTGAATCAAATTCATTATAAATTTGAAGCTGGTATCTTGGTAGTTTTATGGTGATATAGATAATATCTATTTTGAATTACAAAATATATTCTCTGTCAACAGAAATGAATTGAAGTCAGACCAGGGTTAAATCCAATGCATTCAGACTAAAATACTCACAACTAAGAAATGAAGAATTTGATGTGTAAACTGTCCAGATTTTTTATCTGTATTAATTAAATTTAGTCAATAACTATTCAGATTTTTACGTAAAGTGTGTTTGAAACAACAAATAGAAATTGTTTATTTGAATAGAAACAGTCTATTTCATTTATAGAAATACTTGCTTTCATAAAAAGATTTTGTATTGATAAAGTGAGGCTCCTGACTCAACATCAAATATAAAAGAGCTGAGTTTTCCAGTCATTCTTTCCAATAGTGTTTTGTTGTTTTTTTGTTTTGTTTTGTTTTGTTTTTTGCGGTACGCGGGCCTCTCACTGTTGTGGCCTCTCACTGTTGTGGCCTCTCCCGTTGCGGAGCACAGGCTCCGGACGCGCAGGCTCAGTGGCCATGGCTCACGGGCCCAGCCGCTCTGCGGCATGTGGGATCTTCCCAGACCGGGGCACGAACCCGCGTCCCCTGCATCGGCAGGCGGACCCCCAACCACTGCGCCACCAGGGAAGCCCTCCAATACTGTTTTTATTCTGTATCACTAACAGTCCTTACCATTAGGATTTTTCTATTGCAAAGACTGTTTTTTCTTTAATCCTGTTCTATACAGAAGATGATTTTTTTTTTTCAGTCCTTGGCCTTCAGCAGGTCTTTCCTTCTATGTCATCATCATTTACGTTACTTAAGAAAGGAAATACTATGTCTGTGCTATAAAGTCAAAGGCAAAATTTAATTTTGAATTTAAATTATTTACAAAGAAAAACACTTTTCAGTAAATGGTTGTTACAGTGAAGTTTGTTCTATGTATGTACTACTGCTTTTATCTCACATTAAGATTGATATAAAACATTTTTGAGTGTTAGATTTCTCAATACAACAAAAAACATTCTTTCATCTTGTTTAAAATGTTCAAAATTGTAAAATTCTCAGTAATAGATTGATTCATACGTATTATTGCACAAGATCATATCACCATATTTAATGTAATTAGTTGGGAGTATTTATCTTAAAATCTTTTCCTTTTAGTGGAAATTAAATAATATCATTGGAGTTACTAAAAGCACTGTTCTGTAAAGATATTTGTTGCTCTGATTTCAGCTTTAATGAGGAAAAGTAATGTCTATTTAAAATATCCCAAAGTATTTATGTGTCATTAATACTCCTAAAAGAAGTATTTAGGTTTGAAAATGAATTGCAGCATTTTCTCTTACGTAAGGGGAGATTTTTGTCAAAACACATTTCCCAAGCTAAAAATGTTGTGAAATGGTGTATATTGAAAAGAATTTCTCCTCCAAAAAAGACTGCCATCTTAAACTGATTTCAAGATGTTTAGAAACATTAGAATTTCCTGATATTACATTTAGATAAAATTAAAATGAGACTAAATTTCCATTCTTCCCATTTCCTTCCAATGATGGAAGAAAAGTATGTATTAAATGGCTCATCTTTATAATTCTCTAAAACAAATTGAGATATCAACTTTGTTGAGAAAGCAGTTTTTTCCTTATCCAAGATATTAAGAACACTTATATTCTTAAGATGCCTATATACAAAATCAAAAATGCATGTCAAATATATTGATGCTTATGTAATTTTATTTAATAATATCTTTAAATGAGTAATATGGTTATTGAGGGAAAATCAGTTTTTAATGTAAGCTATTTACACTCCATTCAGCTTTACAAACACTTCATGGTACCTGCCTACACACTAACCTTGCTGTCTTCAGGAATTATCTGATCTAGGGGAGGTGTTGAAGGCTCCTATTGCCTTGTAATGAATATAAACAGTGTTACAACAGCATAATGGAGGGAAGAAGATTAATCCCAATTGAAGGAAAGGAAACCATTATTTGTTGAATACTCATTATTGACTAGGTATTGTGCTAATAAGACCTTAGACGCATCCGTTATCTTATTTGAGTTTTTAAATCCTCACATCAGCCTGCTTTTTTCCCCCTTTATATAAATCTTAGGCAGCATTATTGTAAGCAATAAAGCATTGGTTGTATTCTTGTTCATTTTTAAATTATGTACTTAGTAAACTTTTAATACTCTTGTTAGTTTATTTTATCAACATTTTAACAAACATTTTGAGAGCTTATTATATAAATAATATTCACACATTTCACAGTATTTCAGCATTCATTGTCTATTTCAACATTGCAATAATCCTGTGAGAGTTCAGTTAAAAAATACTTGGTTCTCTTTCAACGGGGTAGGAAACTGAGGTTAGGAGATTGGTCTGGATATATTTGTAAAATACGTTTTTAATGGATGTTTGCAGGAAAAATAAAGTAAGAATTGCGAATCACACAGTCCACCTTACTCATTTATGAGGAAACTGTAAAGGACATAAAGAGAAAAGTAACTTTTCTTAAGTACTGTACATATAAAATGATTAATATGCAAATCATGTTTGTATTTTCATGTGCTCACTCAACAAATATTTATTGATTGCCACTTTTTTTTGACACTCGATACACTGGAAATTAAAATCTAATACGAGAATACCTACATAAAAGACTTAAGAAAAATATCAAAAAGTAATATATTTTGACTTATAAGATACAAAATTTATACAGTGAAGAGAAAAATCAACTAAACTGCATTCTGAACGACAGAGCAGGTAAGAGAATTCCATGTAAAAGAAATTACACATGTCAGACTTAAAGGTCTGAAACAGTGTGGCATGTTTGGGAACAGAAGCATTCAGCTCTTGGGGAATATAAAGTGTGAAGAGGTCAAATCGGTAAATTAGTGAGATATTAAGTAAGCAGGGGCCAGCTCATGAGTCTTACACCATGTACTCAAATTGTACAGATCAAATAACATGGAAAATGTGTTCTTACAGAGTAGATATACATAATATAGGTAGATAAGTAGATAGGTAGGTAGATACACATGTATGTTCATGTATCATTTTAATAAATGAAAATTAAAGCCATATTTCCATACTCAATGGAAAATAAATGATAACTATAATATAAAACTGGTAAGAAGCCCCTGCTACACTAAAATTGGCTTGTTATGGGTTTATATCTTTTCTCTTCGTGCGTTAACCACACAGACATGATTTATTGTTTCCCTATTATTATAAATTACTTTTTTCCTTATTGGTATAGATGTTTTGGAGTTGTCTATAGAATAATTCCTTAAACAGAAATAAACTACTTTATAGTATTTTTCTTTACATTAACTGTTTATGTGTATCAATAGAAAAAGACATGATGGGCAAATGAAATTTCTTTGCCTTAATTGCCCAGACTTTCCAGTTAGACATATTCTCTGAATATTATCAAGATAAGTTAATGTCTCCAATTTATCACTTCTATATTTTGACTTACCCTTGTTTAAAATAACAATATAATTTTTAAATGATAATTAATAATTATTATTATAATAGTAATAATGCTAGAGTGTAATAACAGTAGTAAAAACAGAAACATCATTTTCTCGTTACTTCACTTTTAGAATATACTTTGTTTCACGTGGATCCTTATTATTAAGAGAAATATTACAAAAGAGGAGCTTCATTTAGGTTCATGTAATGCAGTATTCTATATTAGATGGCATTTTCACATACAGAGCTTTAAGCATATTTACTTACTAAGAAATCTAATGTGTATAGGATGTTTTCCTGTATTTGTTATTTGTAACATGATGTGGAAAATAAGTGTAATTTTTGGATTTGGCTTCATTAATCTATAATTTGGTGGAATTTTTTATTCTGAAACCTTTCAAATTTTATGGCATTTTAATGTTTTCTTAGAAAATACGGGTGTACGTCCAGCCTATCCAGCTTAACACATAATTCACATTTTCAAAGCTAAGGCATTCTGGTGGTTTGTGGTACTCGCTTGTTAATTTCCTGATGAATGGCTAAAGAGGCCAAGAAGTGCACTCAGTCCAACACGTCTTCTGAAGATAGATGATCTCAAATAAATTCTCTTCCCAATCAGATTTTGATTTGCTGGGTGTTAAACCAATTCTTTCTAAGGACAGTGTTTATAAGCCTTGTAATGAGACAGCCCTTTGAGACCTTACCTCTTTTTGCCTGTAATTTTGATAAATGAAAGTCTAATTCATAAAGGATATTGTGATTGAAAAGCACCTTTGGATCTCATACACTTTCATTTAGATAAATCTTTGGTGCAGTATCATAAAAATCAGGAAGTTTACTGAGCTGCAAACTGATAGCACTTCAGCAGGGACGATAAGTTCGGTGTGTTGGTAGGGATTAGTTTACTACATATCTTTTGAAGACATAATTGTTTTACTGCTTTAAAACTAGAGGGGGTAAAATTGAATGTACATTTCTCAAATATAATGTACATTTGAGAGCTCACATTCCTTTGACTAAGATTGGAAGATTTTATTTTATATTTTTAATAACACAAGAGTAATGTAAAGCCTTTCTTTAAAAAGACAAAGCAGAATGCACACAGTTATGATACAAGGAAAAACTTGCTTTATTAAGCTGACTCATGCATAAAGGGCTTTATTGACTATTTCATGTAAAGAACCAAGTTCCCTTTCATGTGAATTCATAGATTCTTCAATAAGCACTCAAACTGAAAGCAATTCACCAAGAATCTCTGAGATATCCTGGAATCTTCAGATTAAGAGATTCCAGAGGTAACTTCTATGTTTCAGGTTATTCATTTATTCAGTATTTATGAGGACTTGCTGTGTCCCAGGCAGCTTGCTAATAACTGGGATTACAAAGACAGAAGGATGTTTCTAGTCATCCAGGAAGGAGCTTCCAGGCTGTGGGGAGATAACAAGCACACAAACGATTATAATACATATAACTACTAGGGTAGCAGGATTTACGAAGCATAAGGGATGGGACTTCCCTGGCGGTCCAGTGGTTAAGACTCCGCACTTCCAACGCAGGGAACACAGGTTTGATCCCTGGTTGGGGTCTAAGATCCCACATGCCGCGCTGCACGGCCAGAAAAAACAGCATGTGGGAGAGTGCGCACAAACCTGCCTTAAGAAATCAGAGTGGGGAACTCTGGGTGGGTAGACTTGAACTTCCGTTCAGCAAGTGTTCATGGCACACCTGCTGAGTACCAGGCACTGAGGCTGCAGAATGAGGCTATAGCCCAGTGGAGAAGACATACACATAACAGATAGCACCCACTCAGTGTGGTTGAGTTCTGTGTAGACTGTGAAAGTATGGATTGGTTAGGAAAGGCACCCGAAGGAGGTGAGTTTTGAAGGTTAAGTAAGAATTAGCCGAACAAAGGAGGAAGGGAGGGGCATACCATATTGAGGGAATACTTTTAGCACAGGTAAAGAGAAAACATGACATATTTTGGAAGCTGTAAATGGTCCAATATTGCTCATGGGAGAGTAAGAAAAACTAAGACAAAACTGGTAATGAGAGGATAAAAGGCCTTAATCAGTCATGCTAAGGCGTTTAGATTTGTATCCTAGAGTAGAAGCCTTGCACTGAGTGTTGTTGATTGGGAGGGGTTAACACACAATATTAAGCAGGAAAATATTCTCAACTTACTAGTGTTTAATAATAATACTCTGACAAAAGTATGGAGGGTGGTGTGAATAAGGGAGCTATTAAGACCTTCTAAACCAGAATGATAATGGCTTGAGATGGGTCGAGTCCGTCACCTTACAGAATGAATCCTGTGTCTGTGGCTTAATTAAGTGGGTAGATCAAAATAGGAGAAGGTGTAGAAGCAAAAGATAATTCGTTCAGTTAGGGAAACGTGGAACTAGGAATATCCAGCTGAAGATGCCTAGTAGAAATATGGCTATGAAGACCTCAGGAGAGATTTCTTGGTTATTAATCACTGGATTTGCCTCTTTGTTCTCAGATGATGCAAGCTCCAAGTTTCTCAAATTAAGTTACTACCCAAGAAGCAAACAACGTATAAAGATAGCTGTCCCCAGAAGATTACTGTTGTGCGGGCTTTATATCACCAAGAATCCAAATGAAATTAAGATAAGGTTCTGGAGCATTCAGTAATCAATCCTCAAGCTTTTATTCCAGAAATAAGAATCATCTGTGGGCCAGTGAAAGAGGACTACACATATAAGCCATTTAATTCCCCTCACCTTCCATGTAGCATTGATCTGTATGTCTCTGAAGTATTTATTGAAAGATATATTTAACAATCTGTTACTTTATATTGTTAAGCTGTATTTAAACCATGCTCTCTAGAGGCTATTGTCCAGTAAGAGCTAGGATGACAGACGGTACGTCTCAGCCAGTGACACTCTACAGTGCTGTCATGACATGCTGTGTTCCTCGACATGTGTTTTTTACTCCTCTCTGGGCTACCTTTGCTTCAATTTGTTAATGTTTTAGCAAACAGAATTGGCTCTGAGTCACTAACAAAAAGAAATGTGAAAGCTGCAAAGAAAGAAGCTAACAGTCTGGTTTACAACGCAAGTTTTACCACAGCTAGATGCACGTCCAAGAAAATGGTAGAGCAAATATCCACAGGCAGTAAGGGACTGTTGGAAGTCCTGTACTGGGCCTAGGAGAATTGACCGGAAGTATTCATTGTTCACTGGAGAGGACTTTGGCCAAAGGCATGACAAGATTTGCAGAGTAATTGCATGTGTACACAATACCATAACATCCCCTAAACTATGATACAAAAATACTGTGTAGCAGTGATTTATTAGGCTCCCATATTCAGGAATATATCCACTATACCAAGTGAAATGTGAAGGTGTTTTTCTAGTTAATGCTGCTCCTTGAAGCCTATATCCTAATACTAAAGCTAGAACACAGTAAGTTACACCATTTTCTTCCAGGTTGAATTCCAACTTCAAGTGAGATGAAATAAAGATATTTCTTAGCTGTATACCTATAATTTACTTGTAGCTCAGATAATTTCAGATTCAATGGCACCTGCCAAAGCAGATGTTTGAATGCACATATTGAAATATTTGTTAAGCAGTCAAATCCATGAGAGATTTAAATGTGCTGTAGTTTCTAACCTGCACCTTGATTAACAAGTTAGTGCTAGGTCAACTCTTGCTATATTTCAATTTTTCTATTTTTTGTGTGTTTGAATTTTGGCATTTTGTGCTATTTTTTTATATCAAAATAAGGATATCACTTTAGAAAGCCATCATTTATTTCATCCATTGCTAAGGAAATAGCTGTTTTGATGTACATTATACATCTACATCATTCCTTACTCTGCCTTTCTGTAGCTTCCTAGTAAAAATCATTTCTCCCTTCAGATGTGAATGCTTTCTTCATACTTACCTACTTTAAAAAATGATCTGATCAGTTGATTATCTAATTCACACTGAAGTATAATTGTGTAAAAGTGTTTAATTTTATGGATCAGAAAACCAGGTTTGTGGTGAAGTACAGATTTTTGGTAGAAAGTGCAGTGATCTTAGAGTCCCAAGTCCTAGGTTCCCCAACAAGGCATGTAGCTTTCTCAGCCTGTTCCTCATCTGCAACATAAGAGGAGGTGATTACACCCCTTGCCTTTCTCGTGGAGTTACTTAGGCCAAACAAGATAAAGAAGGTAAAAATCTTCTATAATTGAAAGTAGTATGTAAATGCAGCACATATTTATAAGAAAGTAATGGATTTATAAGAAAGTAAATCACAATGACCTAAATTATTATGTTTTGGTTGTGATTAGGCACTGAAGAAGATGTAGTAAAGTCTAAGAAAACATTCCGGAGTCAAGCAATAGTGAATCAGAATGCAGAGACAGAGCTTATGCTGGAAGGAGATGACGATGCAGTCAGTCTGCTCCAAGAGAAGGAAATCGACAATCTTGCAGGTAAATTTTTAAATATTTTTTTATTTGTTGTAAGTAATAAATGCACACAAAGTTATTGAATTTAAAATCTATCTCCTGATGAATAAGCTAGAGCCAGTGGTTGGAGCAATACTCAATCATGTGAATGTTAATAATTTATCTCATTTCTAGTATTGAAAAGAGGAAAATACATATCAAACTAATGATAAATGAATAGCATCTACTTTCTGTGTAGTGAAGAGCAACTTTTAATATAGGAGAAATAATGGATAGCATAAACTGTTCCCATCTAACTGCCTAAATAATTGGGGGGCTGGCGGGGGGAACGGGATGGTAGACTTCACATATGACTAACATGCTAACAGCTGTGAAAAATAACCACTTCGGGCAGGTGACCATTGAAATAGCCATTTCCTTCCTGCTGTCACTCTTGGGAATGTCCCTCCCCATCTCTATTTTTTTTCCTCTCTCCCCGCACTGCTAATCCCCACTACTAGGCGACATAGTTTCACCTGCCCACCCTCAGTTTTCACTTTGTCCTGGTGCTCGTCTAAGGTCAGTTCAGAGCAGCATCTACAGTGGCCCAATGGACTGTATATACCTTAGTGTTGGCATATAACCATTTTTGGTTTTTAAACCACTTTTGAGAATCTGGTGAAAGCAGATTGTTTCATGAAGGTACACAGACAATCTTGTACACAGTATCAGAGGGTTCACTGACCCCTGGAATCCAGTCTGTGGAATCATATCCTAGATCTCAGGCTAAAAACTCCTGCTTTAGAGTCTCAAAAGTGGTTGAATCTTACCTCTATTCTATATTTTCACCCCATACAACATTGGAGTGGCAGATGACAATAGAGAAGTGGACTTACATTCATCATTATGTTTACAAAATAGCGCTCCTGTTTCCAGAACTGAGCTGAAAATTACCTGGCATGCATTAGGAAAGTCTCCAACAATATTTCTGCCCGTTAGAAATCTCTCACTTTTACCAAAGAGAAGATGTTAATTGTAAACTGGAGAGGAACGTTATTCTTCCTCTTTTAGAAAATGTTTAATAAGGTTATTCTAACACCAGCTCCTGGATATGCCTATGTTATTAGCAATTCTGTATCATGAAAACGATTTTTCCTATTTAAAACTAATCTTAAGTCCATGAACAAATGTTTGCCTTGAATTTCTGAGGAAATGTTCAAGTTTTAGTATTGTTGTTTTTGTGGGGTTTTTTAGTAGTTCAGAGATTTTTATCTGAGGCCACTTGGCAATTTAAGCAAATGAAGTCCATTATTTCTTTTTGCCACAGATTGTTTTCTCGTTTTCTGGTCTTATTCTTGATCCTAAAGAACTAGAGAAAATTCACAAACACGATTTCTGACCTTTTGAGGTAATGTGTTGCCTTTCCTCACTCACATATCCTCACAGATATGTTCAATAATTATACAGTTTAGTTTAGCATCTCTGGTCTTTAGGTCCCACTAAAGGTAATTAGTTGATACAAATTTGGCTAGTTTATTATGATGAGATATGCCCACTAATACCAGAAGCAAAATCTGGTAATGATTAATGACTCCTTTATATTTCTCTCTTTTAATGGTAGCTTGAGTAATTATTAATATTAATTTATGCTTATAAACAAAATTCTCAAAATAACATTAAGTTAAAATATGTAAAGAGCAATGAAAGCAGGCTTGAAATAAACTGTTTAAAAATCGAATCTTAGCCAACGGTCTCTATCAATACTCCTACAACTTCTGTCTTTTAAACAGATTTTTCTTTGAGCAGATTTGCTCTTTTCCCTATCCACCAAATCCTAACTCATACTCTTTCTGTGGAATCCTCGTGTCTGAAAAATCTTATAAACTGTCCTAAAATATTGATCTTCTTCTTAGTCTACAGTGTTCATGTTTAAATCAGCAGTGCACAAATGTGACCCTGAACTTTGAATGCAGTAGAAAAGAAGTAGGGGATGGATATTTTGTGAAGGGAGAAGTAACAGTCACAGAAATAGTCTGCATAATATATAGGTGTCTAATGTTATGCTGAAGCCTACTTACTAATCTGGACTGCCATGATAGTGACAATGTCACATAAAAATAATTTTGGGGCTTCCCTGGTGGTGCAGTGGTTGAGAGTCCGCCTGCCGATGCGGGGGACACGGGTTCATGCCCCGGTCTGGGAGGATCCCACATGCCGCGGAGCAGCTGGGCCTGTGCGTCCGGAGCCTGTGCTCCGTGGCAGGAGAGGCCACGGCAGTGGGAGGCCCGCATACTGCAAAAAATAATAATAATTTTGGAAGTTAATTATGAACCAGTATTCTTAGGTTTTAAAAAAAATCAGCTATAAGTTTTAAACCACATAAATACATAACTTTTTTTGTTGCTCTGACAAATTCTTATCCAAATAATTGTTATCTCTGTCTCAGAAGTCAAAATTTGCTAAATAATAATGTCTTTCTTAGGATCAGTTTCTGTTTATAAAAAGAAAAAAAAGAGGAAGTATAGCCAGCATGTCTTGCTAGGAACCAGGTGGTGTTTGAAGGGCTTCATGTGCAATAACCTATTTAATAGTCACAACAATCCTGAGAGGTAGATACAATTATTATTACTTTAATTTTACAAATGAGGATATAGAGGTCAAGACAAATTTAAGTAGCTTGCATAAGGTTAACAAGTGTATAAAATAATGTATTTCCTTAAAAATATGTAGTATATGGCACAAACTAAAATACACAAAATAGTGTCTTTAAATAAATATGTATATATACTTAGAAGTTTATGAATAAGCATAATAATTCATTTTAGTTTTATATATGTGTTCCCCAAAATCATCTAGTAAGTTAAAAAAATCTGACAGGGTATTTTCAGCACAACTGTATTTAAACATTGACCCTTTCTCATGTTTTCCCCATTTTCCTTGGAATTTTCTAGTTTTAATAAAGATACGATGTCCGCAAAGTTCTACAGTTTTAAGTGTCATACAATTTTCTGTTTCACTTTTAGTTCCCTTTCTTCCCAAGCTGTTCATCTCAAGAGGCAAGTTAAATATGTGTGACTAGTAATTACTCAATTTATTATGTATTGTTGCAAATGGCTAATATGATTATAATATAGAACTATGCCAATCAATATTACATTAATAACACCTAACTTAATTTATTTTAATTGCTTTTTTAGTTTGTAGAGATTGACCAAAGTGAATTAGCACCTAAGATTTCATATGTAATTAAAAATTTCAACTTACTAATTATATTGTTACTTAAAACATTGAAATTAATTTGTGTAATTCAACTGATTTTAATCTAAAATCTCAATTATTTATTTTAATTTGAAATTTAGCTTGGCAGGTTATTTCTTCAAGTAATTATTGAGTAACTAAAATTTAAAATTAACTCAAATTTGTGTGAATTGACAAGTGAATGATTTAATTCAATTGATAGAAAGGCTTGTCTCCCACTAATAGAATATATTTAATTTCTTTTAGAGTAGTAGTTCTGTCACATATGCGGGTAACAATAGAAATATTTTACATAATAGAATTAGAATTCATACGGATTCCTTTATTGTTACTTCCAAATGTTAGTAATTTTGCTAATTTAGAGAATTCTGAGTTAATGATGATGGCCCTTCATGCTTTATCAGTTCTGTAAGTTGTTAAAAATGTTTTGTTTATGTATATGTAAGCTGTTATTACCAACAATCCACCCATGTATTTAATGTCAAATAACTTAAACGATTTTCTACAAGCCCACACCGCCAATGTCCAAACTTCTCTTTTTACCTGAAATATCCTTCACACATCTCTAATCTGCACCCTCCCTTATCTCCTCCTATCAAAATCTCTACCCTTTTTTATACCTATTTAAATAAAATACTTTGTGAAATATTCACTAGCCAGCCTTATCACCCCATAACTTTTTTTTTTTTTTTTTAATTGTGATACACGGGCCTCTCACTGTTGTGGCCTCTCCCATTGCGGAGCACAGGCTCTGGACGCGCAGGCTCAGCGGCCATGGCTCACGGGCCCAGCCGCTCCGTGGCATGTGGGATCCTCCCGGACCGGGGCACGAACCCGTGTCCCCTGCATCGGCAGGCGGACTCTCAACCACTGCGCCACCAGGGAAGCCCCCCATAACATTTTTTGACAACAACTTTATTGAGATACAATTCACATACCATACAATTGACCCATTTAAAGTGCACAATGATTTTAATGATTTTTGTATATTCACAGTTATGCAACCATTGCCACAATTTTAGCACATTTCATCACCTCAAAAAGGAATCTCATATTCTTTGGCTATTCCCCCCAACTTTCCCATTCTTCCTCCACAGCCCTAGAGGACCACTAATCTACTTTCTGTCTCCATAGATTTGCCTATTCTGGACATTTCATGTCAGTGGAATCATATAATATGCAGTCTTTTGTGACTGGCTTCTTTTAGTTAGCATGATGTTTTCAAGGTTCATCCATGTCATAACATGTATATCTTTTTTATGACGAATACCATTCCATTGTGTGAATGTACCACATTATCCATTCTTTGTCATTTATCCATTCAAATGTTGATGGACATTTGGTTCGTTTCCACTTTTTGGCTGGTATAACTAACAATACTGCTATGAACTTCTATTTACAACATTTTATTTGAACATAAGTTTTTTCTTTTGAGTATGTGCCTAGGCATGGAATTGCTGGGTCAAATAATTACTCTATTTTTAACTTTTTGAGGAACTGCTAGGCTGTTTTCCAAAGTGGCTTCATTATTTTAATTGCCATCAGCAGTGTGGGAGGGTCCAGTTTCTCCACATTCTTCCCAATGCTGGTTATTATCTATCTTTTTTATTATAATTGCCCCCCAAATTTTGATTATATTAATCTTAAGACACTTATTACATAAAGCCTTGTTTTGTAGATGCTGTTCTGTATGTTTTATCCCTCCTTTTAGACTGTAAGTTCCTTAAGGCTATCAACCATATCCCATGTACCTTTGAACCATGAAGAAATCTAACAACATTACTTGCCCTTAAAATGTTCCCATTGAAAAAGTTTCATTATAGGTAAACTGGAGAGCTGAGATAATTATCTAGTTAATTTATACCAAAACAAAGAGACAAAATAAAACTTTTGAGCTCTTGAAATTAAGTATTTGGGAGCTTGAATTATCAGATCATATGTTCATACTAATTAAATCATTCAAATAATGACTCAGTTTATTACTTGTCTTTTCCAGTGTATGAACATCTAAAGTTAAGCTAATCTTGGTTCCATCCCAGTTTCTACTAATTATGTCATTTTAACTAAATGTCTCTTAAGGTCCCCATTTTTAACATCAAGATACCTCTGTGACTCTTAATCAAAAAAATAATAACTCTCTCTATCACATGGAAAAGATGTCCTATAACCAATGGACTATAATGCTATTTTGAATATTTTAAAAAGAATAATTAGTATAGGGAACTAGCAACATGGGGAAGAAGTGTTAAGAGTGTAAGGGTTGGATTTTTTGTGGGGGTGGGTTTCAAAATGGTAGATTTACAATCCTTTACACACACACACACACATACACACACGCACACACACATACACATGCGCACACACACACACACACACACGCATACATACTCTGACCAAAGTCAAGAATCCGAAACTTAGAAGAAATGCGTTATGTGAATTTAAGAATGAGAAAAATATAGAAATAAGGGAGGTCTACTAAGAGAAATAGAATGTGGTCAGTGGGAGGTTCTCCTAAATGACAATCACTTTCCCCACGTGACTCACCTTTGAAGCTCATCGCAGTTCCCATGCACTTTCACTGATGTTTAGAGGGCAGTACCTGTTCAGACTGTTTTTCTTATTGTTAACCAGTCAAATTCTTTGCATTTCGTACAATCTCTGTTCTACCAATTCAAACTAAAAGCAGGTATCAAATGATAGGGACCGAGGAGGAAACTGTTGCTTAGAATTTTTTTAAATTATGAAAGTTTCAGGCATACAACGTTATAATTCAACATCTGTATAAATACAAAGTGATCACCTTCACAATTCTAATTACCATCCATCACTGTACAGTTGGCCCCCTGCACTTATTTACTTAGAATTTTTTTAAGGTTGACCATTCCTACCTCCCTAAATCTCTATTTGACTGCATTTCACATACTCATTTACTTACTCAGTAACAGTTTTTGAATACTTAGTGACTATGTAGAACTCTGGGGTTCGGAGACTGATAGGAAAAAAAAAGTCAGCAGGAGAATCAGTTCTGCTACCCCTACTCAGCAACTCAAATAACCAGGAATTATGGTATAGAATATGCGTACCCTAATAAGTGAAAGTAGACAATTAAGATGATCAGATAGATAATTTAGGCCTTTAAATGTTCTAACTTGAAATATTCATCTACCAGAGGCAAACTTGTTTATTTAAGGAGTGAATGTTACCTAAAAACTGAGCTAATAAGAAAGGAAGATAAAAGCAAAGTATAGGGCATACAAGAAGGAAGAACTCAAGAGTCTAGAAAATTATAATAATAAAATGAAAGGAACAACAGAATTCTAAAAACTAAGAGTTTTTCAGGGAAATGTGTTATTTAAAGAAGAAAAAGGAATATAAGCCGAAAGCACAGAAAAAAATTACTATAATTGTTTAATGGAATAAGAATATAAATACTATAGATGAGAACAAGGTCAGTTGTTTCATAGATGCAGATAAATTCTGACTCAGATCATGTCAGCTTGAGTCAGGCCTAACTATTCCACACAGTCCAATTCTAATATGATTAATGAAGATTCTTCTCCTGAAAAAACTAGTATTTTAAAAAAATTCCTTAAAAGTTACACTTAAGATGTTTTAATTACAAAGTCTAACTAGACTGGTGCGGCGAGCCGTTTCTGACCGGCAGAATAACGAGCCGCCACACGCAAGATTCTTCTCGTATCACACTTTATTGGAGCACAGCTTGGTTGAAGAAAGATGGAAGGAAGACCCCGCAATCCTATAGCAGTCTGCTTATATAGGGATTAAGAACATGTGTCGCTCTGTGATTGGCTTTCGCCGATGGTGCGATTTGTGAGCCAGCATCGGATAGGTCGCTACTTTAAAACCTCAGTGGCCACAGGAAGGATGACTCAGCTTATTTCAGCTTCCTGCCGCGTAGCAGTTAGCTGACCGCGCCCTACAGACTGGAATCAACCTGATAATTTGTATTTAGGGGAAAATATCTTTTAAACATTCTGGATTCTCTGAAATGCATTTTGCTCAGGATTTTCCCCTTAATTTTTAAACCCAAATGTGTTTTAAGGGAAATTTAATCCATATGTCCCTGACTCACTCACACTTAACTCATCAAAATGTTGTTTAGTAAAAGCTATTTGATGTTGAAAAAGCCTTATGAGTCTTTATAAGTCTTTTTTCTCTCTCTTTGAATTAGGAAGTTGCTTTGCAGTCATAAATAGTATACCCAAAGGGTTCGTGTTCAGCTTCAAACAGAATTCGCAAAGCTCTTAGAGACAACATTAACACATGCCCATTTCTTACAAAAGCTAAAATACTTAAACTTCTAAGTTAATTTTTTAATTCAGCTGAAAAGTTGTGAAAATCAGTAAAAGCTTCACCTTGAATATCTAGCCTTCTTAGCCTTTCTTCATTATTTTTACAATGTCTACAAGGCCATTTTAGAGTCTGCAAATACTTTACTGTATCCATCTTTCTGTATCTCCAAAAATGCATGTCCTCTCCAACCATGGATTCTGTAGTCTATAAAAACACTTTTAAGGTACTTTTAAGTGTAACAACATCCCACTAACCAAACTTTGTAAATTTAAAGTATAATAAAAGGACATAATTCAACTACGTTCGTTAGACATCAACCATGATTCAGCTTATATATAATGTTCTTACATCTTTTTTTTATTTTAAGAATAAGCCATTCTTTGTTATGCTGCAAATCTTTCACAAACCACAGTGATGAGGTCTGTTCTTTCTAATACAGTGTTCTAGTTGAAACCGGTTTTTATTTTTTACTGTTTTCTCTGTATGGAGAGTTTCCCACAAAGTAATCCCTCTACAGATTTATAGTTATATTTACTACCATCCTGAAAAGTAGTGGCAATGAACAACTCAACTCACTTATCAATAGACCATCTCTCTCCTATATGTAGGCAGCTAATATTTCAAATGTCATGTTTTTTAAAGAGGATATGATGAGGATATTATTCACCTGTTGAAAACATGTGGGTCACCACATTTGTCACACTTGGAGGGGAAAAAAAGTGTGAGATAACAAAACTGTTCCTAATGCTGAACTCTGGGCGTTAGCAACGTGGAGAAGAGGAAGAGGTGAGGTTTCATCACTGCCTCACCTCTGAGTGCTCTTCCCTCCCTCTGAAAGCTTTTGGCACTAATTCACAAACAGGTAAAAAACTGATTTTGCCACTACATTTGGAGCAGTGCCATACAAAAAGACAAATTAGTCTCTCTGCATCCTGAAAATATTTTATTTATCTAATTATTTTGTTTCGATGACTTAGTGCTATGGAGCCAGAGCAACAGCCTGCAAGGGTACCTCAACATAAACAGTCAGCACTAAGGACAAGTTTTACATGGAAATCCATTTATAAGTAGTTGTTCCAGTAGAATCTGCTCCATCAGATCAATCATCAGTCCAATAAATATAAATCTAGAACAACTTTTTATCAGCAAAAAAGAAGAGAAAGTCAGCCTCAGTTTGCTGGCTAAATATTGTTAAATATCTTCTTTCCAGATAAAATGTTTAGGCAGTTTTATTGATCAGAAGATGACAGATAGTAATGTTTTATGTGTTTTTTCCTCAAAGTTCTGTTGAATTTTTCCTTCATTTTAAGTCACTAACAGATGAAACAGCTAAATACAGTTGTAGTGCTATTTCAGTTCAATTTGTATCTAAAACAGGAATGTTAAGAACCAAATATCACAGAAAACTTTCTTTAAAAATAAATCTTGCATCTAAGATTGGGTTGTATGGATGAGTCTTCATTCACCAGCAAGTTTTCGGGGTGCGGGGGTGGGTGGAATGAGCTAGTTCAAGTAGTAAAGAGTAAATGTGGATGGGCAAATGATGCTGGCAGATAACTTTACAACTCTATGAATTAGGTATTATACTTCATTCTAAGATGTGGAAACTTAGGGTCAGACGTTGGGGTATTTATTTATGATCATATAACAAATATCAATACATGAGCCAAGAAGTGAGCCCACTTTTCTTTCTCCGAAAGCCCTTGTTCATTCTACTACATCAGTGCTTTATTTTGGGTTTTATTTTTAAATCCTGAATTATAACCCATTGATGTGTTAGCAAATCAATTACTTGGACTATTACCAGCATTATCTGTAAAGGAAATAAAATGCAAAGAAAAGATTCAAATAGAAAATGTCAAAATTCATCACACGCAATAAAGATAAGAGCTGGAAGGACCTGTTGGGTCCTTATTCTCTGTTTCCAGATCCCAACTTGACTCAGGTTGGATGTGGTTATCCAAACAAAGCACATATGAAATATTGAATATCTACTGTGCACAAGACATTACGCTGGGTGCTTGGAGCAAAAAGACACATATGATTAAAGTTCCTGCTTTCAAGGAGTTTACAGTGAAGAGGGAGGACAGATAATGAAAAGAAAAAAAAAAAAAAATCCTACATCTACAAAGGAAGCCATGATAACACAAAACAGGGCCCTTGACCGCCATGTGGATTCTGGATGGGTATTCCTTTTAGTTAATCATAAGTAAAAGATTTGGAGTTGTTACAGACGACATGTAAACATAGTATGCTAAACTACCACCTTCTCTGTGAAACTACAGTAGGTCTAAATTATTCGGGTAGAAGTATGAGGCAGAAATCTCTGAAGGTTACTGGGGTGGGAGGCATTTTGTGCCATGAGGTACCTGTATTTTATCCTAAAGGCTACAGTGAGACAATGAACGACTTCTAAGCATGAAAAGATCTAATTTATGTTTTTTTAAAAAGTACTCAGGCCACTGTACAGATTATGGTTTTAGGATGTCCAGACTTGAGGCAGGAGGCTGTTGTCCAGATCAGAGGTGATGAGAGCCTAAACTAAATTGGTGGTGGAGGAAAGAGGAGAGGAGGGCAACTTGTAACAACACTTAGGAGGTAAGATGTGAAGGACCATGATAATTGACCAGTTGTGAGGAGTAAGAACGAGGGGAATCTGTCCCGGGAGAAGAAATGATGTGGAAGCTGTTAAATGTGTTTGGGAATGTAAAGATGCAGGGTTTTAGGGGAGAGAAGAATGAAGATGACTGGTCAGATTGGTCTGTTGGGTATCCATATTTTTCAAATGTATAGAATGGTTTGAAATTTGAGAACCAAGTTGGGCATGGAGCTCATAATTTAAACCTCTGAGATCACCCAAGGAAAGTGAGAATATAAAAGTAGAAGAGTAGTAGCCCAAAGTCAGATCCCCTGTGGAGCAACAAGGTTTAATTGGCCAACAAAGGACAGCTCCTCAGGGATACCAAGAAGGAAGTCAGGCAGAAAGAGAACAGGAGAGAAGACAGGCTTACCTTGGAGATATTGCAGGTTCGGTTCCAGACCCCACCACAAAGCAAGTATTACAATGAATCGAGGCACATGAATTTTTTGTTTTCCCAGTGCATAGAAAAGTTATGTTTAATGTTTATATCATATTGTAGTCTATTAAGCGTGCAATAGCATTGTGTTTAAAAAAATGTACATGCCTTAATGTAAAAATACTTTATTGTTAAAAAAAAATGCTAACCGTCATCTGAGCCTCCAGGAGGTCAGAATCTTTTCGCTGGTGGAGGGTCTTGCCCGGATGTTGATGGCTGCTGACTGATCAGGGTGGTGGGTGCTGAAGGTGGGGCGGCTGTGACAGTTTCTTGAAATAAGACCACAGTGAAGTTTGCCACAGGGATTGGTGCTGCCTTTTACGAATGATTTCTCTGTAGCATGCAGTGCTGTTTGATAACATTTGCCCACAAGAGAGCAGCTTTCAAAATTAAGCTCAGTCCTCTCAAACCCCACCACTGCTTTATCAACTAAGTTTATGTACTATTCTTAATCCTTTGTTGTCATTTCAGCAGTCTTCACAGCATCTTCACCAGAAGTAGATTCCATCTCAAGAAACCAGTTTCTTTGCTCATCTATGTGAAGCAACTCCTCAACTCTTCAAGTTTTATCATGAGATTGCAGCAAATCAGTCACCTCTTCCAGCTCCACTTCTAATTCTAGTTCTCTTTCTATTTCCACCACATCTGCAGTTACTTCCTCCAATGAAGTCTTGAACCCCTCAAAGTCATCCATAAGGGTTGAAATCAACTTCTGCCAAACACCTGTTAATGTTGACATTTTTACCTCTTCCCGTGAATCACGAATTTTCTTAATGGCATCTAGAATGGTGAATCCTTTCCAGAAGGTTTTCCATTTACTTTGCCCAAATCCATGAAAGGAATCACTATTTATGGCAGCTATAGCCTTTTGAAATGTATTTCTTAAATAATGAGACTTGAAAGTCAAAATGACTCCTTGATCCATGGGCTGCAGAATGGAAATTATGTTAGCAGGCATGAAAACAACATTAATCTCCTCGTACCTCTCCATCAGAGCTCTTGGGTGACCAGGTGCGTTGTCAATGAGCAGTAATAATTTGAAAGGAACCTTTTTTTCTGAGCAGTAGGTCTTAACAGTGGGCTTAAAATATTCAGTAAACCATGTTGTCAACAGATGTGCTGTCATCCAGGCTTTGTTAGTGCATTTTATAGAGCACAGGCAGAATAGATTCAGCATAATTCTTAAGGGCCCTAGGATTTTCAGAATGGTAAATGAGCTTTGGCTTCAACCTAAAGTCACCAACTGCATTAGCCTCTAACGAAGGAGTCAGCCTGTCCTTTAAAGCTTCGAAGCCAGGCATTGACTTCTTCTCTCTGGCTGTGAAAGTCCTGGATGGCATCTTCTTCCAGTAGAAGACCATTTCATCTACGTTGAAAATCTGTTGTTTAGTGTAGCCTCCTTCATGAATTATCTTGGCTAGATCTTCTGGATAAGTTGCTTGTACAGTGCAGCTTCTACATCAGCACTTGCTGCTTCACCTTTCACCTTTATATTATGGAGATGGCTTCTTTCCTTAAATGTCACGGACCAACCTCTACTAGCTTCAGACTTATCTTCTGCAGGTTCCTCACCTCTCTGAGTCTTCATAGAACTGAAGAGAGTCAGAGCCTTACTCTGGATTAGGTTTTGGATTAAGGGAATGCTGTGGCTGGTTTGATCTTCTATCCAGGCCACTAAAACTTTCTCCAGTCAGCAATAAGGCTGTTTCCCTTTCTTATCATTCATGCGCTCACTGGAGTAGCACTTTTAATTTCCTTCAAGAACTTTTCCTTTGCATTCACAACTTGGCAAACTCCTTGGCACAAGAGGCCTAGCTTTTGGCCTGTCTCTGCTTTCAGCATGCCTTCCTCACTAAGCTTACTCATTTCTAGCTTTTGATTTTAAGTGAGAGACCTGTGACTCTTCCTTTCACTTGAATACTTACAGGCCAATGCAGGGTTATTAACTGGCCTAATTTCAGTATTGTTGTGTCTCAGGGAATAGGGAGAGAGAGAGACAAGAGAATGGAAGGGTCCATGGAGCAGTCAGAACAAACACAACATTTACCAACTAAGTTTAGTCTTATATGGGTAGGGTTCATGGTGCCCCAAAACAATTACAGTATTAATGTCAGTGATCACTGATCACACATCACCATAGCAAATATAATAATAATGAAAAAGTTTGAAATATTATGAGAATTGCCAAAATGTGACACAGAGACTTGGAGTGTGCAAGTGCTATTGGGGAAAAAAAAAAAAAAAAAAAGCTCTATCAAGCTTCTGGATGCAGGGTTGCCACAAACCTTCAATTTGTAAAAAACACAGTCTCTGCCAAGTGCAGTGAAATGAGTTATGTCTATAGCATGCTTTAGAAGTCAAGGAACTCTGGCTCAGTCACTTTCAAACTGGTATTCCTTGGAACAGTTATTTTGAAATATGCTAGTGAGAAAAGAATATAGTTAAAGGTATTTGGAAAATTCTGAGTTTAAAAATAAAATGTTACGCAGATTGTGTGTTTTTTTTTAATTGATGGAAGGACTTTTCCAAACTTTTAGCATATTAATTAATATGTATGTCCCTAACACCTTGGCCTAAGTAGAGGATGAGGGTGAAGCCAAAAGGAGTGAATAGGAATGAGGAACTAAGAGGTGAAAACTGAAGTCCAGAAGCTTAACAAAGGAGAGGAGACCAAGATAAAAGAGCAGCTAAAGTGGAGGAGGGTAGGACCGAATGCCAGATGGAGAGAGTAACTGACCTGAACAGGAGGAAAGTTACATTTTCTGGAGAAAAAGGGATAACGATAAATGCAGAGGCAGAAAAATCTTTAGATAGAGGAAGACATTAAGATAAATAACCAAATTTCATTTTCTCCAAAATATGAATACTTCATTTATTATGCGGGCAGGATGGATGAATGTTCACATGTGAATTTTCCTAGGAAGGGGCCATATATTTAGTCATCTTCTCTAAGAGATGTGTGAGCTTCCGAAAAAGGACAGACACCACTGCTCCACACTGTAATACCTGAGCTTTAATCTTTGGTTCATTGACCTAAAAAAACCTGACATTGGAGGCTACGTGTGTTTTCAGTCCCGTCTCACACTGCTCCCCTTTACACCTCCTAATCGCTGGCCCATCTTATTTCCTACTGTCCACATCCTGCATCTGTTTGTTCAAACTCTTCTCCTACTTCACAACACTCTTCCCCGCATGTGCACCAGTCTGACTCCTACCCATCCATCACAGCTCACTTCAGTTCACTGCCTCACCCTGACCCCCCACAAAGGCTGGAAAGCATCACAGTTCTGTGAATGCCTATAGAACTTTTTTTTCTGTCCTTCTCTTGGTGGGAGGCAGTATACATAACAGTAAATACCCTGGAGTCAGATCACCGGGTTTGAATCCTGTCTCTACCATTTCCTAGTTGTGTGACCTTCCCTAAGTTACTTCAGCTCCCAGTCTCATTTTCCCTCTGTAAAATGGAGATCATAGCAGTACCTATCTCCTAGGTACATTATGAGGAACAAATGAGAATCATATACATCAAGTGCTTCAACAACGCTTAGCTAAACCCTTTCTCCCTTATGCTATGCTTATTCGTGTGTATTTCTTATCTTTACTATGTATTTTAAGCTGTTTGTGGGTAAAATCCATGTCTTATACATTATTGCATTCTCTCTCAGCGCACAAAACAGTGTATAATTTTTGTCGACTACATGAATGAATGAATGAATGAATGCTGAGTTAAATGTCTCTCTAAGCATTTAATTTACAAAGAGGAAACAACTTACACACTGGGAAAAATATGGCAGTTATAAAATTACGTCATTTAAAAAAATAATAGTATGCATGTAATATAGCTGGACTGACCAATTACATTGTAACTCACTGGTTTTCAGCATATTTTAAATTGATCTCTTCTATAAAATGTAATGTTTTTCATATTTTTAAAGAACGATTTGAAATCAATTCCAGAAAAATATAAAAGATGTAATCTATTATTTTAATTGACCTTTTTACTATGACATAAAAATGCAACAATGGTGTATATCGTTTTCTATATTCTACATTCAATTCCGTAAACACAGATGCTTACTTACTGTGTGACAGAGCCTGTGTTAGATGCAGAAGATAACGCCCCAGTCTTCAAGTAGCTTATACCAAGTGGGAGAAACAGCCTTCTAAACACATAATATCTGATATAAGTGCTGCAATAAAGATGTGCCCAGGAAACCATGGGAACTTAAAGACAAGGCACTAGTCCAACCAAGAGGTGCAAAGACCTAGTCCTCCTGGTACAGTAGATTTAAGTCATCTCCCCTGGTTTATTCACTCATCCAGTCTAGTAGGAACTTACTCTTCTTGATCATTAAATGATATCCTAGTGCTATAAAAGAGTCAATACTCTTCCAGAGAGTGAAAAATGGATTCCATATGTTGAACTGAATGTGATATAACTAGAAACACAAATCTCAGCTGGCTCACTTAGTGCATCAAAAGGCAGCGCAAATTATCACAATGAACATAAAAACTATCGCTGTTTTTAGTATATTTTTGTGCTGGTAAATAAGTCAGTAATATTTTACTTAGAGTGTATATGCTTCGTAAGCTTTTTCTTCTATAAAGTTTGTCTTTGTGGAAAATGCACTAGTTTCTGTTTGTTTCTTTTTAACGTAAAGTATTATCTGTCCTACAAGGGAATCAAAAAAATAAATGGTATGTTAAAGTTAGAGCCTATCAGATTCTCTCTCAGGACTTTTAAAAATTATTTATTGTAAACACATTAAATGAGATTTTAGATAGATGCTCTGCCATGGTGAACAGATACTTTGTTAAAATGCAGCCTTCAATTGTTCTTATATAGAGGGCTCCATTCTTTCTGTTTCTGTTTCAGACTCTGGTAAGCTGAGTTTTACCAGAGGTAGGTTTGCTCAGATCTGAAAAGATTCATGGGCATTCTCAAGCACCTGTCTCATTTTGTACAGTAGTAATCTAAGGAAACCACTGCACTGTGGGGATGATTGATTATTGTTCATCTCAATCTAAGGATAGATTGTGTTCAGAAAGTCACCAGAGAGCACAAAGAGGCCACTTCTTGGGCACAGTGAGCTTGGTATAAAATTTGGATTTATGCAGTGTTTATATAATCAGTAGTGTGGTGTGTGTATGCTAGGGAAGGAGATAATAATGCTGGAAGTTAACTTTATAACACTTGGGTTATGTATTTTATCAGTTGTTCAAGTTATATTTTCCTGATTTAAGCAAAAATATTCTGTAACTCTTTTCATCACAAGAAAAGTTTTTGGAAATTTCAGAGCATCATTGTTCTGTTAATATATTTGGACCACTAACAATATTCTCTGTACATAAAGGAAAGCGTCACTGGTAGAGATTTTGTTACTATACTTTCTTTTTTTCTGAGGCATTTCAAATGCTTGAAACCCAGGGAAGTAAGTACTCTGGGTAAAAGGAATCTCAGATCTTCTGCAGCATTTTCCTCCTAACTTCCCTCTCCCTCAGGCTCATACACAGACATCTCCATTTTCTTAATGCCTAAAGTTTTCCTAGGATTCCAAAACAAAGTTCCAACTTTCTCATATTCTCATATTCTTCAGTTGCTTTGAGATTCAAACATTTTATTCTTTTAATTCTGTGGGGAAAACATTTTCTTTAAATTGATAGTACCCTACTTAAAAATAAGTCCAAAGCAGTGATAAATATTTTAGATGTGTTCAGTCACTCATGCTGTTAGTTATTTTCCTACAAATTTTATCACATTATAGAGCTGTAAGTTTTTACCTATTATATTTTCATCTTAAAAATTTTTTGGAATGATATCATTTTTCAGTAAACGTAAAGGATCTCAGATTAGTTTTATTTCTTCTAAATAATGCAGGATTTTAAGTTTAGTAATTTTGCAAAGATTAGTCAATGCTTATTATCCCAAAATAATGGTCTTTTACATGTTCCAAAAGCAAATTGAACATGTGGTTTCAAAGTGAGTTTGGAGTAAATCCATACAGCTGATAAAATTGTATTAATGTTAAACTAAGGTCAGAGAATATTCAAGTGACTCTAAAATACATCATAATTTCATGTACACTAAGTATAGTTTTTGCCAACTGAAAGTCATCAAATAATTGTAACGATGCCAGTTTTAATTAAACTTCAGCTCCTTGTCCCTATGTATATATATTCTTTGTCGTGCTTTATTTTGAAACTTTTAAGAATTTTAGCATCGTTTGAGAATTTAATCGCCATAATTGACTTTTAATAGCCAGAATGCTGTTGACCCCCCTTAAGAAATGATTAATTCCTGGATCTGAGGAAGAGAAAAGCAGCCCCTGACCTCAGGAAACAAATGGACCTGACCCTTACAAGGAGGCCTCGGTATCACTGGGAGCTGGCCTGGGGCTCACAGCTCCGCCATGGTGCTCTCCTGTTGGACATAAACAACCTCACAGAATACCAGCATCAGACAAGGCCACATGATGATGTGAGGCAAAGAACAACTTTGTAATTTTGTCTAAGCACAGACAAAAACAGGGTCACTCTGCACAACGCCTAAACATTAACATCCCCCTTCCGTCATTATAGGAGTGACTGCTACTTCTTTGTCAATTACAGTTTTTAGCCTAGGTCTAGTCCTAGATAAGAGTTATTAAGATCTCCAATCACAGAATTATTGCCACTCCCTGACAGAGCCCAACCCAGAGCAAAGCCCTGCCTTCCTGAACCCTTCCCCAAATCACTTAACAAAAGCCCTGATCCTACAATACAGTAAGTCCTTTCTGATACCCTCTTACTTAGTCATCTCATGGTTCCTTCCCATGTTTCCCTCACTGCAAGTGAGCAATCAACCCAACTTTCTACACTACAGTTATGTTCCTGGTGGTCTTTGGCAGGAAGGTATTGACACATCCATAGCCCCAAAATTGTGAACACTGAACTGGTAGTTAAATAAAAATGTAAAAGAACTGTGTAAACTGTAAAGTTCTGTTTAAAAGTTGATGTATTAAGACTTATAGGCTTAGAATTATGTTTTCAGTAGAATCCTCCAAACCCACAAGTGGTTTTTAACATTCTAACTTTAAATTATATTTGATGAATAGTTCCCTTCCTAAATATAAAACATATGTATTTTCTACTCTAGGTTTACCCTCTCAACTGATTAAAGATCCCATGGCTCTAAAGAGAAGTTTATTCTTCTAAAGAATCTTTCCATTATGCTTGGGTGATCTTTGTTCTAGTTCAGATTTTAAATTAGCATTTAAATTAATGGCAAGTAATATCCCTATCCTTTCAAAAATAGTAATGGATCAATATTTCTTAAACATTATAGTGCCAGTTCTAAAAGGTAAATAAAATTATTTTTCCTTTAGTTACCACTTCAGATGGTAGAATTTTAAACTATTGTATGCAGCAATACAAGGGGAGGAGGTTTTGTCCCATCCATTTGTTTCACTGTCTTTTAATATCTGTCACCTTCTGTGTGTGCTTGAGGACATTGATATAATTTATCCTTTTATTGCCATAGTATTGATTAGAATGAATATATCTATACTCATACCCCAACTCACTACACCAAACAGTTATGAGATTAAATTTGTACCTAGTTATCGTCTAGAACAGAATCTCCCAGCTCACCATCTCTCTGATATCTAGACATGCTGCCCTTTCTAAACTACTTTTATTTGGAAAGGGATCCAAGGTTTTCAAATAACAAAATCTTCCATATGGAAGATCTGCTGGTTTGTGATTGTGCCTTATGTAAACATTTTAATATCGGATCCAGAGACTCCCCCAAAGGGGATTAAAACATAATCCCTCTCTGTATTGCTGTAGTGGATTAACTCTGTTCTCTCTGCGGCTGGTTTGCTCCCTGAAGGCTACAACAAAAAGACCCAGCGCTCCTTAAACATGCTATGGAATTGGAAGTTGTAATTGGAGATTTCCAAAGGACAAGGGTAAAAATGACACACTATTAAGGCTGAATATTTCATGAGTGTCTTTCTTAAAGAGGGACCAGTTCGAAGCCCTTTTATAAACCCCCAGAAAATCTCAATTCAATAGAATGAGATTGGAGTAAAATCAAAAGGAAAACGGGGTCGCCTTTCAGAAACGCAAACAGGTAGCGAAAATGTGCCCCCCGTTAAAAGTTCATGGAATTGTGAACGTAAAATTCGTAATACTGTATATCTCGATAAATTAGTTTGTATGGTTTTGATAATGTGTATCATGATTTTTTATTTTTTTTCCAATTTGATTGGATATGTTAAATTATATTTTAAGAGAACGCAGCAGTTCGCCATTTTTAATGTTTTTGACCACTCATCGTCTCCAAATGCCAGAAATCTCTGTTAAACCAGAAATCACTAGCTTTCTGTGTTTAGAATGACGACTTTTCTGAGGTTTTATCAAGGCCCAACGGTGTGTAAGAAGACACTGTTTCCGATGTGAATCAGGTCACCTTCTTTCTCACCTCACTCCAATCAAGAGTACACCTCCTGGATTTCTCCTGAAGGGAAATATGAAAAGTGGCATCCAGAGGAGCGTCCCGGTGGCTTAAGGGTTAAGGGAGCGGTTCGAACCGGCCCGAGCGTTGGGGGCTTCGGAGGGGGCGCGGAGGCAGGAGGCGCCGCAGAGCGCGCGCACAGACCCTCCAATAAACACAAAGGAGGGCCTGGGGAATAGAAACCCAAATCCACTTGTAATCGTACAAGAGATTCGGGCATAATTACTTGAGCAACCTAGATTAAGATTGATGAGCCTTTAAAGTGGCGCTTTAGATCGACCGCTTCGCCCTTTGGAAAGAAAAACCTTATGGAGCCGAGGTGGACCCCGACTCCGCTCGGCTCAGGCGGAAGCTACCCGCCCGAGACCCAGGCCGGGAGTCCGCGCGCCCGGGGGCCGGGCCCCCCGGAGCGGGCTCGTCGGGGATAGAAAGCCGTAAAGTCAAAGCAGGGGCTTGGCGTTAGCCTGACCCGGGCAGGCGGTCACGGTCGGCGGTGCGGGCTGACACTGACACAGTTTGCTCCATAGCCACCCGTTTAAGCGCGACAGCAGCCGACCGATTCCTCTCTGGTCCTCCCGCGGCAGAAACGCCCGGCTTTGTGCAGGACGGTCGTGGATTCGGTGTGTGCTGCTCCCTGGAAGCGCGAACTCCGCTGCAGTCCCCGCGCCGCCGGGCTGGGCCTGCTCGCTGCGGCCGTGGCGGTGGCGGTGCGAGCCGGTCTCCCCGCGAGGAGCCACCCGCCGGCGGGGGGGGCGGGGGGGCCGGGCCTGGGCAACCGCAGGGGGCCTGCCTTTTCATTGCTTTCCTCCTGCTGTTACTGTGACTCATTTGTCTGCATTTGGGGGGGGGCGGGGGTGGAAGGGAATATGATGCACCCTTGCTACAGAAAAACAAATAACATTTTTTTGATTTCTAAGTCTTTATTTTAAGTCGAGGGTAGAGAAGAATGTCCCCCCTTCGGGGAACCTTAAAGGAGCAGTTAAGTAATGCCACTTTGAATTAATATTCTAATATGTGAAATTTGTAATTTTCGACTTTAACTCAGATGGAGGGAATTCGAAGTCAGCGCCTTAGTGGGCACACTTTCTAAAACATTTCTTTTACTGAAGCTTAGTCTCTCTCGTCCCACAAGTTGAGAAACAACACTTTTCAAATGCTTTTCTGAGAATCGTTTTGTTCAGGTGTCTTACAATTTCATCATTTTTGACCTATGCTCGGTGAGAAAAGTCACTGCTACAGTTTTCTTTCTTTTCTGCATAAAAATGTATTTCATGTCCGTGTTTGCGCGTATATCGGTGTGCGGTGCGCCTTAGGATGTCGATATTAATCTGCCTGCAAGATGCAAACCCGTTAGCGGAGTGGAATTTATATATTAGACCCTATACCCCTTCACGTCCTCCCGCCCATCCTGGGGGGACGCTGCTGCCCAGAGGGACGGGGTTTTCACGGTGGCTGGTCTTTGGGGACGGCGCTGACTGCCCAGCGCGTATCTCGGAACGCCGTTGATGCTCAGTGGAGAATCGGGGCCTTAAGAGAGTCCGTTCTGCACTTTTAAGCTGGTTAAGGTCAGCGCCTCACTAACCATGTAGGATTTCTAAGCAGAGGTTGCAGACTAGCTTACTGAAAGTCACTTATTCAATATTCTGATCTCTTGAGATTTTATAGAATTATTTGTCTCTAGTCTCGTTATAAGGTAGTGTGTAAAAGCTAAGCAGACTTATCTCACGTGAAAGACATAATATAGACACTATTTTTTCAGTGCATATCTAAAACTAAAAGCCTGTGGTACCCTTCTGGGAGGGAGCGGGAGAGGGGCGCAGAGACGCAGCCTGACTCCCGTACCCTCTCTTTCAGGCCCAGTTGTTCTCAGCACTCCTGCCCAGCTCATTGCTCCTGTGGTGGTGGCCAAGGGGACTCTTTCCATCACCACGACAGAAATCTACTTCGAGGTGGATGAGGATGATCCTGCCTTCAAGAAGATCGACACGAAAGTGAGTTTGAGTGATTCCGTGTACAGCACTGGTGGCTTTGTGGCAGGAAGTGGTTTTCAATTTTGCTTGGTTTTGAATGACAGTGGGGGAGGGGAGCACATTCTCATCCTTATAGAAAATAAAATGAATGAAATAACACATGCTCTATTTTATGGGATTGAAGAATATATTAACTTTAAATCCTGTATACCAGAGCATGCACATTTTAACGGTCTCTCTATGAGTGCCTTTGTGTACACTTCGGCAGATTTGGTAGTGAAGCCAATTGCTCCCAGGTTCCTGGGGTACAGCATCTCAGGCTCTCTGGGAAGACTGGGAAAGGTCTCATGACATTTCTTACTAAGATCACTTTTAATTTCCAAAAGTGTACCTTGCAGTATGAATAATAATTCATTAAAAGGTTGTAAGAAAACTACAGAGCACATTTAGCTCTAAATTCATCTCCGTTATTACATCCAGTTTTCATCTCCTGAAATAAGAATGGGTTTTATATGTGATTTTAAGGGGAAGAGAAATCAATTATCTGAGAAGCTTTCATTTAAAATGTGTATACATAGTACATACTGGCGCTCAGATGTTTAAAGCTTGTATTCTTCTGTGGGTGTAGTGCCAGACAGTATATATTCTGATGATTTGAAATGCATAAATATTTGTTTATTATATCTTATTTTGTAAATTTTAAAACCTGAGTATTCAACAGCTCTATACCTCTACAGTTCTTCTGAAATCAATTTTATTGTTGTTTTAACTTTTATATTATCGTGCAATTTGTAAACTTTTTTCCTGAGGCTAAGAATTCAAGAACATAAGTGTCATGCTAGATAATCAAGCATCATTTTACAAAGATCTTCCTTTGAAGTATTTTTCAGAGGCAGTTCTCAAATAGCGAAAGGCAAATGCTCCCGTAGATCCAGAACCTTATTATTTATATTTAATTTATATATAGAAGTAAAGCATTCTAAAACACTATTTGTAGAGTAGCAATTGAAAGTCTAAAATGTACCCCCACCTGAGTTAACTAACTACCCTAAGGCCCACAGGTGATTAGCCCCTCCCGCACTTGTTGACTCTTAAAATACTCTGAGGGATAATCACAGGACTTCTTTAACTTCTAGCTGCAGAAGAATGGCATTTTGAAAATGAGTTTGAATGTAGTGCATATGATTTTAAATAATTTAAAATTTGTCTTTATGCTTTTATCATTGGCTTGCCCTATGAAGTAATAAGTAATTTTGGATTTCTGATTCATTTATTCTGCCAGTGGAACCCTTACTGCATAAAATAAGGCTTGGCATAAAATAGGTCAGAAATTATCTTCATTTAATTAGCGTAGTTAGTTTTCATATACAAATTTTAAAAGTTTTATTAGGATTTTGTTAAGTTCATTTCCTCTGAGTTGGTCTGATTTTTAACTCAGCAACCTTGACTGTCATGACATATTTCATCATTATATTATCAAAAATTCTACAAAAATATTAACCCAGAAGAGCAAGCTTTCAAAGGTAGATTTAAATTGCGTCTGTTGTAGAATGGACTAGTCTTATAAGTAAGTCAGAAACTGACAGTAGATCACTGTATTCTGTAGCTATACAAAAAGAGCTTTTCGCCAATATTTTAAGGTTTTATTTTTAATTATCTCATTAGCATATTTCTCAGAAGGTTTAAAATATTCAAGTGGGTTCAGTTTTCAAAGTGAAGCATTACATCTTTTGACAGGAAAACAATTTAAAGTGAGACACAACAACTTTTATTTTACTTCATTTATTAGCTTCTAATTAAATAAAAACCAGCAACAGAAATTAAAATCTAAATCACAAAAGTAATTATCCAGTGTATTTCAAGTGCATTTTTCAAATATATAATTCAGATATTCAAGCGTTATTATATAAGCTGAATTCAAATTTCTTTGAATATATTTAAATAACATTTCAAGTATATTTATGGAATGTTAGAAATAGAACAAGCAATATATTTGAAACAAAATGTAAACTTTTTAAAGTTCAGACACTTTCAAAGACAGATAAAAGTACCAGGAGGAAATCTACCTTTAAATTATATCTTTGTTAGTGGAAAATGTCTGGAAGTATCCAAAATGGCCATTTAACTTCTGTTCACCAAATCACAAAACACCAACATCCACACTTTCAAAGACAACGTGAGATCACAATATTTGTTACAAATTAAAATATACATTACACTTTCCTTCAGATGGCATATCCAAATCGTGTTTACTCACAGCCAGATGCACCTAAATCGCCAGGATTGCTATAATCCTTTGATGGTTAAGCAGTGTTCACTGTGGTCTTGCATTACAGCCAGGCTGTTTTCCGGGTGTTACTGTGTCCTTTTCAAGGGAGATACGAAATCCTTTGTAAAGAATTCTTCTAATACTTGTGAGTTTGGGGTGTTCTCCATCCGCTTTCCCTACTTCTTTTTCTCCCCTTGGAGGGGTGGGTGAGATGATGCCTAAACGTTGTGTTAGTACTCCTTTTTAAGGAAGAGATTGTTTGCACTGTCCAGTGGAATATTAGATAGGAATCGAACAGGAAGTTTACACTTAATGAGAACTTTAAGAAGAGTATAATCACATTTCGGCTCTCGATTCAATTGTCCTCTAAAGTTTTTCCAAACTTTTCGGGTTGGTCAGGATCTCTCTTGCCAGTCGCCACGTTTGTTTGGCAGCGTTCTCGAGAGCCGAGTGAGGTTTGCCTTGAAACAGATCTAAGTTCGGTAGGAAGTAGTGAGGACACCGCCGGCACTGCAGGCAGGAGATAAGTTGCAGCAAAATCCCGTTAAGCCGGTCACCCAGGCAAGACTCGTCCCAGTCCGACTCCCGGGGATGCTTTTCACACTCATAGGAAACCAGAGTCTTCATGTGGTAATTGTTCAGGGGCTGGCCTGGCAGTTCAAGGTGACGGTCCCGTAAGGTTTTGAGGATGGAGAGGCATTTCTTCCTGCAGCCCCCCATCTGCAGTCTGTTCTCTGCCTCCGCGAACTGCAGCACCCAGGCGTCGCTCTCGGCCGAGCTCTGCTTGCCGGCCAGGGAGTGGCACTCCTTGGACAGGAGATTGAACCCTTCCGCCTTGACCTCCGCCACCCGGTTGGGTCCCGGCCAGGGGATGTGGGGAAGTGGCCAGTGGGCAGCACTCCGGGGCCAGATCCCGGTGCATTTAAAAGCCGGGGTGATCTGCACCACGTACCTATCTCGGATTCTCAGTTTCACTTCGCTGGTGTCTGCCACCATCTTTACCACATCCCTGTAGCTACATTTGTCTACCGCTTGAGCCACCAGCGTCTGAAACCTGGACCGGATTTTGCGCGCCGAGAGGTAGCCGGAGGCGGTAATGAATTCCACCCAGAGGGACATGCTTCTCTTGCGCCCGTCGCTCAACTTCAACACCGCGCAGCCGGGCAGCGAGCCGTCGTCCACAAAGTTGAACACCCCCATTTGGTTAAGGTAAAGCACCACTTCAAATTCGGTGGGGGAGATGACCTCGAGGCCCTCGTAGCGATTGTCCATCTCGTTGAGAGAGCTGATGAACCGGGGCTCCTGCACTTCCACCTCCTTCAGGACGTCGGAAACTACTTTGCAGACTTCCCGGATAGTTTTGGCAATGGCAGCTTTCCTGGCTTGGCATTTTTCGTTGTAGTATTTATTCAGATGGTAGACCAGCTTGGCCTGGGCCGCGATCATGTTGGGGCAGAGATCCGGATTGTACACCGGAGTCTCGCAATAAGCTGTGGGATCCAATGCGGCTGCTAGAGCTGGAGCCAACTTCGGTGGAGAAACGGGCCGCCGCGCTCAGAAATGTATCAGAAACGTCTTTCCGAAGTGCTGCAGCGGTGGATTCCTAGCGCCGCTTTCCCCTTCCTTTTATCTTTGAGCCCAGCCGGTCTTAAAGTGAAAGGTTGTTCTCCCCCCTCTCTGTCTCTCTTCCTCTTTTAAAGAATCCTTGTGTGAGAGAAACACATGGAGAGATCACCTTCTCAGTCATAAAAACAAAAGTTGCGCTGAGACCCAGCAAGGCTCTTCCAGTAGTCAAAATAATCAACCCTTTCCGTATTTATTTACGCTTTCCCGTAATCATGGTGTGTGCAGGACTGTTAGTCAGATGGAGGAAAAGTGTGCTGAGTGTGTGTCGGGGGTGAGTGTGCGTGTGTATATGTCAGAAGAAGCTGCGGTTGGTTTGTCTAAGAGCCCAGATGCACTCGTGTGGAAATTATAAAGGCAGGGCCAGGCAGGCTGGCGGCCAATCGCCACTGGGCTCGTCACCACAGCCTCTGTCAGCTCCAGCCCGGCTAATTAATCCCCCCTCGTGGATAGAGGCACACAAACTAAAGGTGGGAGGCTGCTGCCGGGCAGAAAACCTCCCAAGCCACCTAGACAGTTTTGGAGATCAAGAGGAATCTCTCAGCTTTGGTATTAATTGAAGCATATTGACGTTTTGAAAAGACTTGGCAAAGTGGTTCTCTTCTGTGCTTGAAAACCCTGCTTGTCTTTTTACTGAGGAAATGCAAATACAGGTGTACTAATGGTCATCCATCAATTGGTGAACTAGATGGGGTTTTCTAAAACAAAAGTCACTAACTTGCATTTAGAGGACGATCATTAATGCCTGTTAATCCTCGAGGTCTTTTTGAATGCAGGGTGGGAGTTTGCTCTTTCATGTATATGCAAGTTGGCTTTAGATGGACTAATACCTGTATAATTTTCTGGATGTTCTATGTTAGAATGATTTTTTTTAGATGTTATGCGGTGTTTTACCTATGTTTTCTCTCATTTGCAGTTGTTGAAAGGCATCTGAAAATTATTGCTGTTAGATATTGTCTACCTCAGTTTAAGTTAGGATGTTTCAAAAACGTTTAGTACACCCCTCCCCCCATCTGCAGTGCTCTTTGTACTTTGCCCAACATTATAACCAGGACACTAAGTTTTGTACGCATTGGCAGAAATATTTGTGCAGTAAACTATCTCTGTGATTCAGAGGTTATTTTAATGTGAGTTCCTAATGAGCTGTATTTTAATACGTGAAAATTCAGGAGAGATCATCTAACCTACTGGCAGATACCTAACCTGAAAATTTGTAGGTTTGGGGTTTCTGTCTTGTTTACAGATGCATAATTAAGGGTATATCTCCTCTCCTAAGGGTCCTTAGTGGTCACCTGACAGTAGACTTCTGATTTTATACTATTTCATGTGACTTGATTAAGGGAAATGGTTAAGATTTTTAAAGAAAATTAATTTGCAGTCATCGGGGTTTTAAATTTAAGTATCATTTTTGAAAACTTTGAGAGAAATCAACATTTCTAAATTTGGGAACCTTGAAAAAGGAGGGGGAAATGGATTTATGTAGAATATTTTTTTTTCCTGGTGGTACCAACTGTGTCCTTAATGTACAGGAAATGGAAGAAATACTACTTAGGGGTTCTGTAGTTGTTTTTAAACCTAGGCAGATTTTTAATTCCCTACCTTTAATTTTGATGCCATCTCTTTCAAATTAAGAATATTTCCAGCAAAATCCTATAATTCCTGGAACAGGTTTGTAGGCACTTCCTTTCAGAGCCACTTGTAACAAGATTTTGTTCAGGGCTCCCTCTTTTTACTCAAGCTTTTGATTTTTTTTTTTTTTCCTTCTTTGCACAGGTACAGCATCATACTTTCTTGTTATCCAAGAGTGGGAGATTTCGATTTAGCTTAAAATAGTACATTAGATTCAGGGCTCACGGCATCCACCTACCCTGTTCCCCAAGAGCCTTTCATTCCCTTAGGAGCAGGGATTGGGCGCACCCGCCAGCCCCTCCCCACTTTGCCAGCGATGCGGGTGAACGCGTTGCTACCTTTTGGCAGTTGGAAGAGGAGGAAGAGGAGGCAAATCAGAGCCGGAGAACCTGCGGCCAAGAAGGCGAAGATGTGCCCTGGTCTCTGGGGAAAAGCCACCTCTGTCCCCACACAGTGCAGGTCCTGCGTGCTTCCCGCTGGTCCCCTCTCTCCGCTGCTCTACACTCCCGGCCCATCCTTCCTTCTTCTCTCTGCTGCATGTCCCACAGGCAGGCTTTGGTGTGTGTGCGTGCGTATGGGTTATTTTAAAACCCTACTTAATGTCCCAGGTTTCTCCACGTCCGCTCCAGGCCAGGTTCTCTGCCCTCGCGCCCCCCTGCCCGGCCGCGGCCCGGGCCCACGTGTGGTCGCGGCCGAGCCCGCGCTTTCTGGTCGCCGGCCGCGGGCCCCTGCGCCCCGCGCGCTCTTCCTTGGATTCAGGTCAGAGTGGCTCGGTAGAGACCTGGCCCCTCGATTTCTTGGGCCACCTGCAGGTGCCCCCGATTGTCGAGGAGGGGAGGCAGCCTGGGACGCAGAGGCCCCAGGGCCGTTCAGGGGACCGTGGCGCGGCCGTCCGGGTGGGTCTAACTGGAAGGACGCGAGGGGCGCCGGGCAGCCGCGCTGGAGCCAGGCGCGCAGGTGGCGCATCTTCGAGGCTCACTGTGAGGCTTAATTGGGTTAAAGCAAAGCTAAACGCCAGAGCACTTCGTGCAAACTAATTGGTGTAACCAGGGCCTTTTCACTAACGATTTGCACTTTGAAGAAGAAAATGGATGGTGAGAAAAGGACTAAGGAACTCGTTAGTCCTAGAGTGTTCCCGGGAAGTGAAGTCATTCGGTTTCAAGGACGCTGGGACTGTGTTTTGTGAGCTGATTCCTTCAGCACCCTTTACGCAGGGAGCTGACAGTGATTTACATAACATAGGATTCAGGCACCCGTCCTTATTACTGTGGGTGAACTGGGCGCCCTAGAATAATATTTCAGCGCAAGTAGCGCTTGTTGCTGCAACACAGTGATTTTCTATTACACTGAACACGTGAAACGAATTGCCTTCTGTAGCTGATCCTTTCAGCGATGTCAGGCACCTCTCATTGTTGAAGGGAAAATTAAACTATTCTGAGTGTGCTTTCTATCCCGTAATTTTTTGTTGTTGTTGTTGAAATGACCTACGGAGTTCTGCTGATTTTCATCTAGGCTTTGGAAATAGACTTGTTTTGTGGGAGCAACTTATTTAACTATTTTGTAGTAATTTTTAAAAAATATCATTTGGCCTATTGAACTAGTTATTTTATGATTGTGTAATACATGGAGATAGCTTAAAATCGCTTTATTTACTTCTGTGAAGAGTTCATAAAACAACTCTAATGACACCAGTCTTAATTATATTTTTTTTTTACTATAAATATAATCATAGTGGTTAGTACTAGAATGAAAGCTTGCGTGTGTCCCATGCTTTAGGATATAAATGCTTAATTGTTTTCATTGGTATGCTCTTCAGACATCTTTGACATGAGCTAATAATAGAATGATAATTGAAGAAAACTGACCTAATTGAAGGAAAAAACCCCAAGAATCTCAGGATTTAATGACAGTATGAGATGCTTACATTTGAATGGTATTTGGGATTGTAAGGTCTAACCGACTTGACTTTTCCATTCTATTTACTTAGTTTATTAGGAAGCCTCAATATATTTTTTTAATACATCTTTACTGGAGTATAACTGCTTCACAATACTGCCCTAGCCTCTATCACACAACAAAGTGAATCAGTCATATGCATACATACATCCCCATATCATACATCCCCACATCCCCTCCCTCGTGAGGTTCCCTCCCGCACTCCCTATCCCACCCCTCTAGGTGCTCACAAAGCACCGAGCTGATCTCCCTGTGCTATGCGGCTGCTTCCCACTAGCTGTCTATTTTACATTTGGTAGCTTATGTATGTCAAGGCTACTCTCTCCCTTCGTCCCAGCTTCCCCTTCCCCCCAACCCTTGTCCTCAAGTCCATTCTCTATATCTGCGTCTTTATTCCTGCCCTGCCACTAGGTTCATCAGTACCATTATTATTTATTTTTAGATTCCATATATATGCGTTAGCATACGGTATTTATTTTTCTCTTTCTGACTTCACTCTGTATGGCAGACTCTAGGTCCATGCACCTCACTACAAATAACTCAATTTTGTTTCTTTTTATGGCTGAGTAATATTCCATTGTATATATGTGCCACATCTTCTTTATCCATTCATCCGTCAATGGACATTTAGGTTGCTTCCATGTCCTGGCAATTGTAAATAGTGCTGCAATGAAAATTGTGGTACATGTCTCTTTTTGAATTATGGTTTCCTCAGGGTATATGCCCATTAGTGGGATTGGGCAGCCTTGATTTAAAATGTGCAATTATGAAAAAAATTGGAGAAAGTCACAAGCATACCATTATCATAAATTTTAGGAGTATTAATGCATATAAAATGATTAACTATTGTGATCCTTAACACTTTCAAGCATTCAAAATAACAATGGCAAAATAATTTTTCCTGAAGTGCTAATTGCTAGGTAACTTATCCCTCCCTTCTGTAAACCTACATAATTTATATGAGACACAGAAAGTAATGTGCAAATAGGCACCTCATTAGGTTAAAGAAAAACTCTATTATGTTGAGAAATGTAGGAATGCAAGGTTTCTGTGTTTTAAAAAAACTAATTTAAATGTGAATTGCCTGTTCATGAATTTAAGCAATTGTGACCTTTCATCTGGAAAAATGTATCTGTTAGTTAGAGGATATGTATGCACACACATGTTAAATGCTCACATAGATATTGTTTTATGTTTTTTCATTATCTGCTGGCTGCTATTCTATTCACAGGTATTCATGAATTTAAAGTTTTATTTTTTTAATATGTGCTTATTACACTGGGGAGATGAAAAGAATATGAAGTTGAGTTTATTAAATTATTTATCCCTACTGCTGGAGTGGCTTTGAAGGCTCATTGTACGCATCTGATTTCTGCCCCCGTCTTCTCTTTTTTAAATGCACCCGGGCTATTTCATCTGTTTCATTCTGCCAGACACAATATATTTCTTCTTTTACACTAGAGAAATTAAAGACAGATATTTGTGCAGGGTTTTCTTTATGTGTCACATTAAATAAAGTAAAATAGAGGGAGTTTTTCTGGTAATCTAACTTGATGGCATCTATACCTTTCTTCCTGTTGTGACTCCTCGTATAAGACCGCCTAAAACAAAATAGCTTGAAAGCTTCCAGAGTTTCAATGAGTTCTTAAAATAATTATTTCATATTTTAATATCAGGTTTATGACAAAGTAGAGCAGAGAATTGAGGTCACTGTTTGCACAATTTAAACCCTATTTTATTTCTTTAACCAGAGCATCCTGATAATTGTGGTTAAGTTTTTAAAATTATTTTCTTAATTCTTCACTTGAATGTTCAAGACTGTTGCCTCAGTTTTCCTCATCCCCCTAGTACATGATAATATAGTCACGTTGGTAGTAAGGAATTCTTTTTTTGTTTTCCTACAGTGTTGCTTAGTAAATTTGTTATTGGTATTAATAAATGTTGAAAAGAAAGTAACTTTGAGATTAAAAATGGAAATTGGAAGGGTACTTTACAAGAATTATCACCACTGCTAGATTTGCAGATTTGAGGTGATTCTGGATAACTCTGGCCAGAACCTTTCTTTTGGTAGAAAAAAGAAATTTAAAGCCTGGGTTATTTAGATAATTGTCTCTCTTTCCTCACTTCATTTGAATGTATACACAGCGGTGCAGGATATTTTAAGTTGCATCTGTAAACTAACAAATTTGAGGGACAAGGTTGTCAACCGAAAGATTTTCTTATTCTTCACAATCATTCGTGATCTCTAACCCTTTCCAAACATTTAAGGATATTGGGGTCAATCAATCATTTGTTGAGTATTATGGCGGAAGTATTGATTCCAGTATTCCAATTCCCCGCTGACCCTTTAGAAAGTCACTGTTATCTTTATAATCTGTAAAATTTAAATTCATTTTACTAGATTTCAGCTTATGTTTTTAATTTGGATATTATAGACATATTGTGACAGGATAAATGGGCTCATGTGATTCTTTTCTACATGAATATATGAAAACTAGGTATTCCTTAACCCATTACTAACATGGATTTATAGACTTTTGCATATATGACTACATCTTTAGTACTCTTAGTACGGTACAGTTTTATTGCACTTAGAGAAAACAATGGAATCAGATGTGATTAGTGTCTGTTAATCTGTACGTCTGTAGTGGGTCATCCAGGACTGCATAGCTCTCATTACTATCCCAGACTGTGTGTGATTAAGCCACTGAAAATGTTCCACGTAACCTTGAGACTAGAGTACAGAATGTAGATAATCAGCTTCCAGTGACTACATGTCTAAAGTAACATTTCCTATTCCTAATTTACAGTTTCAGAGCTTATTTTTTAATGAGCAAAGCAATTCCTCTAAGCTAGGATTTATTTTTTTAATGATCAGTAACTGGAGTAAGTAATAATTTAAAAGGATAATTACACTAATAAAAACCTATTACCTTTATCGCATATATTATATGCAATAAAATAAATACTTTATAGAAAAAGATGGAAATCTGTTTATGAATAGGAATTTCCTTTATAACTTCACATATAGTTACAGATTATAAACATTTTCTGAGAATAGATCACCTAAATAATATTTAATTTCCACTTATGTATGATTATTTTCACGATTCTAATAATACATTTCAGTGTACCTATGTGTACTATTTCTTGAAAGCGCAGTTTTCCCATATGATTTGTCAAAAATGTCAAGTCAAAAGTACTAATAAGTTAATACTTTTTAATCTAGATATGTTTGTTTATTTTATCTTAACATCTAGATCAAATTAAAAGCATGAAGAGCGTAAAGAGTTTGTAAGACATAGTGTCTCTGAAAAAAACTTGTGAACTCAGTGGGAAAAAAAGGTATAGATTTATTATTTTATTTTTATGTGAAATCTATTTATTATTAAAGTCAGGTTCATTATGTATGTTTTGCATACACTACTGATCTAGTCTATGATTTTTCAATGTGAATGTTCCAGTCTATGAATTCTGACAAATGTGTACAGTCATGTAACATCTGGGACATAGAACACTTCCATGGGCACAAAAACAGTTTCCTCATGCCCCTATTTTATTTTTTAATTTGTAGATGTTATGATTCATTTATAAGTGGGTGTTTTAGTTTTATATCCAAAAAACTTCAGACTATAAGCACCTTTAGTTATTCCCCTAGAACTTACTATTTTATCATGCTTCTAATTTAAGACCAGTTTTAATCAGAGAGCACCAAAGTAGAGGCAAAATGTAAAATGCTACTTCAGATGTACAAGCAATAGGTTCACAGTTTTTATTTTACATGAAAGTTGTTTCTTTTCAATATGTGACATTAAATGCTTGGTAAAGGATTCATTTTCAAAGGAACTGGTAATATTTGTTATGCTCTCATGAATAAATGTATTAGATTTAGGAATATAGTTTACAGTTTGCACATCAAAATACATATTAAGAAACGGGTGTTCCTCAGGTAAGTTACCAATATTTGTAATGTTACTAGCTTTATGTCATTAGAGAAATAAATCTCCTCTCAGTATTTAAGTTACATTTTACTTTACATTTTCAGTAAATTAATCCTCCCTTTGAATGGTGGTGGGGGGGACAAGGCCAAGGAGTTTATTAGAGCTAATATTAATTAATATATACACATTCTTGGAACATATGCTTCGAATCCTAATTTTGTATAAATATACATTGTCACTTAAATTTAGATGGTTATAAATACTACAAACGAAGAATTCTTAAATTGTAGTAGTGCAAACATATTCATTGATAATGAAGCCCTTTCAAGTATTTTGCCTTTTTACAACTTGGAATAGTACAACTAGTCTTCTCTTTTCTTCCTCCAAGATATAAAAATACAAAATTATTTAAATGCTTTCTGTTATATATTTTTATTTGGCAATTATAATAGGAATTTTAATGTTATGCATGCTTACAGGCCTATTAAGAGAAGTTATTGTTTTCTTAATAATCTTAAACCATTTTTAGGAAGTACACTCTTTTTATGGTTTGCAAAATAGCCTGTGCATGCAGGCTGTATGTACACACACACACACACACACACACACACACACACACACAGTGTTTCAGATAGTAAAAGATTGAATTGGCCTCTATACATTTTTTACGTTAACCTGTTAAAAGGAAACATCCACTAAATATAGGATTCTTGTCGCCACCAGGATTTAATATCACATCTGCCAGATTGTTCTGTAATAACCCTTACAGTTTTCAATAATACCTTAAGAGATTGCAGCTAAATGGATTTTTAAAGTAGTAATAACTGGAAGTTCCAACAGTATTTATCCAGTCATATATACTATGGCAGTTTTGAATGTCATGAGCTTTTAATTGCAAAATTAAGAAGTTTAAACATTACTTGTCATTCTGTCCATATAAGTAAAAATATATTGCTCAGTCACTCCCATACATCATATGCATGTGTATACATAAAAACACCTTCACTTACTTAAAACTGTTTTCACTTTTTTTGCAACAGGCCAAGGTTAAATTTTTTGCAACGTGAACCTGTATTTGATAAGCAAATTGCATAACTCACTGGGGCAGGGGGGAAGTGTGGGGTTTTTTGGTTTGGGTTTTTTTTTTGTTGTTGTTGTTGTTGTTGTTTCCCCTTTTACTAGCAAATTCAGTTCTTCATTTGTTTTGCCCTCCACGCTGCATTAGCACAGTTTTCCCCTGTGTGCATCTGCCAGTGTACAATTTAGCCACGGGCATCTGTAGACCTTGTGGTGATCAGTATTGCAGGCAAAAGCCATATGTGTTTAAATAAAAAAAAAAAATCTCTTTATTTCATTTGCTGTTTTAACTGGATGGATAACTTTTGTGCCTCAAGACAGAAGAAGAAAAAATACAGAAATAATTAATTGCCTCTATTCTTGAGGCAGTTTCCTTTCCCCCTCCAATATGGAATGCTTGTCAGCTTTCCTGATAAATGACTGCATGTATTTGCATAGATTTTACATTAACACAAAAATTAGTTTTATTTGTGGAAAACTAGTTTACATAATAATATAAAACCTAGTGTTATTGATTATGTTTCCAAGCATTGATGATTTTCTAAAGGGATTGTAGTCTTATTTTTCAAAGATCTGATCAACCTATTTCTTAATTTAAACTTTCTTTTGCTTTATATAGTTTTGCACTATACGTAAAAATGTTAAAATTTGAAAAATTATTTTCTAGATATATTAACCACCGCTGTTTCAGATCCATGGTGGGTAGCACTCATTTGGTAAAAAGATTCTGATTTTAAACTTTTGCCGAGGAATATTTTTAAATACACATTATCAACTACATACACCTCCAACAGTTGGCAGATTGCATCTGTGCCAATGATTTTAATTTTCATATTCATGTCATCAAAAGGATGTGTACTATATTGAGTGTGTGTACTTGAGTTCACTCCTGAGACATTATGCATTGTTTACAACCAAATTTAAAATATATCTGAGAACTATCCTTTCTATCTTCAGTCTGTTTCCTTAAATGTACTTAATCAATTGATCACCCTAATGCAGCCTTGAAAGAAAAAAAAAAAAAAACACTCTGCTGGAGCTATTTGGGTGCTGAAAACAATTCTCCTTCTCTGAGTGGTAGGCAGTAGATATGTATTCATACTGTAATCTGGCATCTTGTTGTCTAGAGGCAACCTGCTAATTATGTGCTATCATTGTATTATCCATGTTATGGAAAATCCAAATATGTTCACTGTTGTTAGTTAGATCACGAAGCTTTTCATAAAATATGCTTGATCCTCAAGAAACCTACTACACTTAATGGCAACCTAAACCAAGAGTGTCTCTGCTATTCCTTGATTCTGGGACACCCTGGGTGCCAGCTGTCACAGCTCAGCTAATGATGACAAATGCCCCTCTCTATGCAGATTGCGGAGCTTGCAGGCTGCCGTGAAAGGCAACCAGATTACCTTTCTTCAGATAGTAACTTAACCTTTTAAACTCATGTCAGAATAAAATCATCAGCTGTGATCGTTTCAATATCTGTGTCTTTAAAAACAAAAAAACCAGAACAATATCAAATTACACTGACTTTTTAAAAAAATGTTTCCAATTTTTGTAATTTATATTGCTTTACCATTGAATGCTATAATCTTCTTAAATCAGAAAGTCTAGGAAAGATATACTTCACAACCACACTAGAGTGTGTATTTGAACGCTGAATATAACTGAAGTAGTGTGAATTATTGAGAAAATTATCCAAATTGTTTGGGCGAGAAAATAGGCTGGTGAAATTTTGAGGGAATTTTTTTTTTTTTTCCTTCTCTTCAGCTGCGCCGTAAAGCCTCTGTTCTCCTGCTATGTGTATAGGCCCAGCCTGTTCCAAATAAATGGTAAATTATTTCTTTAAAATTCTATGGATTATTCCAAAATGATTTAGGGGGTAGTTGTTTACTGATGATAGTCTTCTCTATTTTCAAACTTGAGCTTTTGTTTTAAGTTGTTAATTTGTGCTGTAGAAATTTGTTATTATATTATGATCCATATACTATACAGATTATCATATACTACACAGATTGTTTAAAACATTAATGAACGCTGTTAGCCATAATGTAATACAGGGAGATAAGTGGCCTTAATTATTAAATGAGGTAATACTTTACAATTGCAACATTCTTTTTGATTTACAAAAGACTTTTATATGCATTTATTCATCTGATACTTAAAATTCTGTGAGTTGAGAGATGGGTGATAAGGAATGGGGACCAGTACTTAATGAGCATTTAATTTCCTTCAATCCTCACAAGTAGTATTAGTTCACATTTACAAATAAAGAGACTGACGTTTAGAAAGGTTAAATGTCTTACCAAGGGTCACAAAAGTAATTGCAAAACTAGGTCTGTCTGACTGTGACTCCTGTTGGCACTATGGTATCTAGACTGTATATTGCAGAGCTGTATGTTTATGTGTAAGTATATATGCATGAGTGCACACATGCGTGTCTTGTCTACACCCAGAAATAACTTTAGCAACTGCTACTAGGATGTAAGTGTTATTCTGAAAAGAAACTACGGGCTTACATTTACATTAAGAGTATGATTGATGAGTTCTAAAGATTGCGTTCTTTACACGAGGTTTTTAATTAAGTAAATATTGAGACACTTTTTATGTTATCAATTTTTATTTTATAATAATATATCGATCTATCTCATAGGGAGAAACTACTTAGGAAATATACATATACTATTTAATAAATATCAAATTGGACTAATTCACCTACAGAACCACTTCATTGCAAAACCTAAGTTTAATGGGATATACCTCTTTAAAAATGATGAGAAATAATTCTTCCACAATTACTTGAAGTATCTGTATACTTTTTTTATACATACAGTTTTACTCTGTGACATTAATGAGTTGTATAAGCCATAATGCTATACATCTTAGCTCAAGACACATCAAAAACTCCCTTTTATCCTGAATTTAAATACAGTCATTTCCAAGAAAGCTATCTGAACACCAACTGTTTTTATGCCTCGCTAAACTTTTCTTTGGTACAGATACTACAGTATAAGGATTTTTATCAGTGATACATCTATTATGTTATAAATGCTTTACCTTTATGTATTTTAGTTATAGAATTATTTATAATTACTAGTCAGTACTAATGCTTAATACGTTGTGAGTATTCCCCTGTATATAGAAACTATAAAGAATTTATAGTGAACATTTTATTTAAATGTACCAAGCAGTTAGTGCTAGGAATCACAAACTAATTCTACCTCATATGAAGACATTTTATGTCACAGCAGGAGAAGACTTTAGAGGAGAATGTAATGCAAGCCTCCTCATTAACTGTCTGGATCTTCTCTTTGACATTCCTAAGGAATGCTCATCCAGCCTCTGTTTTTATCCCCATTGATGAGAAATTCATTATCTACTCAGATGGATACTTGCACGTACAGACAGTTCTAATTGTTTAGAAAAGCTCTTCCTAATACTGAAGTAAAAGTCTCTTTTTGACACTTTCACCTTTTGGTGCCGTCTGTATAGACTTGCCCCTTTAACAGAAATAAGTCCATTAAATTCAGAATTTAAGATACCAAATTGAGGGAATTCCCTGGTGGACCAGTGGTTAGGACTCCGCGCTTCCAATGCAGGGGCCATGGGTTCGATCCCTGATCGGGGAACTAAGATCCTACATGCTGAATGGCGTGGCCAAAATAAATAAATAATTGAATAAATAAATCTTTCTATAAAAAAAAAAAAGACCTTTAAGTGATCTTTCCAGTCTTTAAAAAAAAATGATACCAAATTGAATACGCTCTGGCCTTTTAGACGTCACACCTACAGCACGTCATCATTCAGGATCCATTCTTGTACATCATTTCCTTCAAGTGTGGTGCCTAGAATTCATAACTCCCAAAGTGGACTGGAGAATACAGAGTAGAGAAAGGCCTCTGTGAAACAAGGCTGTTATTCCCTTTTTGGGGGAACCTCCGTAACCCTGTTGACAGTTGCTAAGCTGCGTGTCAACAAATATCTCATCTGTTTAAACATATGTTACTGGGGTCCTAAGTACATGACTTCTTTTAATTTATCCAGCTCATTTTATCTTACTATTTTTAGCTATTTTTTCCATGGTTTGATTTACAATAAGTTGTGTGTTATTGTTTTGAATATGAATTAACAAGCATAACAATTCTTTCTTAAAATTTGCCCTAGGCCACACATAGAACATCCATAGCCGAACAGAATTTAGTTACAATGAACTCACTGTTTTTGCTCAGCCTAGGTATACTAAGAGGTTGATCTACGTACTAAGATCTGTGGATAGATTTTTTTTTTTTTTTTTTTTTTTTGCGGTACGCAGCCCTCTCACAGTTGTGGCCTCTCCCGCTGCGGAGCACAGGCTCCGGACGCGCAGGCTCAGCGGCCATGGCTCACGGGCCCAGCCGCTCCGTGGCATGTGGGATCTTCCCGGACCGGGGCACGAACCCGTGTCCCCTGCATCGGCAGGCGGACTCTCAACCACTGCGCCACCAGGGCAGCCCCGTGGATAGATTAAATCAATAGATTACATAGTCCACAGCCTTTGGATAGTTGTGTTTGTTTGTTTGTTTGTTTGTTTTGCCAAACACTTGAAATTCTAATACTAGTTTTTCATGCCTTAACAAAATATATATCTAATAACCCCCATTTTATATTAAGTTCATACTTTACATATTTTAACATATTTATCAATTTTGCTTTGTCAACAAAATTTTTGTCTACAGATGGAATCTATAAGTTTCCTAAATGTATTTTACTATGAGTTATAAAAAAATATATATCTATTAATTTTTTGGTGACTGTGTTATTTTAAAGCCTTAAATTTCTCTAAGTATAGGCACAGGTTTTTGTTTACCAACTTTTTTTTTCCCACATGAGGATATTTTATTAATACTTTACTTACTATTGCTGTGACATCTAGGCAATAAAACAGAAAGACAGCCTGCCTCCGATTTAGCTTTCTTGCAGTTTGTGTCTTGAATGGAGAGTAAGAAAGTCCGGTGCTTTTACAAAAGAAACGTTCTCAAGTGCAGAGCTGCCCCATCTGTTTCATCTGGTGGCTTATGCAATAAGGTGTTATCACATGAATCTAAATGCACAAGCAGTTGTTTTATGAACTCTTTCTGTGCTTTGAGGAGTTTATAAGTTGCCTGCTCTATTGTGTGTCGGTCCCAGCTGACCCCAGTGCATTCTGCTGAGCATATTTGGGGGATAATTAGAACTAATGAAGCCCAGAACACAGCTAATTCTCTAAATGATTTATTCTCATGCTCTTGTCTGATTCCAAAAAATTCTCCAAATCATAATCTCTGCATTGTGTTAATACAGCTACTCTATTTTTGTCTATTTGATGGACATTAAAAATAAATCGTGTATTTGAAATGCTAAGAAACATGTTTCAGAGTAGAAGTTTATATTATTTGTTAGTCCCCAGCATTGAGTGGAATGCCATTTCTTGGCCGTCTTTTGTTTTGTTTATATCTCAATATATTTATGGTGCCTGTGAGTAGATAATAGGATTGAAAACATCAAGTGATAACAGCCTCTTAAAAAAATGCACCACTGGGAAATAAAACCCACAAGTAAAATAATGGAAAATCATTAATGGAAGATTCCTATGTTTGAATTAGATTTCCCAAGGAAATCAGAAGATTTTTAAAAATCCTTATGAATAGCTTTCGTGTTTCATTAATATGGCTTCACTGTACCAGCGTTGTTGAGAATGACATTTCTCTACATGCCCTCACCAGGCAGTTAGTGATTCAGTGGCCTGCAACACTTTAAATCCCATCAACTTGCTTGCCTTTCCTGTTATAACTGTTTCAATGAGTGGCACTTTTTTTGTGCAGGTTAAGATCTGGTAGCTTACTGAGGGCATACTAGAATGAGGACAGACACAGTTGCCAACACAAGAAGGCTACAACTTTATCAAAGCCTTATACTCAGTATATACAATACTGAAGTCTCTTCAGGGAGGTAGTTTTTGTAGCCTATGTCCTATTCGTTCTTCTGTTTTCTAGAAACGATAGAAGAATTTGTTGTTAAGAATTATTACTTTTATCTATTGATCTCAGTATTTAATATTCACCATACTCTAGAGCCCAGGTAATAAATACCTTAAGGACAAGTACCACTTGATTAAATGCACCGAGATACCTAAAATACCAACTCTATTGCCTAAGTATTGACCTAAGAACCAGTTGGAGATTCCCTGAATCTCATTACAAGATATTTAGTGCTGCCTCTTATAAATACTAGTCTTAACTGTATGCCTTGACCTTGGGCATTACTGTTTCTCATCTCTAACCCTCTGCCTGAAAGCCAGTTAAACATGCAAGCAACATGTTTTAGAACCTTGAAGGGAAAAGTTTCAGGTCATTGTTATTGCTTGGGATTCAAGAATATCTTTTTTATTTTTAATGTTTCAAGTATTTAAAAGAGAGGGAATTCCCAGGCGGTCCAGTGGTTAGGACTCGGGACTTTCACTGCTGTGGGCCTGGGTTCGATCCCTGGTCAGGGAACTAAGATCCCACAAGCCATGCGGTGCAGCCAAAAAAAAAAAAAAAAAAAGACAATGAGTTGATAAAACCAGTTAATATTGAGTTTTTATTATATATTATGACCGTGCTAGGTTCTCAGTCTGTGTTACTGCACCTTCGTCCTCTCTACAGCACTATGCAGTGGCTATTGCTACTATCATTTCATTGCTCGGAAACTGAGCCACAGAGAAGTCAAGTAACTCCTCCAGGTCTACAGCACTAGGAGTCTTCAGAGGTGAGATTTTTCAGCCAGCCCTCCTGAATTCAGACCCTAGACCCCACTTTCTTAGTCGTCCTTTTAAACTTATCCTAAGTTTGTTCTCTCATTGGTAAAATAGGGATAATAATATCTACATCATAGATTTGGTGTACAGATTAAAAAAATTAATACACATAACAAGCTTAGAATATTTTTAACCTTATTACCCAAGTCCAAGTAGTAACTGCAGAGCTAGGGTTCAAACCCAGCTCTTTTTGTCTCTAGATCCCTGAGCTTATCTATCACAATGCTTAGGTGAATATTTGTTGAATGAATAATTAAATGAGTATCATCTGTCCTGTACTTCCCAGTGGAAGAATTTGTTAAGTTAACTGGTTCTTTTGATAGCATACAGCAGATACTCAATGGTGGGTGAATGAGTGGGTGATTACTCATGCTGTATTCCCCTGTAAAATACACTGATCACTCCCAAATGTATAGCTTCAGCCAAGACCTCTCCCCTCAACTCCAAAGCCATGCATCCAGCTGCCTCCCCACATCTTCTCACACACGCAGGCTGCATATCAAACACAACACAGCCAAACTGAGCCCCTGTTCATCACCCCCATCCACCCTTCCTGCTGTCATCTGTGCCCCAGTAAATGGCAACTCCTTTTACCCAGTTGCTTAGGCCAACAACTTAACTGCCATCCTTGACTCCTCCCTTTGCTTTTGTCTGCACACCCAGCAGGATCAGCAAATCCTTCAGAATCAGACCACCTCTCCCCAGCTTCCTACCTTCAGTCCTGCTCAAGTCACCATCATCTCTTAGGTGTGCTATTAGTTATCCGAAAGGTGCCCTGGCTTTCTTCCTTTTCCCATTCCTGCCGTCCCCTTACATTCTTCTCTCGAAAGATCCATGAAAAATAAAAGGAAGGCAGATCATGACATCTTTAAGTTCAGAATTCCCTAATGGCTTCCCACATCAGAGTAAAAGGCGAAATCCTTAAAATGACCTACTAGCCCTCCAGTCAGCACCTTTCCATCCTGTTTCTCCCACTTACCTTTCTGACATCATTGCCGACTAATGTCACCATTACAGTGTCTTCACCGAGCACACTGGCAGCCACTCACATTGGGGCCACGGCATGTGCTGGCTCATCTGTGGAGCTCGGCTCCCAGGACTGGCATGACTTTCTCCCTCAGGTCCTTCAGGTATTTAACCTAAAATGGCAACACACCTCCACGCAGACTCTCTGTTCCTCTTCTCTGCCTTCTCTTTTCCTACCACTTACCACTATCTAACATACGTTTTCACTTATTTATCATGATTAATGTCTGTCTCTCCCAATTTAAATCTAAACTCTAATGAGGGCAAGGATTTCGTCTCTTCGTTGCTACCATACCCATAATCTAAAACAGTGCCTGGCTTATAATAAGTGCTCAGTAAATATCTGTTTAAATGAAGGAAGGGAGGAAGGAAAGAAGGGATGGATCGAGGGGGAAAAAAAGCAGGAAAGAGGGAAGGAATCATCAGAGATAATCATTTAATTCTGCTGAATAGTATGTTTATAATAATTCCATGGGGGAAAATGTTATCACAACCTCTTAATTCACAAATCTTATTGGCCTCTTGACATCTTTTTGGAAGTTTTCTTCTCTTGACAAAAGAAATAATATCGGCTATTGAACGCTTATTCTGTGCTAGTCCCTATGCTAAAAGCTGGATGTGTGCAGCACGTGGTTGAGTAGGATTTCTCCTGTGGCCCCAGAATTGGCACCTGGGGCCCAGAGTGGAGAGCAAAGAAGCATCCAGTGTCTCATCTTCTAGAGAGCTGAAAACAATTGAGACTAGACAATGGAGCTTGCATTCTAGTGGGGAGACACCAAGTTGACAAACATATAAGCAAGGAAACAAATCTGTAACATGTCAGGTGGTGATAAGTGCTCTCTGAGAGGTAGGTATTACTGTCTTATTTTTGGAGATGAGAAAAGTGAAGCTGAGAAAAGTTATTTAAGGTCCTCTGGCTGGGCCTTAGATAACATGAACATGAAACCATTCCTTGTGACGTCAGCATCCATGCACGTGACTATTATGTTCTGCTCGCTACTTCCATTCATTATACTGTTTTGGCTCTTATCCCACTAACTGACTTTTTCACCATTAACTTGACTCCCTTCTCTCCTTCTTCTCTAACTTCCTAAATATGAGTATACTGTTTGGCCTCTTCTCCTCTCAAGGTTATACCGCCAAATATGAGTACAGTTGACCCTCGGGCAGGACAGGTTTAAAGTGTATGTGTCCATTTATACGTGTATCTTTTTGGAAAATACATTTATGTACGGTAAATGTATTTTCTCTTCCTTATGATTTTCTTAACAACAGTTTCTTTTCTCTTTCTTTATTGTGAGAATACAACATATAATACATATAACATACAAAATGTGTGTTAATTGGCCGTTTACATTATTGGTAAGGCTTCTGCACAACAGTAGACTATTAGTTGTTAAGTTTGGGGGGAGTCCAGAGTTATACATGGATTTTTGACTGTGCCAGGTGTCGGTGCCCCTAACCTCCACGTTGTTCAAGGATCAGCTGTATACTGTTTAACTTCATCTCGCCTGATGGTTATACAGCTTGACACATCTGTGTACATGTATCACAAATCTATACCTCCAATCCTGACCTCTCTATTAACTCATCATCATCATTTTCTATGTCCTGGTGGACATTTTCCAAATTGATGCCCCTGTCCTCGCCATTTTATTGTACCTTCTTCCTCTCAAGTTGAAGTCAAAAGCTTTTCTTGAGGATTACTAGCTCTCATTTCTTCCTTCGTTTCTGTCATTGACTTGAGTCATTGTTATAATTTCAAAGACTTGACATCCTAGTCATTATTGACTCCTCTCTTGCCCTTTGCTCCTTCTCTGCCACCTCTGTGCTCTATCAATCACCAAGTCTTATGGATTTACTTCTTACCTAGTATCTCTCACATATATTCTTGTCATGCCCACCACCATCATCCTAGTTCAAGGTCTTTATCACTTTGTTATTGGACTGTGGATCCCTGCTTCTGTCTTTCCCTTCTCTAGTCCGTCATGAAGAATGCTGCTGGGTTGACTTTCTCACAGACCAATTTCTGTCATGTTACACCCCTTTTCAAAAACCTTAGATTGGGGCTTCCCTGGTGGCGCAGTGGTTGAGAGTCCGCCTGCCGATGCAGGGGACGCAGGTTCGTGCCCCGGTCCGGGAGGATCCCACATGCCGCGGAGCGGCTGGGCCCGTGAGCCATGGCCGCTGAGCCTGCGCATCCGGAGCCTGTGCTCTGCAATGAGAGAGGCCACAACAGTGAGAGGCCTGCGTATCGGAAACAAAACAAAACAAAACAAACGCCTTAGATTGACTCCCAGTTCTCATGAGAGGAAGAGAGGGAGGAAGTGAGGGAGGGAAGGAAAAAAGCCTCTCTGGTATTCAAAATACTTCACTATCTGGCCACAGCAGCATTCTGGTATTAATTTCTTGACAAGCATCCTTGCATTCTCTACTATAGATTTATTGTTTTCTAAACACAGTTCTTCCATTTCTTTCTCTGCCTTTTACCTCTTACTCTTCATCTATCAGACTTGCATTCCTTCTTTAAAATCAACTGTATCCTTTCTATGATTATCCTAATTAAAAATGGTCTTTTCCTTCTCAGTAATCTTGTATCAATTGACTTTTCTACCTTTGGTGTAGTGTAGACGAGAGCTGTTAAAAAAAAAAAAAAAAAAAGTAATTAGAATTTGTAAATGTCTTTTGGCCCCAAAAGGGATTCAGAATTCCTGGATGACAAGCAAAAATTTACCCTTCTTTTTACCCTTACCCCAAAATGCCTAGCATAGGACTATATGCATAGATGATCAATACATACTGTCGAGTGATAAAACTTAAGGCATAAAAAGTATAGAAGGAAGAAGATTAGGGCAGATTTAGTGATTACAAGAAAAACTGATGACAGAAAAACTGATCATAGTAGCCGTTTCATCTATAAACTGATTACAAATAAACTGGACAAACTTTCATACATTATATTTCACCCATGATTATTATATGCATATAATAATATAACATATTTGGTGAATTGGACATACAGGCTGGCTTCTATTTTCTTTCCTGATAATTATTAAAAACCAGCATTTGGTAAGTAGGTTGATACTGTGCACAGCCATCTCAAGCTGCCACTGCTATCTTTGCGTCAAAAGACTATACAAAGAAATAATTCCTGGTTTTCTTTCCTGCCTCATATTGCCACACGTGGCAGTTCTGAACCTCATTTTATCATCACATAGTCTTTCCTGAAGACACTCATTCCACAGCACAATTCAACTAAGTGTCTTCTTTCAGGAGAATTTAGAAAGACTTGAAATGAATATCTTCAATACTCATGAATTATGATATCTCTAGTATTAAATATATATGTAAGCAGTTTTTGAAAATTACAAAATTATGATATCAGGCTGCTGAACGCAAGGGAGAAAAATGCAGTTGTAATGCTTTCTAAACATTAGGTCAGGAATGTGGAAAACATTCCTTTAAAATTTCTTGCAGAGGGCTCGAGCAAAGAACTTAAGTCATTCAGCTATCAGGTATTTATTGAGTATCTCCTGAGCTCTGGTGATACCAAAGCTAGCTCTGTGAAGGCTAGCTTTCAAGCTAGTAGGAAATTATAAACAACTGAGCACACAATTACAATTCAGAGGGCGAAGTACTAAGTGATCAGAAAAGAGGAAATTATTAGGGATCATAAAGAAGGGGCATGCAAACACAGTCCAAGAAAGCTTTCTGACTGAAAAAAGCGAAGGACGAAATTGGTCCTATCGGCAAACATTTATTGAGCATAATTTTTTTCTCTTTCTATCCTGTTCTCAAGCATTGTGCTAACTAATGCAATGGATATCTAGCTCATACCTCCACTGTGAAAACCATTTGCATGAGAAGGGTAGAAAAATCATAAAAGAGTATTTGGGTACTCTCAAGTTTCCGCCTTGAGTGACTGGAGTACAGAAGCCCTACCAACTGAGATACAGAAATATTGGGGCAAGAAGAGGTTTTTCGGGGAGCTTATGAGTTCATTTTTAACCATGGAACTGCAGGTTATCCAGGTGGAAAAGTCAAAAAGGCAGATTTATATACACATGCACACAGACACACACACACACACACACACACACACACACACACACACACAGACATACACACACATATATAAGCTTTTTCTAAAGCTTAAGAGAAAGATCTGGGATTCACCATAATTTTCTCTGTAGTTAGAGCATAATATTTTTGTAGTTAGAAGCATGAGTGCTTGAAAGTGGCCAGGAGATAGTATAGAGTGAGTACAGGCACAAGGACATTATCCTAGGGATCACCAACAGAGGAAGATGACCCAGGAGAGATAAATTAGAAGTAATGTTCAGAGAAGTAAGCAGGAAAACAAAGAGATAGGACTGTCCTAAAAGCCCAAAACAAGAGAGTTTTAATAAAAAGATAGTGGACAACAGTTCAGCTACCACAAAGAGGTCAAGTAAAATGAAAAGTTTATTTTCTTTCCACATCAGTTTCAGCAGAATCACAGAGACAGAAGGCAGATTACAGTGGGGTTGAAGAGTAAGCAGGAGTAAGTGAGGTGTAAAATACGCTTTCAAGAAAACTGGGTATATTGATAAATGAAATGTAAGAGATACAGTGGCAATTATGGAGTGATGCAGGATAAATTTTAAGAGAGATTTGCACATATTTAGGGCTTTGAGAGAAGAGCAATAGAAGAGAGGTTAAAACTGAAAAAGAGAGAACTAATCCATGGAGGCCTATCTCCAAGACTAACAGAAGGAAATGGTATCCTTCTCTTGAGGTCGCAGTTGAGAGATGGCTCAGTTTGCCTTGAAGGTAAACTCTGCACAGTTGTTAGCATTGCATTTCATTTCCTGTATTCCGTATGTAATAGTAACAATAGAGAATGAGGGTCTTGCTTTGAGACAGACTGGTAAGGTCTAGAATATATGAGGAGGAGGCTGCTGCATTGTGGAAGGTAGCTGTGGGTAGAGATAAGTTTATAGATGGTGGTTTAAACAGTAGGTGGAGTATATAAATGAGGCCTCAATTTTCTCTTGGCAGTAGAAAGCACTGGGCCTTAGGTAAGGGTTAAGGAGGAACTTGTATGTTTAAATCATCACTAAAAGGAATGGAGCTAATACACTGATCAAGAACAAGTAAAAGATTGAGGAGGAAGAGTAAAGATCCACCATGATAGAAACCATAAATTTGTAATGGTGTCAATTTACGTAAAGTCAGAATGATCCCTGTCACTCAGCCATCTAGATGTGGAAGAGGAGAGAAACTAAATTGCAGAATATATCTGAGATAAGGATTTGGGGAGAGCTTATGGATGAAGGATATGGATGTGAAAGAATTTAAGGTACTTATGTGATTAGACTTATGGACTACTCATTCTAGACTGGAGGGAAAAAAATGTAGTTAGATTGATAAATTGGAAGAAAATGGGATGATGAAGAAACTGGAAGTCTTGTGGGGTTTAACATATGGAAATACAGGACTCCCAGTTAGCTCAGGAAAAGGTTCTTTCCATGTCCACCCAAAATCTAAGCATATGAAAATACAGCATTTCTACTAGAGAAAGAAGAAAAAACAATACCCAAAGTTAGTAGAAGGGAAGAAATCATAAAGATCTGAGCAGAAATAAATGAAAAAGAAATGAAGGAAACAATAGCAAAGACCAGTAAAACTAAAAGCTGGTTCTTTGAGAAGATAAACAAACTTGATAAACCTTTAGCCAGACTCATCAAGAAAAAGAGGGAGAGGACTCAAAGCAATAAAATTAGAAATGAAAAAGGAGAAGTTACAATGGGCACCACAGAAATACAAAGCATCATAAGAGACTACTGCAAGCAACTCTATGCCAATAAAATGGACAACCTGGAAGAAATGGGCAAATTCTTAGAAAGGTAGAATCTTCCAAGACTGAACCAGGAAGAAATAGAAAATATGAACAGACCAATCACAAGTAATGAAATTGAAACTGTGATTAAAAATCTTCCAACAAACAAAAGTCCAGGACCCCGATGGCTTCACAGGCGAATTCTACCAAACATTTAGAGAAGAGCTAACACCCATCCTTCTCAAGCTCTTCCAAAAAATTGCAGATGAAGGAACACTCCCAAACTCATTCTACGAGGCCACCATCACCCTGATACCAAAAGCAGGCAAAGATACTGCAAAAAAAGAAAATTACAGACCAATATCACTGATGAATATACATGCAGAAATCCTCAACAAAATACCAGCAAACAGAATCCAACAACACATTAAAAGGATCATACACCATGATCAAGTGGGATTTATCCCAGGGGTGCAAGGATTCTTCAGTATACGCAAATCAATCAGTGTGATACACCACATTAACAAACTAAGGAATAAAAACCATATGATCATCTCAATAGATGCAGAAAGAGCCTTTGACAAAATTCAACACCCATTTATAATAAAAACTCTCCAGAAAGTGGGCATAGAGGGAACCTACCTCAACATAATAAAGGCCATACATGACAAACCCACAGCAAACATCATTCTCAATGGTGAGAAACTGGAAGAATTTCCTCTAAGATCAGGAACAAGACAAGGATGTCCATTCTTGCCGCTGTTATTCAGTATAGTTTTGGAAGTCCTAGCCACGACAATCAGAGAAGAAAAATAAATAAAAGGAATACAAATTGGAAAAGAAGAAGTAAAACTGTCACTATTTGCAGATGACATGATACTATACATAGAGAATCCTAAAGATGCCACCAGAAAACTACTAGAGCTAATCAATGAATTTGGTAAAGTTGCAGGATACAAAATTAATGCACAGAAATCTCTTGCATTCCTATACACTAACAACGAAAGACCAGAAAGAGAAATTAAGGAAACAATCCCATTCACCATTGCAACAAAAAGAATAAAATACCAAGGAATAAACTTACCTAAGGAGGTAAAAGACCTGTACTCAGAAAACTATAAGACACTGATGAAAGAAATCAAAGATGACACAAACAAATGGAGAGATATATCGTGTTCTTGGATTGGAAAAATCAATATTGTGAAAATGACTCTTATTACGAAAGCAATCTACAGTTTCAGTGCAATGCCTATCAAATTACCAGTGGCATTTTTTTTACAGAACTAGAACAAAAAATCTTAAAATTTGTATGGGGACACGAAAGACCCTGAATAGCCAAAGCAACCTTGAGGGGAAAAAAACGGAGCTGGAGGAATCAGACTCCCTGACTTCATACTATGCTACAAAGCTACAGTAATCAAGACAATATGGTACTGGCACAAAAACAGAAATATGGATCAAAGAACAGGATAGAAAGCCCAGAGATCAACCCACACACCTGTAGTCAACTGATCTATGACAAAGGAGGCAAGGGTATACAATGGAGAAAAGACAGTCTCTTCAATAAGTGGTGCTGGGAAAACTGCACAGCTAAGTGTAAAAGAATGAAATTAGAACACTCCCTAACACCATACACAAAAATAAACTCAAAACGGATTAAAAACCTAAAGGTAAGACCAGACACTATAAAACTCTCAGAGGAAAATGTAGGAAGAACACTCTTTGACCTAAATCACAGCAAGATCTTTTTTGACCCACCTCCTAGAGTAATGGAAATAAAAACAAAAATAAACAAATGGGACCTAATGAAATTTAAAAGCTTTTGCACAGCAAAGGAAACTATAAACAAGACAAGAAGAGAACCCTCAGAATGGCAGGAAATATTTGCAAACGAATCAACAGACAAAGGATTAATCTCCAAAATATATAAACAGCTCATGCAGCTCAATATCAAAAAAACAAACAACCTAATCAAAAAATGGGCAGAAAACCTAAACAGACATTTCTCGAAAGAAGACATACAGATGGCCAAGAAGCACATGAAAAGCTGCTCAACATCACTAATTATTAGAGAAATGCAAATCAAAACTACAATAAGGTATCACCTCATATCAGTTAGAATCGGCATCATCAGAAATTCTACAAACAACAAATGCTGGAAAGGGTGTGGAGAAAAGGGAACCCTCTTGCAGTGTTGGTGGGAATGTAAATTGATACAGCCACTATGGAGAACAGTATGGAGGTTCCTTAAAAGTCTAAAAATAGAATTACCATAGGACCCAGCAATCCCACTACTGGGCATATACCCAGAGAAAACCATAGTTCAAAAAGACACATGCACCCCAGTGTTCATTGCAGCACTATTTACAATAGCCAGGTCAGGGAAACAACCTAAAGGCCCATCGACAGACGAATGGATAAAGAAGATGTGGTCCATATATACAATGGAATATTACTCAGCCGTAAAGCTGAACGAAATTGGGTCATTTGTAGAGATGTGGATAGACCTAGAGACTGTCATACAGAGTGAAGTAAGTCAGAAAGAGAAAAACAGCTATCATATATTAACGCATATATGTAGAATCTAGAAAAATGGTATAGATGAACCGGTTTGCAAGGCAGAAATAGAGACATAGATGTAGAGAACAATTGTGTGGACACCAATGGGGGAAAGCTGGGTGGTGGGGGGGGGGAGGGGGAGGATGAATTGGGAGATTGGGATTGACATGTATACACTAATATGTAAAAAATAACTAATAAGACCCTGCTGTATAAAAAAAATAAAATTCAAAAAAAAGAGAAAATACAGCATTTCCAGCTAAATGTATATTTCAGATAAACATTTCATTGTTTGTCTGAACAAACATCCTGTACTTTTTCTGGCAACCCTAGATCTGAGTGAGGAGTAGATGAAGTAAGATTCCTAAGTAGATGAGTTAATAAGATAGTTTAAAGTAGGAGGCAGAGTCGATCAAACAGAATATGGCCATAGACAGGAATAGACTGTTGGAATTCAAAGAAATCAGGTAATTTTAAGATTAAACTTGGAATAGATTGAATATTGAATATAATGAATCTTGAATTCTCTAAAAGTGATGACAAGATTTTGGATGGAGAGGGAAAGAAGAACCTTTGGGAAAGAAAGCCCACAAGGAATAAAATGAGTGAATGGAGAGGAAAACAGGCTGAGTCACCATAACTTGCACAGATGGAAACAAATTCCAGGGGTTGCTGGAATATTGGAAGCCAAAGACCACCTCACAAAATCATTTCTAGTTTGATGCCTTGAATTTTTTTTTGCTGTACGCCGACCTCTCACTGTTGTGGCCTCTCCCATTGCGGAGCACAGGCTCCGGATGCGCAGGCTCAGCGGCCATGGCTCACGGACCAAGCCGCTCCGCGGCATGTGGGATCTTCCCGGACCGGGGCACAAACCCGTGTCCCCTGCATCGGCAGGCGGACTCTCAACCACTGCGCCACCAGGGAAGCCCGCTTTGAATATTTTTAAGATACTTAATTTAAAAAAAATTGTCATCAACAGCTGATGGTATTTAAATGTATTCCTGTAGCCAGGGCAATCATAAGCTTTTAAAAGACCTTGATATTTATGAAGGTCTATTTAGGGGCCAACCCAAGTCTTAGTCCACAAGCATATCTGTTTCCAGTACTACCAAAGTGTGTCTCAGGATACTTTTATAGGAGTCACTCATACCTGGTTCAGTTTAGGTTTGTAAAACTGCCCAAAATACTTTAAGTCTTTGTCACATAGCTTCCTTAGTTTCACATAGTTTCACAGTAGAGTGAGTAAAGCCCTTGACTACGAATAACAACACTCGGGTTCTAGGGGTTGATCTTTTTCAAATGAACTATCTGACCTTTATTAATGGGTTTAGTTAAGCTCTCTGTCCAGTTTCTTGCCCTGTACGGTGAGAGCATTGGAATAGATGATCTCTAAAGCTTCTTATACCCATCCACTTCTAAAATCATTCAGTTCTCTATATTTTGTTTAATTTTGAGGTCAGCACAAAACATCAGCAGATTTATCTTTGAAGGTATTACTTTATCACATGCAACATACATATACTCCTGAAGAGTTAGCAGTAAATCATAGTTTTATGATTTAATTTTAGTCAAATCTATTTGAGTTTATTCTTCCAAGGACCCTTATAACAATTCTTTTATAAACAAGTTGTTTTATATGTTTAATGATTTCTTTATGACATATCATTTGAAAATTAAACCTTTAGCTATGAAGTATTTTTAAAACACAACTCTATGTATTTTTCTTTATATCTTTAGGAAGAATATAATGAATACAATTAAGAGTAAAAACAAAATTGATGCAAAGTAAGAAAATGATAAGAAAGTAATTAATCACTTGAAATGAATTCATGACTTCAGGGTACTGAAAAAACTTGTAAGTTTGATTGAAGAATCAATCACTGTTGAGAAATTACAGAGAATGTGACATGTGTCAGAAGAGCAGAGAAGAGCAAAATATTAGGAAATTTTGAACTTGGCACCTTGTTATTCGACATTGTTAACAAAGTTGTGTTGAAGACTTAGGGAGAAAACTTAAAAGTGCCTCAAATCTTTTTGGTAAGCAAGTAGGATCTAAATTTTAAAAAAGTAAATTTGTATTCTGATAAGTTAAAATGTGTATTGTAAGGCCTGAAGCAACCTCTAAAATATATATAGTTTTAAAAATCATTAAAGAAATTACCGTGTTGTACTAAAAACTACTTAATATAAGTGAAGGCAGTAAAGGAGAAATAGATGAAGAAAAAAAAAGACACGAGACATACAGAAGGCAGATGTAAATCCGGTTTTATCAATCATAGCATTAAATGTGAATGGGTTAAACCATCCAATCAGAAAGTAGACCATCAGACTGAGTTCTTCTTTTTTCTAAAGCAACAGGATCCAACTATGTGCTGTCTACATAAACTCTATGCTGTCAACTGTATGCTTTGTCCCAGTTTAGACTCAAAGATACAGAGAGGTTGAAAATAAAAAGATGAAAAAATTATGTACCATGCAAACAGCAATCATAAAAGAGTTGGAGTGGCTATGCTAGTATCAGAATGAGGGGCAATGAGATTTCTCTTTAGAGAAATCTAAAGTCTTAGGTATATCTAGGAGACTTCAGATTATTTATAATCTTCTCTAGTATTATATAATTAAATATATTTATGCTTTTCCATTAGTTTTCTTTTTTTTGGTTTCTATTGATACTTTTTTTTAATACATCTTTATTGGACTATAATTGCTTCACAATACCATGTTAGTTTCTGTTGCACAACAAAGCAAATCAGCCATGTGCAAACACATGTCCCCATATCCCCTCCCTCTTGAGCCTCCCTCCCATCCTCCCTATCCCACCCCTCTAGGTCATCACAAAGCACCGAGCTGATCTCCCTGTGCTGCATTAATTTTCTACCAAATATTTAAAGAGAAGTCTCTTTAAAATGAAATCCACTTGAAATGAATATTTATGTTTATAGCTTACTAAACCTTCTTTGTAAGATTGGCTCTTATTTTTACCTTGAGTATGTTGTTTTATTTATTCGTACTCTTTTTCCTGCACACAATTGTTATTTTAGAAGCAAAATTATTTAACAATAGATTTGTAACATTGTAGATCTCAGCATATTTTGATTTGTACAAAAACTCTGTTCTTTAAGGGTCATATAAATAAAATTTCATGAAGGAAACGCATTGGAGATGCTAAGCAGACTTTTCCCTGGGTGTTAATAATTACTTGCTCATGTGAATATTTACTATTATGTATGAGTTAGATACATGTAACACGCAGCCCTCCCTGGGTTGAAAACTTTTCATTGCTAATCTTGTCTTTTATGTGTCCAAGAAGAATTACCAAAATATCTTCCATGAGAGGTGGCAAATACTTGCTAATTACTCTTCAGTTTTTTCTTCCCTCAGGCAAGTTGGTTCCTATCTGGTACCCAGAGCAATGGGCCCAAAGCAGGAGTCTCTGGTGTTGATGCCTGGTGAAATAAGCCACAGTCACACATCACTGCTCTACCACGTGAAGACATCATGGTTCATTTATTTTAGAGATGGCATAGCAATGTTAGATGATGAAATACTTTTCTTAAAGCACTAGGAGAGCAGGGATTACACTTAGCAGTTTTTAAAAATGTCCTTCCAGATAATTTGAAGAAAAGAAGTTGAAAAACAAAGTGCTCCCATCTCTTTAATAAATAATACTTTCTCCTTGACTATTTAACTTATCCAAATGCACACTGAAAATATTTTTGCTTCAAATCTGAATCTTCATAAGAATATTTATATTTAAAAATAGTAAAAATATATTTGTCAACTAGCTATACTAAACGTTTAATTCCTGTTATAGTTTAATTAAATGATATCTGTCTTCACTAATAGAAACACAGCATGCCAAACGCTCCATTAATTTTTTTTCCTCTAATATCTTATCGTCAGCCATGCCTAGTGCAAGAGACATACAGACATATACTTTTCTGATATTATTAATGAGTTGTTTGTGACTTTTTGGTTGAGATTTGTGTGTTGCTCTGTTGTTTAAACAGATATGCTTGGTGGAATTTATGTGGCCACACCAGGCAGTTTCGGAGTAGGTATTATTCCTTGTTTGGATCTGTAGCCCAAGTTAATCATAATCACTTGTAGGACAAAAAAATAGTCTTGCCATAAGCAAGCAGTTTTATTTTGGTTTTGTTTTTCCCAAATAAGAGAAAATTGATGTAATGCTATTTACATTGCTCTTTAGCGAAAAGCATAACATCTGTTTACCTGGTTGAAATTCAAATTATTTTATTATGGTGTCAATTCTTGGGTTTTGGCAGCACTTCTAAAGTGTCTATTCACAAAAAGACTACCGTAGTGAATGAATGCTAGTGTTGACACCACCTAACAAGCAGGGATTATGTGTTTACAGAAGAAGTAATATGATAGGTCAAGTCTAAGAGGCACTTCTCAAGAGCACTTCAGCACATAATGAGTGACTGACTAGAAAGCGCAGAGCTGCCACTCTTTGGCTTGAGGTCCGTGGTGATGCCTGCCTCTCGCCTCCAAAGCTCTCTTGATCATGTTCAGCTGCTCTGTTCTCATGTGGGGAATAATAGTAGAGTAAAGCTGCTTTTCTGTCTCATTTTTCTTGCTAATTTACACATTCAAGTCATTTTTTGTTTGCTACCCTTATTTGCTATTCTCTTTTGTCAAGGCACTGTTCTCTTTTTTGCCTCCGGCCTAAGAACTAATTTGAGCTTCTATAATTACTTCATGTTTTACACCTGTCTGCATATCCTCCCCCCCCACCCCCCGTCTCTTTACTTAAGCTGTATATTTCCCTACAGAAAAGCGAGTTTTCACATACAAGGACTCCTAAGTTTCTCCACTCAGACTTATTACAGAAGAAACACAATTAAACTGTTGAGATGTCCTCAGCAATGCGGCTGACCTCGGGGGTTCATGGAGGACAAATGAACGCTGTCTGCTCAGACAGTTTGTGTTAAGACATTGTGAGCAGAGAGCCCGAGCTTTGTTCCTCTTGAATGAAGCAATGGTTGTAGTCATTTTAAAATCATTAAGACTGAATGCACAGTATCATTCGACAGTGTTTGCGCTACAGCTGCTCTTCTGCTTTAATAGCAGCTTATTAAATTTGGGTCAAGCGTCCTCTGAAGAGTATCACAATGAAGAAACTGTTCTAAAAGTTACCTGTTTAAAAAAGGCAATTGATTAGATTTTTAACTCAAGTGACAGCTGCAATTCATTGCCTGTTCTTTGTGATGTCCTGCAGCCAGAGCAGCCTTTTGTAATTTGGGCTTCATTTTGTAAGAGCTTTCCCGAATAATCCAGGGTTGCTTTCCACTCAGAGCCTGCTTCAATCCAATTAGGAGTTTAACAAGGGTCAAATTAAGGAGACTTTACACTTCACGTTTGCATCATTAGCCATAAGACTGTTATGTGAGGGCATGACTGTGTGTCAGGGTGGAGGGGGAAAGGCTGCGGATGGGACGGACACAGAGCCGTCACCCACCCTGGGCTGCGCCCCTTCACTGACGGAGGCTCAGCAGGCGAGCAGCGACATTTCCAGTTGTCTTTTGGGGCTGTTACCTTGTCAGATCTGCTGGTATATAGTTGTTTGGAGGTTACAGGTGCTAGCTGAGGCTGATGGAGGAGAGTGTTTCCTCACCTCCTCTTTTCTCTTCAGTAGCCTGTTGTGATTGGACCAATGGCTGGGAGACAGGAAGTTGAAGCCTCCTGAGCATTCATTATTTTTGATGAGATGACAACTATCTAGGTTTGTGTTCTCACTCCTTGAAGCTGTTTCCTGATTCTTCTTTTTTTTGAAAACGTAGTTGTTCATTCTGTAAAATATTATCAGAGAGAGTAGAAACTCATTTTTTAGGGGAGTAGTTTGCTAGAGGCCTTGCAAAGATCAGTTCCCTCCTATTCAAGGAAACAAAGAGCCTATGATAGTCTTCTCAGGATGGCAATACTTAGGATAACGTTTTGTTTTGGTTTGTCTATACTATCGAGTTACGTTTATATTAGTTAAAGTGCTCTACCTATAATATGTCACTGTAAAGAAAACGACCTATTTCTAAAAAGAGAAGACAACAGAATTCTGCTCATCAGCGCCTCCACGCGTGGGATATTGCTAGAGAACTATTGCTGTGCCCTTCAGCAAAGCTTTGTGCTGCTGCACAAAAAGTAAAGACTTATCTAAAAATAACACTTTCATTGTTCCTTTCTTACCTCCTCAACCCACTAATAGGTACTTCAGTATCATGAGAGTTTTCCTAGTTTAATCCCCTTTCAAAAGCTTTTCAGAATAAAAGCTCTAAATGGTCCTCAGTATTAATTTGATGTGACTTCTGTACAATATGGTTTAAAACTCTCAGAAGCACATTTTTACTGCTTACCCTTTTTCATTGGAGCAATGTGTGGAAAATACCAGCTAAATGTTTAGTGGAAGGTCTAATGTGAACCATTTTGCTGCTTTCTAATAATATAGTTTTCCAACTTAAAAAATATTTTGTTAGGATGATGTAATTCTTAATCCTCAAGAATTTTATTTTGGGTTCTCCATTAATTTTTTACTTGTAAATGTCTTCTTAATGCTAATAGTTTTCAAAGCTGTATTTTCGTCTCTGACTTGCTAAGAATTAAAAGCCAGCATGGTAAATAGCAATCAGGCTAGATTATATGCAGTCGGTTACATCTTTGTTTATGTTTGGACCACAGTGGACTCAAACACAGAGCTTCCAGCACTAATACCCCACTTTACCCTTTGTGTGTGTTTTGTGGCTTTTGAATACACATCTCTCTTTCTTAAAAAGTGGTAGATGGTGAATGCAATTCTTGCTGTCCACAACTCATTTAATACTGGACCCATGTACTCCACGTCAAGTTCCATTTCCTCAACTTCTCATTCATCACCAGAGCCCCCAATATGAGAAAGAAAACCTATTAATTCCTTTGAATTCCAAATTCCTTCGCTGAGTTTTAATGTTGGCACTTTCCAAAGGGCTGAGTGTATTCATGTGTGTATGCTCACGCATATGAATGTATACCTGTAATCATCTTCCCACAGTAAAAAAGTTATTTATGTATTTAATTAAAAATGTTTTGAATCCCCTGCTAGTGCAGAGACTGTGCTGGTGAACAGTGGAGAGAGCTAAAACAATACCACCCTGCCCTTTGGAGTTTTAGTGTCTCTTTAGTGGGGAGACAGGAAGAAATCAAATAAGCACCCAAATATATGTAAATTTATGACCATTGAATGAACTCTTGTTGGGGAATTTGATCCGGTCAGCAAGTTCAGGGAAGATTTTCCTGAGAAAGTGACTTTGAGTTGATTTGTTGAAGACACCTTGCTATAAAAAGTATTTGTATTTATTCATTTTCATTCCAAAGACCTGAAAACATTTGCACATACACTTCTGATTCAACATTTACAACCATAATGAAACTTTCTACTGATAATACATTAAGTGAGAGAACATGTAGAAAAAAGCAGCTGAAAAGAGTTATAAATAATTATAATATCAAAAGGAAGTGTTAGGCTAGTTTTAGGCTATGTTCACAGACAGGAAAAAGCAAGTGAAGGGACTTCTCTAGAAGTGTGTCTTTCTTGGTTACGTTTTCTCTGGTATTTTCTTTGTCTGTTCTTTCCACGAGGTTTATTACACGGGTTTATCTGCTAACCATGTAGAAACAGAGTGGAAATCTCCAGTGTGGAAGCAGTGGTGCGCTGGAGCTGGCTCCTAGAGGGTTCTGAGAGTGGCATGTGCTCATTTATTCCCAGCTGCATAGCCGGTGACCGCACCTCGGGGGCTTGAAACCCACAGTGGCACATACAACAGGAACGGGCAAGCCCTGCAGATGAGCCTGGCCACCCCACTGACTTATCAGCGCACTCTTGGTTATATCTGATACCCTACGTGGGGTCTCGGCCTACAGATAGACTTGGGAAGAGTCCATAAATTCTCACAGCTTCCCTCCCTTCCTCTATAGGAGCTGGAAATGTAAATTAGAAAACATGAAGTCAAGTTGTGGGTTGCTTTTCTAGTTACTTTAAGTTTTATGAGCATATAAAACTTAGTTAACAAAATTCAGTTTCTTAGTGTATAAAAATTTAACTAATGATATCATTTAACTTTTGAGGTAACAATCAATAACAACTTTTCCCCATGGATTCAATGATGATTCCCTTTTTAAAATAATCCTCTTTTGCGTGTAAATATTCACTAGCTTCCAGTGTAATCGCAGACAATATAAATTTAAAAGTATATTGTTAGCCTACAGACTAATGACCTTTATCAGTCTTTATCTTTAACCTATTATAAATCAAATTTCTGTTTTGCTTTCAAAACTAATGCATTTATTGCTTTTAATGCATACAATGTTAATACTTGCTGAATGTTAAAATGTAGGTAATTTAGAATAGTATAAAAAATAAAATTAAGATTACCTATAATCTAACAGCCCTGAGATAAAAATTGGCATTTATAATCCCTTACGTTTTCAGTGTGTGTATCCAAATAGAGGAAGATTTTGTTTTGTTTTGTTTTGTTTTGTTTTGCGGTATGCGGGCCTCTCACTGTTGTGGCCTATCCCGTTGCGGAGCACAGGCTCCGGACGCGCAGGCTCAGCGGCCATGGCTCACGGGCCCAGCCGCTCCGCGGCATGTGGGATCTTCCCGGACCGGGGCACGAACCCGTGTCCCCTGCATCGACCGGCAGACTCTCAACCATGTACCACCAGGGAAGCCCAGGAAGATGTATTTTTACAGGTGATGGTATACAAATAATTTTGTGACTTGTTCATGCAACAATGTAATATGGGCACATTTCAGTAAGTATAAATCTTCATCATTCTTTTTAGCAGCTACATAATTAATATTCATTGTATAAATGCAGTAGAATAACCAGTCCTCTATAAATAAAACTTTGAATGTTTCTGTATTTTAAACCATGAATACCTTTGCAAATACCCCTTTGTACATTTGTTCACTTACTTCTTTAGGATAAGTTCCTAGAAGTAGACGTGCTGGTACTGAAAATTTGTCTTGTCTTTGCTTTTGAAGCTTTCGTACGTATTGCTTTCAAAACTTGGCTCCAGAAAGTTTATACAAATATATAGAGTAGCATATACAACTATACATGTCATTGCTCCCCTGTCAACATCAGATATCATCATTCTTACTAATTTTTGTTAACCTGATTGATTGTCAAAATGGTTTTAATAATATACTTTAAAATCTTTAAAATTTCTCCTTAACTTATAGATTTAACCTTGAAATTGTCCAGTAAGATATTAATGCATTGTCCAATTATAGTTACTCCCTCAGAGAAAGGAACAAGAACCAATTTGGAACGTGCAAATTTGAAATAAAAAAAATGAGACTGCTTTCAGTTAAAGAGCAGGAAAGATGTATATTATAACTACACTATGTAGGAAGAAGGCAACGAATATGAATATTCAATTGGATATTGGGATATGTCACATTCTTTATATGTAATACAATCCTGAGTGAGTATTCATTTTAGAGGAAATATTTTGGATGACAAAATCAGAATGTGGAACATCTCAGCTATAGAATGTTACCAGCTAATTGAAGTTAAAAACAACAAGACAACCAAAAGTACTGTGCAAGCCAAGAAAAGCATATCTGTAGCAAAATATGGCCAAAAGGCTGCCAATTTATAAACTCTGCCAAAGGTTTTGTGGCCCTCTTCCCTGTAAAATGGTATACATGCCAATTCTTAACGGAAACTGTTTTCTCATTCCTTTACCAGAGATTTTATAAAGTTTCAGATACACACGCACACACGCACACATACACATACACAATTTTCTCCCAAAATACAACCATTACTCTCTCATGATGCTGGAGCTGAACAGCACCTACCTCCTGTATACTGAGCTTGCCCGACGTGGAGGCTGCCACAGTTCAGACCCCTCCCTAGGGTGTCACACCCATCATACCTCACTCGTTGACTTGCAGTTTCTATTTTTAAGTATGTAAAAATAAAATATAAAAATTTTTTTTATTGATATATGTTTTTTATTTCTAAATGGAATCTTGCTTATTTTTCAGTAGTAAGTACAAGTATTACTATTCAGAACATCATTTTTATCTCAGTAAATTACTGGCTTGTATTAATTGACTTTTAAAAGTAAATGTATATAAGTATATACATATTATTGTAAAGAAAGTAAATGGGGGCTTCCCTGGTGGAGCAGTGGTTGAGAGTCCGCCTGCCGATGCAGCGGACAAGGGTTCGTGCCCCGGTCGGGAGATCTCACATGCCGTGGAGCGGCTGGGCCCGTGAGCCATGGCCGCTGAGCCTGCGCGTCCGGAGCCGTGCTCCGCAACGGGAGAGGCCACAACAGTGAGAGGCCCGCGTACCGCAAAAAAAAAAAAAAAAAAAGAAAGTAAATGGGCAAAAATCAGAATTCAAAATAACATTTCTAGAAGTTACTTTTGTAATGAGACTGTATTCCACTACCATACATACCAAAATATACATCTAAATAAAATATACATAGTCTTATTTGGAACCATGATAAATTCATATTGAATTCAAACATTTAGGTGAAAACTGAATTTTTATAAGATTTAGTTTATAAAAGATAAATAGGATTTGAGTTTAGATTTAGAAATAGCAAACTATTATTTCATGAGTAGATATTTGGCCTTTGACCTTTGTTGCTTTAAGACTAACTCACTTTGCTCTGTGGTTACTCTGAAATTTTAGTTACACCAAAACAATTTCTTCTGGAATTTGAGGATTGGGAGTGAAAAAAATGGAAGTAAGAATTCTGAACCGGAAGTATAATCACTTAATTTTCATTGCTTAAATACTCCATTTTTACCTATTAACTCTTCATCTCCTCATCTTTTTCATATAGTGTGCATAAAAACAAACTTCTTGTTTTCTTATGTCAGGGATACATCTAAGCCTAAGCTGGAGTTGAAGCTATATTCTGAATTTGTGTTTGCATCTTAGAAGGGATACCCAAAGTACAATGTTGAAGAAACAGGTTAAAAATATATGGCTGTCAACTTCCTTTGTCTCTTGGAAAAATTTCCTTAATAAATATATTTTCTTCATCCAAAAGGTTAATGTAATAAAATAAATAATCTCAGAGATACTGGTGAGTTTTAGCATCTGGGAAATCTTTTATGATGGGAGAAATTTTAAAAATTATTTGTGTTTTAATTAATATTCAATTAATTAATTGTTTTAAATTAATTAGCTTTAAAGGTAGAAAACTTTCTACTTTAGTGTTTAAGTTCACCTTACAGGTTTTATTTTATTTATAAATGTTTTAAAATAACATTACTTTCAGTTGATCTTTAATTCAAATTTAAATAACTGGTAAGTTGAAAAATCAAATTCCTATAATCATAACACCAGATTCATATTAATTCTTCAGATTATTTTAGATATTTCCAATTTTATTAAACTTATGTCTGATTTATTATTATTTCCAGCAGTTATTAAATGATTAGAAAGGTGTGTAAGTCTGCCTTATTAGGTTTTGCAAGTGTTTGAGAAATCATATATATTAATTTAGCTATGGTAATTTGAAATTCTTACACAGAATTGTGACATCAGGATGATATGGTTACACAGCTCACGCTGTATAGTTAACCAAACTTGGATATAAAGCCACTTAACTTTTCAAATCTCTAGTTTCCTCATCCAGAAATTAGAACCATTGAGACCTACCTCATAGGATCTTTGGAAGATTTCAATAGTAAGGACTAGCAATGCCTAGCACCCAAAAATTATTAGTGTTCTGCTACTCCATCACTCATTCCCTGCAGCATAGTCAAAAGATAAATCCTTAGTAAATCACCTCTTAAGTGTTTAGAGTTAGAATTTGCAATAAATTATTTCTTCCCAATTTTTCAGTACAAATAAAGCCCCCAAGTAGCTTGTTGATGATCATACATCTAGTTAGAAGAACTAGAACAGGCCACTCTTGATTCCTAGCTCAAAGTTCTTAACTCCAAACCATTTCTTAAATTATAAAACTATTGCCATAGAGTTAGAAAGAACTTTGTAAGTCATCTGGTCTAATTTCACATCGCAGGACACCTTCTTACTAACCACCCAGCCATTTTAGGTGTGTATAGCAATAAGGATCTCCTGTTAATTTTTCTTCTTCTAGCTGCTGTACGCTTTTCTGTCCTTAAAACTGTCTCCAGTGATTGTTCCTTTCTCTCTTAAATCCACCCAAAATAGGCTTTTGCTTTCTCCACTTTACTGAAAATGCTTTTGTCATGGTCACCAATGGCCTCCATTTTACCAAATCTGGAGACCAACCTCAGTTCTATTCAACATAATTTATCACATCCTCATCCTTGACTCACTTTCTTACTTCGGCTTCCAGAACACCCTACTCTGGTTCTCCTCCTTCCTCACTCATTTCTTCTTTGTTGAATCTTCTTTTCTCCTCAACCACCTGCCCTTGGAAAGCCCCAATGCTTAGTTCTTGGACTTCTCTTTCTTTTTACAATTACCTCCTTGGTAATCTCATTCAGTCATATGGCCTTAAATATCATCAATATGCTGAAAAATCCACAAGGTATATTTGTGTCCTGGGTCTCTGTGTGGAACTCCAGGCTCTTACATTCAACTGCCTAGTAAGCATTTCTACCTGAGTGTCTGGTAGAGAAATCAAACTTACCTTATCCAATTTTGAGCCCCTGTTTTCCTTTCCTTTCTGCCCCGATCCAAAAGAAATTGTTCTACCCACAGTCTTTCTTATCTAACTTTCTTGTAACCTCAGCAGTCCAGCTGTTCGAGCCAAAGCCTTGGAGTTCTCCTTGACTCTTCTCTCGCTCTCATATCTCACATATATAGTCTCTTAGCAAATCGTTGTCTCTACCTCCAAATATTTTGCCACTTCTCACCGCCTGCACAGCTACCACATGGGCCAGCCTCTTCTGGGCATTTTTTAATTTTAAGTGTACTTCTTATAGTATAATGCTCAGAAATGGCCTGATTGAACATGTTACAGTTATGTCCCTTTTCATCATAATAATTTTTCCCAGGTTTGCAAGGACCATTCTAGTAGTTATATTGAAGTGTTGACTTTAATATAACCAAAACTCCCTGATGTTTGACCAAAACTCCCTGATGTTTGTTAATATTAATTGCTGATAGATTGGTGCCCCATCTAAAGTAATTATAGTGACTATCATTTGTTGAGCACCTACTTACACAACTTTATCACCACAACCTCTTAAAGATAGATATTATGATCCAGATTGGTAGATGAGGAAATAGAGGTTCAGAAAAGTTAAGCAATTTGCTCAAAATCAGACCTAAAAATTAGTAGAACTAGAACAGGCAGTAGTATTGAAGTCTGTGTGACTTCATTGCTCATCCTTGGACTGCTACATATGAAGGCCTGGAGATGAGAGAGATCATGATACATTCAGGGACTTAAAAGTATATTGGGAGAGTATGAGGGATAAGATGCTGGCAAGAATCAGACTAGAAAGGATAGTGCCAAATTTTGAGGGAGATTATAGACCATATTGAGAAATTTACACTTTACTGTCAAGTGTTAGGAGGAGGAAGCTGTTAAAATACTTTAACCAGATTTACTTTTCTCAATAATAATTACTCTGACTTATGAGAATGAATTAAAGACAACAGTGCCGAAAGAGTTTTCAATGGCCTAACCTGGAATAGTGGCAGTGAAAAGGAGTTACCTAAAGGGTAGTGTTTGCAAATAACTACTCTAGTAGGGTGACTAAAAAGTGATCATGTTTGAAATTGCAGCAACTGTGGAGACCTTTGCTGCAAGTGATCTTAATGCCCAACATAGACATTTTGATATTATTATCTGCCTCTAGTTTGTTATTGGTTTGTTTTAAACAAAGAATTTTATGACTATTAACTATGGACTAAAAATCTGAAGGTGAGATTTTTGTCGGTCTGTGCATTAGAGGCAACTCAGAGTTATTTTCCCAAATCTATCGTAGCCCTCTCCTGGTTCCCCATAGCAGAAATGGGCGGTCTTCCATTCAGGCAGGCATTAAACACCCTAGATTTCCAGAAGAGCTTACCATACTCACCCCAGTCTTGAACTGTCAGTTGAAAGCATATGGTCTTGCTTTCAGTTTCTAACACAACTCTAGGTACATGACAGGAAGCAAAATCTTCACACACTGCCCAATATCAATTAAAATTTTGGCTGAGTGAAACAGTATTTATAGAAGATTGCCTGAATGTTAAGGAATCTATTCATTCCTAAATATTCTATTCTCCTCGTTGAAACCTGATTAGCAGAAACTGTGAACCTGGCCCGTCATGTTGACTGGTCAGATTCTTGGGTTGCATGGAATAGACTTTATTCAAGTTACCTCAAGAAATAGGGATGTTATTGTAAAGATATATGTATTTATGGTCTGGAATATTAAAAGTCAGGAAGTAAGTCAGCTCTAGGGACTGGTCTGTCTATCCTTCTTTCATAAACCACTTGGTCTGCTAATCTCTGGACATTCTTTTCTTCTCCCTCAACACATAAGCTTCCTGTATTTGGTCATAGCTTTGGTCCACTTGAATTTTAGGCTTGCCCGTGTCCCATCTTGTTTCCCCTGGCCTCTCACTACATCATGAGACATTTCAGCTTCAGTTCCTACTACCAGTTATACAGTTCATTCTGCGTTTCCTCTTTCCAGTTCTCTACAGGAATCTGATTCGCTGAGCTCAGATTTATGAGCCAGGCCAAACCACAGAGTATTGGCAAACCTGTGGATTAGCTGCCATTGATTCTGCCTGGGGGAGGCACCTCCTGGTCCTCGTAAGTCGGCCCCTTGCACGGAAACTCTGGATGAGTCCATTTCTCTCAGAAGACAAGAGTAGGACGTCTCGTACTAGCTCTCTTGCAGGATTCATTTTTCTAAGTTGTGCTTTGGGAGATACTAGAAGTGTTGAAATTCAGTGTGAGGCTATTGTTGAAACATTATTTATTACTCTATACAGTGCCCTTTTTGTGAAAACCCTTGGCGTAAATTTATTTCTAGCTTTAGGATTAGAAATAATTGTGCAGTTATTCCTAAATTGGAATGATTTTGTGTTATTAACTTTATGGTGAATTTACTGCTTCTTTTGTTTTACATTTGTTGTTGGGAGTTCACGAATTTGTGGCCTAAACAATGGAAGTTTAAATTACTCTGGTGTGCTTTTTCACTTTTATTATTAATCTTATATCTAGATTCATGTTCTATTTTTGACCTTGTCTTTCATATATTTCCAATTCAAATAATACTTTATATATTCCTGTAAGTCACTTTATATCTTTTCAGAACCAAAATTTATATACATAAATTATATAAATTTTAACACACTAAGGGACATGTTAAAATTCCTAGGTAGTTTTGAGTTAAATGTGACCTAATGTTAAAGAAATGGACAAATAATTTGAAAATATCAATATCTTATATTTTTCTATATTTATGTAATTTTAAAATCATCCAGCCGCTTTTTTAAAACATAAAAATCCCTTTGGAATGGAAATATCTTTCAAATAAAGCTAGGGATAGAAAAGATTTTATTACACATTCATCTTTTTTTTTGGCATTCATCATTATTTGTAACATATTCTTGTTATGGAGAAGGTAGATGTGTAATAAAATTAATATGCATTTTAAACTGTTTTCTTTCACATAAACTCTGTTTCAAAACAGCAGCCTCTACGCCTCCAACAATAACATACTCTTAATATTATTTCTTTTTTCTCCCAGATTTTACTTCTCGGCTACTCCTTTTTCAAAAAAAGAAACCTGACATCAAATTTATATAAAAGAAGCCCTTGAGGTGGAAAGTTAGGGAAGGCTGCCGGAGTTTAGAGCAGACAAATGTCGCTTACATTTTGCTGCTCCGTCGTTTGATATACTCATTTGCTGATGTGAAATGACGAGGGCTTACAAAACAGGGTTTTGTTTTTTAGCTGCCTGTAGACCTAGTGGGGCCTAACAGAACCCAGTCAGCAGGTCATTAACTCTGGAGAAAACAGCTTGCATTAATATGCTCTAATCCGGTATAATTAGTCAAATTACTGCACGCCGACCAGCTTGTCATGTGTTGTCAGACTTGGCACGCACACTGGATTGCCTGGGTCCCTCTGGAATGCCACCCTCAATCAGGGAAAACTGCTCATTTGTAGTGGTCTTGAACTCTTGATAGAAAAGCTAACTAAAACAGCAGTCGTGGAGGAACTTCTGCTAATTCTTTAGGTTAAAATATATTTTTCATCAAAAATAACTTAGTACTAGAGATTGAAATGGAATCTTCATTTCTGCTGTTTTCCATAGCATGTCTATATAATATTCCAAGTGAAATTAACATGAGTATGAAAAAAAGATTGAAAATAAATAATTACCCGTTGATCAGCTATCTTTCTGGTGTATGGGAGTGTGAGTTCATATGTGTTTGTGTATGTGTGGGTCTTTTTCTAGTAGGGCAAGAGGTTATTAAACTCTAAAAGGGCCATATTAGCATAAATTTACAAGAGCCCTTGTTCTGGCTGCAGGATAAAAACCTGTGTTACCTTTGCATTAACACTGAATTGCTTGTTGTGCTTTTGGCAATGACAGATAAGTCAGTGTAATTCCCCATTGCAACGGAAACGATGCTCCAGATTCCAAACGCATCCTGAAGATGTCACTGACAATAATCTTCAAAGAACGGCCAGTGAAAGTGGGCTGTATGTTTGTAGGATGATATACTGCAAATGACAGGAAGAATTATGTGAGTGAAGACGAATCTGTAACATATTATTAAGCAATTTCACGAGAATAACAGGGATAAAAGGATAATGGATGAGGGTGTCATTATTACCTTCATGTAGAGGGAAAGCAAAAGCAAAGGTAGAGAGACAAGATTAATTGAGGAAGGGTGAAGCATTCATTGCTCATCAGCTCTTTTGTACTCTTTGCTCCTGAAATTCCAGACTGAGGGAAAAAAAGGTGCTCGGAGCTGCATTTTAATGCAGCTGGCAAGGAGTGGAAAACTGACAAGGCAGTTTTTAGTCACCTCCCTTCTTATCAAAAACCACATAATCACTATTACCTTTTGAATGTTCTGAAGCCACAACAAAATCCAGCAGAATATTTATTTTTGCATTTTGTACAGCTTTCATTATTAGTTATACCTTTAAAAAGCAAACATTTTTAAATTTCAAAATGCTTTTTTCCATGCATTGCCCCCAAAATTGCTCTTTTAAATTTAGAGATTCACATTCAGTGATGAAACATTTCAAAATCCATTGAGTATTGTTTTAATCATCCTGAGATCATTAGGTTGAGGAAACAATATATTTTATTATCAGTTTTAACTGTTAACTTCCATTTTCTAAGCACATTTCCCATTCATGTAATACCTGTCTTTCTTAAATAATAGTAAATATATTTCCTTATATCAAATGAAGGTGTGAGTAATTGAAACTTTAAAACACTAAAGTCTTTATGTTTTCCTCTATTACTTATTTCTTATAACTTCTCATTTGGCCAGTTATTCCAAAGTACACATTACATCACGCACAGTAAGATGCAATTATGAAATAGCAACCAACATCCTGTTTGCAAAATAGTAACAGAGGTGTTTTGCTAGAATCTAAGAAACCTTTAGGGACATGAAATTCCCTTCTGATTGTAATTTATTCCTTCTATGGAGTTAATCTTAAATGTTGCAGGAACATTAAAAATATATTTCCATGTACGTAAAGCTACATAGGAAGTAGGAGAGTCAGATGATCAAATTACAAGCTTAAATATATACTCAGTGGAGATACTCACAGTTGAGGATTAATTTGGGAACCTGAACCTAAAACCTAAGCTTCATCCTTGTCTACATAGTAGGTTCATATATTCAGGAAAGGTAACAAATGGTTAGGATTCAGGTGTCAGTGAGAACTGAGAATCATTCAAGGTTAATGTCCAGCTAACAACCAACAGTTTAATGTGTACATAAGTAGGCAGACAAGGATAACAGTAATGTTATCAAATGCTAGATGTATATACCATCCAGTAATACTATCTTTTTACTGTGTAATGGTTTGTAAACTGTCTTCTTATACATCTTATCATATTTGATCCTTAAAATAGTCATTTTTTGATGAGCAGAACTAGAGTTCCTATTTCAGTTCTATAAATAGGAAAGCTGAGGAGTAGAAAATTAAATGAGTTTATCAAAGTAATTCCATAGTGAATGATGTTTCTAGGAATAAAACCAACATCTTCAGACACATGGTCCAAGGTTCTTTCTATTCGCTGTTTGAATTTTAAATGTATTATTCATGCCACACTCTGATTTTTGATATCTTACTACTTTTCATGTGTGTCTTTCTGATTGTCTTAAATGCTTGTTCACTGAAGGAGCATCTGCTGCCTTATGTTTTCCATGGAGTAAGGGAAAAGAAACTAACATTCGTCGAGCATGTAATATATACCAGACACTGTACTAGGCACTTTGCATACATTCTCTAATTTAATATTCACATCAGCTAAGTGAGTTAGACATCATTATCACCACTTTGCAAAAGAGGAAAGTAAAATTCAAAGATGTCATTTGCCCGAGCTCACACTGAGGAATGTCAGGGATTCAAATCCTGGCTCCAAAGCTCATGTTCGTTCAAACACTATAACCTGTTCCTTTTGTCTATACTGTACCTTATATATTCAGTCAAAATTCTACTGTCTTTTTCATCTATTCCATATTTTAGATCTCTGAAGGTCTAAATTCAATGGCTTTTCCGTCTTAGTATTCTCCAATTTCTACATAGCATTTTACACTGAGCTTCCAGAATCCTCAAAGCACTGGCCCTGAAGTCTTTTTCACTGGCCCCTATTCTTTGTGCCATGCCCTCAATATAGATTCTCCCATCCCCAAAGGTGTGTCCTTCCAGCCCCCTTGATTCTTTAGCAGAGAGATCTAATCCCTTTCCATGCTTTAAACTCTCTTTGTATAAAAAAACGGCAGATATCTCCTAGTCTTTTCTCTCTGCTGCTCCATATTCTTAGCTGCCTGCTCTGCTCAAGAGCCCTCTCAGGATGCTTTGCTCACCCCAAACCAAACTCATCATTTTCCTTTTCTTCCTAAATTTTTTCTTAACTTCCTGATCTTAAAAGAAACCATTCTTCTTCTAATCACCAAGGCCTTGTTGCCAATTTGAATTAGTTTGACTTTTTTTTGACCTGACATTAAAAGCCTCTCCTGCCTTTTTAGGCTGCTGAATTCCATCCCCCATCCCTTTTCCACCTTTTACAGACCAGACATCCTTCAAAGCCCATATCAAATATCATCTTTAATAGGAAGTTTTCCTCAAACCCGTCAAATGTATCTGTTTCTCTCTTCGTTGAATCTCCAGACATTTAATTTGTACCCCAGTTTTCCTGGCTCCAAAACTGACGAATCCTAACAAGAAGCTAAATTAATATTTGTTGAATTAAGTCAAATTCTCTAACAGTCTCAAACAAGTACATTTATTTATTTACTTATTTAGTTAGTTAGTTAGTTAGTTATTTTTGGCCATGCTGCATGGCTTGCAGGATCTTAGTTCCCCAACCAGGGATTGAATCCAACCCACAGCAGTGAAAACGCAGAGTCCTAACCACTGGATTGCCAGGGAATTCCCCAAGTACTTTTAATTTATACCATTCTTCCTTATACGTGGCTGAGCTTTGACTTTCCCATGTCAAAATTTAATATTAACCTCTTGATTATTTATTTAACATTTCAGTGTATTTTTTTTTCTTGCTGATTTGTACATCCCAGTTTATCATCAAAGAGTTACCATTTGTGGACATGCACTTACTATGTGCGTTTCATGGACCAGGCCCTTTGTTCAGTCCTGGGGATAAAGAACCTGCCTTTATGAAGTTGCCTGCGTGGTTGGGAAGATAGTGCTCTTTTCATATGACGTTTGAATCAAATTTGTTAAGTACACCAACATTCTCTTACAGTTATATTTATGGTAATAGGGAGATAAGGAAAGAGAGAAACATAGAGCACTTTATTATATTTATGTATTCCTCAAAACAACCCTAAAATATCGGTATTTTCTTATCCCCATTTTACAAACGTGGAAACAGATGCTGAGAGTCCAAATTACTTTCTCCAAAGCACAAAAGCAGTGAAGTGACAGAGCCAGAAGTGGAACTGAAGTTTATTTAATGCCCAAGTCCGTGCTTTTCCACTGCGCCACGAGGCTGTGCATGTCCTTGTCTTAGTGAGAGAGATGTTACACGACAGGCATTCTTAACTCTGATTCCTGTGTTTATCCAGTTGCCTCAATTTAGGGAAGGCAGGAAGCATTAGTCATAATTATGCCAGGTGATGGCTAGAATGGTATTACTTACTAAACGTACAGAAAGCACACCCCTGCAGTTTTATGAGAGGAATGAAAACAACATACTATTTTCGCGCACAAATGCCCAGTCAGGGTGAGTCCACATGGTTTCCCTGCTCATTTGCACTAGTCACATGATTGCAATTATTGATATAATTTGGGTCAGGGAGAATGCCTGCTGTATCCTACATTTGGGGGAGGAATGCTGTGGGCTAGCTCATAGAGCCTGACCCTTTCCACTGCACATGTTGCCCCTCGCATGCCTGTAAGGGAGCAATTCTTCAGCAACCATTGGCCCAAATCAAGCATAGAAGATGACAAACAAAGCAGAATTAGCTCCTCTCTCACCTTTACGTTTAGCAGATTTCGATACTCGATTGTGGAGATGAGAAGTAAACATCAACAGATTGACCAGGACAACTTAGCCTTTCAAACTGCCTGTTAACCTGTTATACCTAGATTTCTTTTTCTTTCTTTCTTTTAAAATTCAAACTTCCCTTAATCTATTAAGGCTTCTTTTTGTCTTCTCTTCTTATAAACTGTTTTTGAATCCAGTCTTTTCTGGGGGGAAATGTAGACATTTTCTCATAGTTTCACATTACACAAATTTCAAAATTTTAGCCTACTTCCTAGTGCACAAAATGACACTCCTTAGTATCAGATAAGCTAGGATTTTAGTCAACCGTGTGCACCTGTGAGTTTATTCTAATGTCATATGTCAATTTATAGTTTTTTAAAGGTAGGATCATTCAAGTGTCTTTAATTGGCTTTATATAGTGCTTATCACATTGACACCCCCAAATATTTATATAGTAACGCTTTTGATAAGGATATTATCTCATTTAACTTTTTATTTCCTAGGCATTCGTGAATGAAATATTAGGTTCATTCATTTTTTGTAATTTATTTATTTAATTTATTTATTTTTGGCTGCGTTGGGTCCTCGTGGCTGCGCGGACCCCCTCCAGCCGTGGTGCGCGGGGTTGGGTGGGGGGCTACTCTTCATTGCGGTGCCCGGGCCTCTCACCGCCACAGCCTCTCCCGCTGCACAGCACTGGCTCCAGACACGCGGGCCCCAGCAGTTGCGGCTCGCAGGCTCCAGAGCGCAGGCCCAGTAGCCGTGGCGCACGGGCTCAGCCGCCCCGCGGCACGTGGGATCCCCCCAGACCAGGGATGGAACCTGTGTCCCCCTCATTGGCAGGTGGACTCCCATCCACTGCTCCACCAAGGAAGACCAGGTTCATTCATTTTTAAAAATAACTTCAGCAAAAGGCTGAAAATAGCATTGAGTATAACGTAGACAAGAGTCAGTATGCTTTAGGGGGCCTAACATAATCTAATGATTTGTTTAGATGGAAGGCAAGCCTAAGGTGCCTCGTAGTGATACAGTTGCCATGCAGAACAGTGCTTCAGTGATAAAATCACTGCGGACAACACTCCAGCGGTGAAAATGCATCAGGCACCATATCTATCCTGTGCCGGACAGATTGGAATAGTTCTTCCTCCTGGCTCTGGTGGAACTGAAGACAGGGACATGTAATAGAATAAGGGCCTGAGAGAGGTCGGGAGGGAAGATGTGCCAGTGGTGACAGTAATGAGGAGTAGGTAAGAGTATCCGGGCTTATAAGAGCACAGATGCCAGTAAACCTGGCGCATCCTGACAAGACTCTCAGGGACACCAGCCAATTGACCAGCTGCCTCTTTTTTCCTGAGAGCTCCATGTTATCCAGGAATCGGCTCCCCCTTTTCCAGTACTATTATGCGTTGCTTTTGCCCTGATTTTCTTTCCTTCCTGACCCCACAGGGGAGAAGAACACGGTCTTTTTGCTTCTTATGACTTTCCTTTAAACCAGAGTCAAGCCCGTTGGAGGTTTCTAAGTGTTTTTATTGCTTCAGTTGGAGAGGTTGCTCCTGAAACTCATGATTTATTTATGACATACCATAAACCCAACTTTTTCTTTCTGGCTAATTTTTACTGATGAGACTTCTGTTGAGGAGAGATCCTTTTGTTTATTTCCTCACAACCCTGCTTTGTCCATAGAGAAGAAACTACTGCTGCTTGCTTTTCTCATGGGAAAGGAATTTCTACTCTGATTTTCCAGAATCTGCAGTGTATTCGTTGGCCCATAAAAATTCACTCTTGGTAGGGTCAGTATACTGTTAAATTGTTACTGTTCCCATGAGGTAAACATATCTGGACAGAACTGATCCCTCAAGGTAGACTAGGCAGTCTGTTTTCTTCTATCTTGTTTGGTAGAATCATCGAGTTGAGTTAGGTCCCTTGTGAAGCCCAGCCATCTCCCCCTCCCCTCCCGCCGCCCCGGAGTTATCCAGGTATTTATACCCCAGCTGGGTGGTGGAAGCCTTGCTTTGGCTTCAGATCCACTTAAATTCTTCAGTCCAACTCTTGCCAGAATAGCCTTGCAGTAAGAGAGGATAGTATCGGCCATTAATTATTTTAAAGTTCTTAATTTTGCATCTGATGATTATTATTTGTTGTGTATTTTTTAGTCAAGAATCCTATAGAATATGATAGGATTTAAGCGGCCAAGTGCCACCCGCAAGTTCTAATCTTGATTCCACTATGATCACAAGTATGAAGTTTCAGGAATCACTTGGCTGCAAGAAATAGAACTCAAACTAGCTTAATCTAAAAGATCATTTATTTTACGTAGTTGGGGTGGTTCATACAATCCAATGGCAGGTACAACCGGAACTGAGAATTGGAACACCTAAATTTCTAGAATTGGAGAGTCTAGAATTCTCCCTTTCTTGGCTCTATGGTCTCTTGACTCTGCTTCTGCTTCACTGTTGTTTCTCTCCACAGATTAGATTTCCCTGAATCTCCCTGCTCAAAACCCAGGAGTAGCCATTCTGGCTCCCTACAATTTATCGAGGCTCCAATACCAACTAAAATTCCAGTTTCAAATTTCAAGAAGAGGGAATCTGATTGGCTAGCACCTGCAACAGGTGTTCACCCTGGTCTTACTCAGCTGTGATTCGGGAAAAGTGGGTGCAAACATACACATAATGTGCAGGGTACACCCCTGAGAATATGGGGAAGTTTCTCAGAGATAAGGGGGATGTTTGGGACATAACACTCCAGAAAGTCTCCCCTTTTTAGCCATTTTGTTGCTTCCTTCCCTTAGTAATCCTATATAGGAGGAAAGAAGGAACACCCAACTAAATTCTGAGGATAACAGGAGGATTCTCAGATGGAAGCCAGTGGACAGGAGGTCAGACAGATGGAACAGAACATTCCATACAGATCAAAGGAGCAGAGTGCAGAAGCATGGGGAGTGGGGCACAAAATACACAGGGGGTTCTGAGAACACAGAGCTTCGGCGAAGTGTTGGGGACAGTGGCCTGGGGGGAACCTGGAGATGGAAGCTGACATCCAGCAGCAGTGGAGCTCTCAGGTGCTGGGGGCTGGGGGCCAGGAGAGTCTGGAGGCCAGGGCATTGCTAAGGCTGGATAAGAGCCCATTAGAGACCCAGTTAAGAGACTTGCGGTAGGCCAAGTGAGGACTTTAGCGCTGGCAATGGAGAGGAAAGGGCAGATTTGAGAAATATTTTGGAGCTAGAATCAACAAGATTTAGTCATCAGTTGGAGATAGGAACTGAAGTAACAAAAATGTTTATAGATAAGTCCCAGATTTTCAGCTTTACTTCATGAATAATGGTGCCATTCATTAAGATGATAATAGGAACTTTACCACTGTAATAGTTACCACATTTTCTGAATAATTATGTTACACAAAAGCACTGTGCTAGAGGCCTTCCTAGTCATTATTTATTTAATCATCATAATGTCTCTATGAATTTTATCTTGTTTTCACTGTTTTATAGACGAGAAGCACGCACCTTCAAGAATTTAGGTACTTTGCATGTAATCACGTAACTCATAAAGTGCAAAGTTAATTTTCACACTCATTTCTGTCTGACCTCAGAATGACTGAGCACTTAAGTTTACTTTCCTTAAGAAAGAAGAGCAAGTTTTAAGGAAAACATAAGTTTCATTTTGGACATATTGCATTGAGTTTCCTGTGAGACATTCAGCTGAAGAGGTCTAGGGGACAGTGGGCAATGCATCTGTGACTTGTGGGAGGTCTGGGCTGGACCCTCAGATTTGAGAGACAGTAGCTTGAAGTGGGAACTCTGTGGTGGAAGAGATCTCTCCAGGACACCCAATTAGTTACTATCTAAGCAATACTTGTCTCTCCTGGGAGCTGCTTAACATTGTATAATAGAAATTATTTTAAAATACATACAGTTTTTCAGAGTATTCATTTCTAATTTTAAGCGTCTTTCTATATCCATTGTTACAGCCCTACTCTTTAGACTTGTATACTCTTTTTTCCTCTATTTTAAAGATACTTACCAAGTGATTTTTTTTACTTGTCTTTTCAAAGAACCATTTTTTAGACTTTCAAAATTTTTACTTTTTAACTTTCCAAAGATTTTATTTTTATTCTAACTATGTTTCCGTCTTTCTGCTTTTTTCCTTTGATATGTTCTTTTTTAAGATTAAAATGAATGCTTGATTCATGTATTTTCTTTTTTGATAGATGAAAACATTTAAAACTAAGAACTTAATAAAGCAACTATACCCCAATAAAAAAAACAAAAAAAAAACCTAAGAACTTAAATTGCCAGTCTGTTTTCATCACATTCCATGGTAATGTTTTAATATTCATTGTTTCATTTTTTCCTGAACGCTCTGTTGCTGTGCTCATTCCTAAAAAAGTGATAATAACCGAAATGAACCTTGGTAGGATGTCTCTGGTGAAACACTGTTTCCTTGGGGCATTGCAGAGAAGAGACTGCAGAGCCTCACTTGCTCCCTCCAAGTCTACACCACAGTTGCAGCCAACTCGGAATCCATAAGGAAGAACTGTGCTAGAGGTTAAAAAAGAAAGAAAGAGCCTTCTCTTTTTGACTCTGCTCCAAAGGAACAAGTCAAATCCTTTGGCTATGGTCCAAACAACTAGTCAGCAATGAGCAATGTAATGTGAGTGAGGAAAAGGGTACAGGGAGTGCCCCCAAAGCCCTTCCCTTATCCCATCTCCTATGACTCTCTTTCTTCCACTCCCCCAAGTGCCTAGCAGTGTTTCCTATAAACTCCATTTATGGGACCATCCTCAACATATTAAATTCATAGATTATTTATTCCAGTTAGAGTAAATTCTGTATCAACTTCTATGTCATTGAACAATATTGTCATTTTAAAATTCCTTTCTTTCTTTTTTTTTTTTAAATATTTTGTTTATTTATATATATGTGTGGCTGTGCCGGGTCTTAGTGGCAGTACGTGGGATCTTCGTTGCGGTGTGCAGGATCTTTTAGTTGCGGCATGTGGGCTCTTAGTTGCAGCAGGTGGGATCCAGTTCCCCAACCAGGGACCGAACCCGGGCCCCCTGCATTGGGAGCGTGGAGTCTTAGCCACTGAACCACCAGGGAAGTCCCTAAATTCCTTTATTTCAACATTGAGTTTGTCATTCTTAGCCAGCAAACCCAATAAAGTAACTATTTTCCAAGGAAAACACAAATGCCATAATACATCACTTGGGTTTTATTTTTATATTATTAAAAATAACATTAATTAGGGCTTCCCTGGTGGCGCAGTGGTTGAGAGTCCGCCTGCCGATGCAGGGGACACGGGTTCGTGTCCCGGTCCGGGAAGATCCCACATGCCACGGAGCGGCTGGGCCCGTGAGCCATGGCCGCTGAGCCTGCGCGTCCGGAGCCTGTGCTCCGCAATGGGAAAGGACACAACAGTGAGAGGCCCACGTACCGCAAAAAACAAAACAAAACAAAACAAAAAAACACATTAATTAGTGCATGTAAATGTGAATTTTATAATTAAACATATTGATTTCTATATCACGGAAAAGTATAAAACAACTCTCTTCCCAATAAAGGTTTGTTTACACAATGTTGAAGAGTTGAAACTGCAGGCACTTATCTGGATGTTCCTAATCAGCAGGCAAGGTACTATCTGGAGAATAGACTGCCTGGATGAGTGATTAGGAGGCTTTTATCTAGACAGCATTATAAAGGTAGGGCACAGTGTATTCTGATCCTTGATGTGGACCTTTTTTTTTTTTACATAGAGAACTAAAATTGATGTCATTTATTTAGAATTATGCTGAATCACGAAAATTATTTATTTATGTTTTTACATATTTATTTAGTTATTTATTGGCTGTGTTGGGTCTTCGGTGCTGCGCGCGGGCTTTCTCTAGCTGTAGCAAGCGGGGGCTACTCTTCGTTGCAGTACACAGGCTTCTCATTGCGGTGGCTTCTCTTGTTGCGGAGCACGGGCTCTAGGCATGAGGGCTTCAGTAGTTGCAGCACGTGGGCTCAGTAGTTGTGGCTCTCGGGCTCTAGAGCACAGGCTCAGTAGTTGTGGTGCACGGGCTTAGAATCTCTGCGGCATGTGGGATCTTCCCTTCCCAGGGCTCGAACCCATGTCCCCTGCATTGGCAGGCAGATTCTTAACCACTGCGCCACCAGGAAAGTCCCTGAATCACAAAATTTATTAATTACTCTTTACTTTTTGGTGTCCTACTGTGTTTCAGAAAATATTTAAGGCAAATTAATGCTTATCAGAAATGAGTTACTATCCAAGCCTACTAAATGTTATTGATATAGTTGCTTTGCTTTAGTGCCTTATATATCAAATCATTGAATGTTTACCAAGATATACATTAAATGATTATAGAGATCATTGCAAATATTACTGTATTAATGAAATAAATTTGAGAAAACTGGACCATATTTATGGGAAAGTGTATACTATATGGAAACTCTGAGGCTCTAGTCTCAGCTCCACCAGCGCTCAGGTTTTTTTTACCTTGATGGAAATACGCTAGCATCATTAATGTCTTTTCCATCTCACTGGTAAAATTGGAATAAAAATTCTGCCCTACCCATCACACAGCGATTTTGTGATGAACAAATAAAGTTGAACATGTGAAAATGTTTGGTAAACCTATAGAGAGATAGATATGAAAGCATGTATTCAGTACTTTTAATGTTGTTTTGTTAATATTTTAAATTATCGTATTATGAAATACATCAGCAGAGAAAATCAGAGTAATATAACCAATGCCATGTATCCAATGCCTAACTTTAACATACTGTAAAATTCTGCCATACTTGCTTCTGATCATTTTTTATGAAAGAAAACATTACAGATACAAGTTGTACTCTACCTCGGTTCTGTTTTCTTCCCTCTTTCCCTAGGAATTCCACGTTATTTTTATGGATGCATTATAGTAATTCGATCATGTTCAATTTAGACTTCCTACTGAACTTTTAGTCTTTCATATATCCAACAATTTTACTCCAAGAATAAGTACATCCATTATGATGGCTTTTAACAGAAGGGCAGGCCATAGATTTCCAGAAATAGTGTATCTAGTTATCATCTAGAAAACCTATAATCAGACTCTGTTTGCCTTGTTTTGTTCTCTTTCCAGATGTTAGTTGATGCCAAACAGAAATAAAAAAGATGTTTTTAAGTGCATTTACAGAGTAGCAAAGATAATTCATTGAAAATATTTATTTTTCATCTTTTCTTTGAGATAGGTAAACTAAGGACAAGCAATTTCATAACTTGATTAAAGTTGCAATTGTAAGCAAATCTGGATGACAAATATGAATATTTACTGTAATGGGAATAAGGTTAATATTTCAAAACAAGGTTGACAGGAGAAAAATTGTCTTAGTTTGCAAAAAAGAAATTTGTTTCTTTAAGTGAAAATTGAGGTCAGTAGGCCATAGCTCTCCTTACTCTCCTACATGAGTGAAAGGAATTAAATAATGCAGCAGGAAAGCAGTACTGAGCAAACTAATGATAAAATTATACATGAAAGCTTGAGTAAAATCATTATATGTTAGAAACTTGTATTTTGTGTAAGAAAATATGAAATTTTAAATGCATGTCCACTTCACCTCAATTATCAGGATGGAGAAGCTATCAGTAAGTCCTATTCTCCTGTATTCATTGAGGTTGTTATGGTCCTTTTTGGGAGAGTAAGGGTGATTACCATAGTTTGGACATATTCCCATCTTGGGTACTGCATTCTGTTTACTTACTGTGGTTTCAGTGTGATTGGGTTATTATGAAAAACTTGTCCTTTATACAGTAGAAGCAATATCCAGCCCCATATGCTCTCCAGAGGGAGTATTATTTTTAGGGGGTAAAACCCAATTTTGAATGGTTTGCGCTTTGGATTCTCTTAAGTTAAATATGGTAGTAACTTTGTTAATCACGTATTTTAGGCATTGTACTAGATACCCTATGCCCACTATCTAATCCACAACAATCCTGTGGAGCAGACATCATTTTCACCATTTTATAGATGAGGAAACTGGTTCAGAGAGGTTGCTTAAGTTAACCGAGTTGGCCAGACTAGTGAATGGCCGTTCATAGATGGCAACTCCATATTTTCAGTAGTGATATTTTCAGTAATATATTTCAAATATATTAATATTTAGTGTAATTTTACTACCATTAAATTGAATCTTGTGACTCATAACTTTAAAAATAAGTGGCAGGGGCTTCCCTGGTAGCGCAGTGGTTGAGAGTCCGCCTGCCGATGCAGGGGACACGAGTTCGTGCCCCGGTCTGGGAAGATCCCACATGCCGCGGAGCGGCTGGGCCCGTGAGCCATGGCCGCTGAGCCTGCGCGTCTGGAGCCTGTGCTCCGCAACGGGAGAGGCCAAAACAGTGAGAGGCCCGCGTGCCGCAAAAAAAAATTAAATAATAATAATAAGTGGCGGTGGGAGTCTACTTTTAGCAATCAGAATAAATAACACTTTCAACCTGTTCTGTGCATTTACATACACACAAACACACACAGAACCTTGTATTTGACTTTTTTGTTTTGGTGCCAATGCTTGCAGTTACCCTTTGGAAAATGTGACTGAAAAGCACTACTGAGTGTAGGTATATTTTGTATATGATCATTTATTTATATGTGGTCATGTCATGAACAAAGTGTTGACCTACACATATTACATGTAACTTCAGTTACGTGTAAACTGAGCATACTTATATGATGAGCTACCTGCTGCTGAAACAACGATCTGATTCACGGAAATTAATCAGATTGTGATTTTTATCACAATGCTTCACTTTTGAGTCCCTTGTGTCAAGTTGTATAATATAAACACAATCCAAGTTGTAATGTCTTCACTGGATTGTGTTTGTTCATAATGACCCCTTTTCCCGACATCACAAATGCAGTAAATATGCCGTGTGAAAATACTAGTTTTATCCTGTTACTCTCTTCATACACACTGGTTTTCAAAACACAAGAAATAAAATCAGTACCACTGTTACCTGGTGATTTTACAAGAAAATTCTTTGAAGATAACCAATTATCATAGCAATAAACTGAACTGATAACAATGTCAAATTTCCAATATGATACAGCATATGTATGGAAAGAGACAGAGGTGGTCTTACTTCCCATTTCTGTGTCCATATTATCAAAGTAACCTTTATATCTGTTTCTAATAATGACATTTACATTTTGTTGCATTAATATGAAGTAACAGGGATTGTGTGTGTCAGTAGATTCCTTTTAATTACTGTGTAAAAATGATATGTAATTGAAACAAAAAGCATTGTTTCCAACCCTAATTTTTTTTCCTCGAGTCCATCCTGTCAAGCTGAAAGCGTGAAAGTTATTTTCTGGTGGTGTGATTAGATTGGGGCTGAACTCTCCAGCTGGCAGGCCTGTCTATGACTGGCGGCGGCCTGTCCCCAGTGCTTGTCATTTCCTGACATGCCTGACAGGATGGGGACAGCCGCCCCAGACAGGTTCATTAGATGGTGTTTTCTACAGCTGGGCTAAAAATAAATAAATAAATAAATAAACAAATAAATAAATAAATAAAAAGTCTGTGCTTTGTCAAGTCCCAAGCTTTAGGGGCCTTTTCTTGTTGGTTTAAACCAGGGCCTTGTTTTGACAAATTTTGATCTGTGCGGTTTTTAGATTTTCTGACACATTTTTGTTTCCTTCCCTCTTGGCCTGCACTTTGTGCACTCTGCCTTGTTGCCACTTCAAAATCCTAACAGAGTCTTCCCAAGAGAAAAAGAACCCCAGGTATTGAGATCTTAAAAGCAAAAAACAGCACAGTACTCTATAAAAGAGCAATAGTTCGTTTATTTCCACAGTGATCTGCACAATGGTTAGAAAAACAACCTTAGGACTTGCGATAAGCCAATTACAAGAAAGGTTAAGAGTTTTCCCAGTGCCAGAGACATGCCATCTACATGAGAACATAGTATCATTAGTAGCAGCTCACACTCTCAAATACATTGCTCTTTAGAACTGCCAGAAATTTAAGCTGTCTTCATTCTTGGGCTTTTAGGGAGCTGACAGAGTTTTCCACCCATGTTGTTAGCCTTTGATGTCAGGAAAAGAAATTATAGAAGATTATAGAATACCTGCTAATTAAAACCAGAAATAAATTCCAAAATCAAATTTAGAAATACTTTTTTTTTTTTAATGTCAATGATAGGGCCCTTTTTAAAGTTAACCGGATTTACCAAAAATTGGTGTGCATTGGAAACATACATGCACACAGGTCATAATTTATCATTTCAACCCCAAATTTAAACTTTTAAAACTGTGTTGTTGGAAAGGAAAAAAAAAATCTTTAGCCAAGAAATTATTCTTTCTGGGTTTACCTGCAATTAAAAAGTAGATATTGACATCTTTACTTTATAGACTTGCTGGCCACAGGCAGTCTCTTTACTCTCATAGTGTCTGATAGCTGCTTTCCATTGGGAGAAACAATTGATTTTAATTTTTAGTAAGCAGAACACGCCCAAATAGGAAACATTTGGCTGTATATCTTGACATAATCGTAATGCTACCGTTAGCTATCGTTCCATTCACATGCAAGACACAAAATGTAATACTGTTTGTGTCTCTTGTACTCTGTCATTGGTGTAATAAACCGTGTTGCTGAAAAAAAGCAAGCTCCTCATTCACAGAAATCTTAGCCCTTACCTTTCCTTTGTATTGTTAGTTTCTGCTGCTTTAGTTCCCCGTCTCTATGACAACTGTTTAAATCGGGATGGGCAACTGTCATCTGGAATATTACTGAGAGAAAAGTGTTAGTGAGCACACAGTTCCCATAGATAGAGCATTTCAATATAATCCAATTTTAATTGAGCTCCTGAGACTTTGATGTGCTGCAGAAGGTTGGGAGAGAGCTATTCCAGGGAGAAATTAAAGCAGCCCAGCAAGGCTTCACCACTCCAGACTGTCACCATTTTAAGTAAGCATTAGCATCAGACTTAACCTGCCCCTATGGAACATCTCACTTCTTTTTTCAGCTTTTCGCTGATTTATTTTGCCATATGTAAAAGCAAAGTACTTTCATCTTTTTATGTATGTTTTTACACCCATTTGATTAGGCTTGAAAAGCTTGTACTGGACCTGAGATTCATCTTCTGCTGTCTATTGGACTTTGCTTCGGTGGTTCAGAAAAGAAAGAGAAAGTAGAGTAGGGATTAGTTTGAAATTGTCAGCCATCATATATTAAACTTTCTTTTTAATATTACTTTGTAAAACCCTATCTTGGAGCTAAAAAGTTGAAGGAAATGTAATTTTTATTTAGCTTTGATTTACTGTTGAATTTCATTTTAATGCTTAGATGCTTAGGTATTTATTAGAGGTTAGAACTTTTATTTCAAAATGTATTAAAATATCTTTTTCCTCATCACGTGAAAAATACCTTTCAGGCAAAGCTAGTTTAAAGCAGCTGAACACAGGCACATCAGTCCTTAAGCAAGAAAGCATTGATCCTTTCTTTTTTTTTTTTTTTAAATAGGGAAGAAAATAGGTATTTTTCCATGTATATCCAAAGATCTTTTAAATACTTTGAAATATAACGTTGAACATACATTAGGTATTTTACTACTAATAAAAATGACGTTAATATATTATTTTAATGTTAATTAAACTAAATTAAAATTAATATTATGCTTAATATTAAATATATGCTTAATATTAATACTAAATATAATGCTTGTGATGTCAAAGAGCTTTGTTATAGGTATGGTAAACTTAAGGAAGTTATTACCTCTTTAAGACATACCTGACATTTCTGATCTGTATTGGCACATTTATAAAAAGAAATTTAAAATGTATATTGAGAAATTAAATTAAAACATGGCAATAATTAGAAATTAGTTTGAGCATATGCATCATCACTGATGCACCTAGATTTACTTGTAGTTTTACTGTAATCTGCAAGCTAACGAAGCTTCAGCATCAGGGCCCCTTACTCTACAGGGCCTTGTGAGAGATAAGAGTTGCCAAGGATTGTGTTGTCATCTCACTTTACGCAATTGCCTTAAGAGACTTCAGGAAAAAAACAACCTACATTTCTAAGCCTCCGGTATTTGTTGTAATTATTTTCTTTCTCATTCTGAATATTCACTTACATAGCTAATTTTTATTTGTAACTTTGTATTCTCTTTTTAAAGCCACCTCGAGTAATGTAAGCTTAGTCCATACTTAAATTATTTTTTAAATATTTTATTTAATAATTTTTTGATTTAGCACCTTCCCCCTCCCTCCCATTGATGGGCATTTCCTTCCATTCCTTTTTTTAATATATAAACAATTCTTCAGTGAAGAATCTGGTACATATTTCATCTTGCTTTCTTGGGCGTATATCCACAGGATAAATTCCTAGAAATGAAAGTGCTATGTCAAGGGGAATATGTATTTGAAGTTTTCGATAGGTAATGACAAAATTTTCTCGATATAAGTTATATTAACCTGCACTTCCACCAGCAGTATTGTGAATGCCTGTTTTCCTTACAAGCTCAGTATTATTAAACTTGTACATTTTTGCCAATCTTGTGGCTAAAAATAACATCCCCATATAGTTTCACTTCTACTCTGGGTGAGGTTAATCATGTTTTTAATCAAGAAAGAGCCATTTTGGGCTTCCCTGGTGGCGCAGTGGTTGAGAGTCTGCCTGCCGATGCAGGGGACACGGATTCGTGCCCCGGTCCGGGAGGATCCCACATGCCGCGGAGGGGCTGGGCCCGTGAGCCATGGCTGCTGAGCCTGCGCGTCCGGAGCCTGTGCTCCGCAACGGGAGAGGCCGCAGCAGTGAGAGGCCCGCGTACTGCAAAAAAAAAAAAAAAAGAGCGAGCCATTTGCACAGTTTGTGACTTTTCTGTTTTACTTTTTAAAAAATAAATTTACTTATTTATTTGTTTATTTTTGGCTGCATTGGGTCTTTGTTGCTGTTCGTGGGCTTTCTCTAGTTGCGGCGAGTGGGGGCTACTCTTCGTTGCGGTGCGTGGACTCTAGGCTCACGGGCTCAGTAGTTGTGGCTCGCGGGCTCTAGAGCGCAGGCCCAGCAGCTGTGGCACACGGGCTTAGTTGCTCCGCGGCATGTGAGATCTTCCCAGACCAGGGCTCGAACCCATGTCGCCTGCATTGGCAGGCGGATTCTTAACCACTGAGCCACCAGGGAAGTCCAGTTTGACTTTTTTTTAAGCAAAATTTTAATGTCCATAGGAGGAGATTATTGATAAATAGTACAGTTAATCTCAGGTATCTATTTTTGTGTATTAGACATCATATAGACATATATTATGGAAATTATATACATATAGGTATATCTCCTTTTCTCCCTACTTCCCATCTAGATTATTCCTCTATGGAATGCCCCCTGCCCAAGTCATAGGGGCATTAGTTATAAGGATAAGAATCACTTTAATTTACCTACCTACCCAACAAGAATCTTTCTGCTCTGGCATGAAAAAAAAATTGTTAACTATATGACATAACTTATAATTAGCTAAATATACTTACACTTCATAGTACATCTCCCATGTAGAATTCTATAACACAAGAGCTACCTTCTTTATAAATTAGTTTGTTATGTGGATGTCTCTAGTATACATTTTTATTTATTTACTAAAACATGAATGTTGGAGAAACATGCAGTGGAGCTCCATGGAGCTGCCCTCACTGCTGTGTGCCAGACACTATGGCGAGCACCAGGGGGAAAAACTCAGCATTAAGACAGGGTTAAGGCTGAGACCTATGAATAACCTCCATATCTGGAGAAAATAATATTATTAGGTTTATTTTTAAAATAAATTTATTTATTTATTTTTGGCTGCTTTGGGTCTTCGTTGCTGCACGTGGGCTTTCTCTAGTTGCAGCGAGCGGGGACTACTCTTCATTGAGGTGCACGGGCTTCTCATTGCAATGGCTTCTCTTGTTGTGGAGCACGGGCTCTAGGCACGTAGGCTTCAGTAGTTGTGGTGCGTGGGCTCAGTAGTTGTGGCTCATGGACTCTAGAGTGCAGGCTCAGTAGTTGTGGCACATGGGCTTAGTTGCTCCGCGGCATGTGGGATCTTCCCAGACCAGGGCTCGAACCCGTGTCCCTTGCATTGGCAGGCGGATTCTTAACCACTGCCCCACCAGGGAAGTCCCATTAGGTTTATTTATGTTATTAGTGGAGAGCAAAACTTTAATAACAAATTAGATACTTAATTTATTAATATTTTATTTACTTGTTATCGTCTCTTTAAAGTAGTCAAGTGTCAATAGGTTAACTGTTTTTGTGGACAACACATTTTCTTTGCACAAGTTCATGCTTGTGCAAAGCATGACCATCAGTCACAAGTGGAGTGATGGTCATATCTGACGTCTGGACTGAACCTCTTATCTTTTTCACAACACTCGTCATCTGCCAGTAACCCTAATCCTAGAATGTGGCGGAGAGTACCACTCACGTAGTCACTGGAACCAGAAAATCTTAAAACAGTTTTAATTCCTTTCATTTCTTTACCTCAACATAAAACAAAACAAAAACATTCAAGTCCTATTCATTCTGTCTCAGAAATATCTTTATACTCTTTCCCTTTCTCTTCCTACCTACGGCAGCTGTCTTAGTTTAGACTTCCTTCATTTCCTACTGGCACAATGCAGATTTCCAGTTTAGCATCCTTCCAAGTCCTCCCCCTCACTGCTTCCAAAGTGGCCTTTCTAAAATGCAGATTTAATCTTATAACTGTGCTCCTTTCAATGGTCTCAGTGGCATCACAGTAATCAGCAGAGCTACCAGTCATTGAGAGCTAAGTTTGAAATCAATGTTTCAGTTAATCCTTTCTTCAGGGAGCGCTCTGGACAGCCTCTTGCCTATAGAAAGGGGATCTCTGGTACTTATAGTGGAGACACTTGTTAAATACAGTAACCAATTTAATTTTTGTCAACATCCCAGTAAAATAGAATTATTATATCAATCAATTATAAAGACATTAATAGACAGTACAAGCTTCGTAAAAGGAGGGACCATCCTTGTCTTATTCACCAGTGTTTTCCCATCACCTAGCACGATATCTGGAAACTAGTAGGTGCTAAATTTTTGTTTGGTGAACAAATGATATGCGCTGCTGACAGCCTTTGCCTGGGGAGAGGTATTTGACCATGATAATCAGGTAAAACAGATAAATGGCAAGTTCTAAGCAAAGCAGTATTTTGCTGCAAATCGACAGGTTTACGACCAAGGAATATAAAGTAAACAGAAGAAAGAAAATTAGTCTTAGGACATTTCAGTGGTGTAGAAGAGTCCTTTGGGGATGCCTAACCCTGGAAATACTATTTTCATTGCCAACAAAAGTTGGGAGATCTCTAAATCTCCTTTTGCCTCCAGTTACAGATATTTGTGGAAGACGTTCATGTAAAAGCAAGGGGTGTTTACCGAGCTGTTTACATTTAAACTGAGTTGCATTTTTTGAAGAGCTGTTAATTAACCTCTAATATAGAAATTTGAGAGTGGAAATAAAAATAACACAGGGAATTCAGTAGCTGAATTGTCTCTAGCTGAAGCAGTAAGATTTTTTTTTTAAAGATTAAACTTCAAACACAGCAGACAGAACACTCAAAGTCATCTAGGAAGTAGAATACAAGAACAAATTCTTGCAAATAACCAGACAGTTGAACCAATGTGAACTGCAGAAGCAGAGTGTGGATCAGAGAACAATGCACACGGGAAAAGGATCTGGGCTGAGACCACAGCAGGGGGTGCTCTTGTCACTCCTGACTGCGGGTTTCACTTAAGGTCCTGGTGGGGAGGTTGTGAGTTCATTTGTTCAACACACTTATGTAGCACTACCTTTGTGCCAACCTCTCCACTCGACACTTTATATGTTTTTTCATTTAATACCACAGTGAATGTGATCATTCGCATTTCATGTAAGTGGAAACTGTGTCCCAGTTATGTTAGGGAACGGTCCCAAGTTACACAGCTCGGAAGTGGTTGAGTCAGACTTCAGTCCGTATATCATCCTCTAATGTCCAATATGTAAAAAATGAGCCTAGTCCACCACACTAAGTGTTAATAAAGTGCATGCTTATTGCTACATACTGGTGGTATGAAGAAATGTGTCAAGGGTAGCCCTCATCCTGTGGTGAGCAGATACACATTACAATAAGACCCAATCTAAGGGACTTTCGAAATGCAAATCCCCTGCATGAAGATTGGGTTTCATTCTATGGCTGCTCTTCGGGAGATAGTAATTCGAGAAGAGATCTCGCTTTGAGAGAAAGAAAAACAGATTCTTATGAACCCCAAGGATGCACCGGTGAATGCCCAGGAATACTCAGGTTTTCAAGTAAAAACACACTTTGAAAACTTTGAACTGGTATTGTAGGAAAGCAGTCTTCAATTACTAATTTTCACTGAAAAAGAAAAGTCTTTAAAACTTGAAAACTGTTCACATTCATACTGTCTTCCTGGTTCCTGATGAGCCTGGCACCCACCTGGCAGATCCTTGATAAATGGTAAATATTTTTTGAGGAAATGTTTTTTGAACAGTAAGTTTTTATTACATGGTAGGGCTTTATCAGGCAGACAAGGAGGGGAAGCTATTCAAGGGTATATACAAAGTATGGAAATGTTTAATGCATGCATATATTTTTAAAATTTACTTATTTTATTTATTTTATTTTTGACTGTGTTGGGTCTTTGCTGCGGTGCACGACTTCTCATTGTGTTGACTTCTCTTGTTGCGGAGCACGGGCTCTAGGCGTGCGGGCTTCAGTAGTTGTGGCTCGCGGGCTCTAGGGCACAGGCTCAGTAGTTGTGGCGCACGGGCTTAGTTGCTCCGCGGCATGTGAGATCTTCCCGGACCAGGGCTTGAACCCGTGTCTCCTGCATTGGCAGGCAGATTCTCAGCCACTCCGCCACCAGGGAAGCCCCAATGTCTGCATATTTTTCAAAATTTTAATAGACTTTATTTTTTAGTTTAGTTTTAGTTTAGGTTCACAGGAACATGAGCAGATGGCACAGAAATCTCCTATTTTGTGGGGTGTGTGGGTGTTTGTGTATTAGTCAGGCTTTTTCCTTCTTCAAATAACAGAGGCATGAAAGTTACATCAGGTAATAAGAGTTTGCATCAGAAGACTTTCAGCGGCAAGTAATAGATACCCTAACTCTAATGGCTTTATACATATATATGTATGTATGTGTGTATATGTGTATTTATCATAAAATAGTAAGTCCTGAATTATATTAGTGTCTTGGGTTGATTGATTCAGCTGCTTCTGGATGTTTTCAGAACCCAGGTTCATTCCCCATCTCCACTCTGTCATCCTTGGTTTGTCCTCATTCTCACACCAATAGCAACGTGGCTTCAACACTCCTCCAAATCAACCTAAGCACAGGAATGTCTAGAGGAAAGAGGGAGCATCTCTTTCATTGGTGCCCTCTTAAGAATGGGGACACTTTTCAAAGCCTGATCACCTCTGGAACTGTCCATGAGGTCGGTGCGCCCTGACTCAGAAGTGCATGGAAGAGGTCACTAACTGAACACCATCAGGGTTCTGTTAGTCAGGAAGGTGGAGGGGAGGGGAAGCCAGAGTAGATCCTGAGTGGATGAGCAGTAGTGTCTACTACAGAGTTTATGGTAGGAAAGCATAGTAAAGTACGAATGGGAATGTCTCATCAGGCCTTCTTCAAAACTGGAATTCCATCTGAGTTCCAATCATTGAGTCTTTTAAATGTCCCTTCAACCTCAGCCACCCATTAACATTATAGTGCTGGTTACTCTCTGTCTTTGTTTATATTTTTGCTACTACAGACCAACTGACTTTAAATATACCTTAAATTTATTCATTCAACAGAATGTTTATTGAGTTTCTGTGATGTGCCAGGCACTGTGCCAAGCAATACAGTAGTGAGCAGAAACAAATGGCCACAGAGTGAGGGAGATTACATTAATAAATTACATAATAAATGTGCAAAATTGCGTTTGCGGTAAGTGCTGTGAAGAGACCTTCTCTCATATGGTGCTATGAGAGTGTGTGTTAGGGCGATTTTACCTAGCGGGAGAGGTCGGTTGAGAAAATAGGAAGTCAGGAGAGCTCAAGGATGAGTAGAAGTGAAGTAGGCAGATAGGGGAGGGGAACTGTTTCCAGAGGGGGAAGAATATGTGCATTGGCCCTGTGACAGAAAACAACATGGTATGGACAGAAGACTGGAAGAAGACCAGTGGGACTGGAGCCGAGAGAGCAAAGTGGTCCCAGATGTGTTTGGAGCAGGAGATAGTTGCATCTACCATTAGGCTCATCTCTTTATGTCTTGGCTTCTGCTTCCTCAGAATTCCTGCTGCCTTATGATTTCTGGTGACTGCCTTCTCCATCTTTTGGCTTCTTCCCACCCTCCTGCTTAAAATTTTCCCTGAATATCTCACATTGAAATCATTAAGAAAGATTATCTGATGGGGTCAGCCTGCCAGCATTCATAATAGCATTGCTGTGATGGACAGGATTCTCACGGCCACGAGTTGTGGCTACTCTATTGATACTTAGATAACTACTTTATATGAGCTGTCCATCCCGGTTCTGTCCACCAAGGCCAGAGTGGTGGGGTCAGGTAATCAACATGGTAAAAAGGAATTTACCAGGAGGGGACACTTTCCATGTCCTGTCCAGTACATAATAAATTGGGAATCAACTCTGGACTACCTTAATAGGCTGGCTTTTAATTAATATAGACCTTGTAAATTGATAGCTTTTCTGTACATGAGTATTACTAAATACAGATCAATAAAAGCATTCATAATTAATCACTACTATTAAATGACTGCTCTGTGCTGGGCTTTGTGCTACGTATGAAAACTGCAGAGATGCATTGAAAATTCTGGCTATCAGTGGGTTCACAGGTTTGCAAGTAAACCAACCGTGGTAATAATGGTTTGGTGAGTGTCAGAGTTGGGTAGAGGGTTCTCAGAGGGAGCAGCAGGCTCTTCTTGCTTAGTCGTTAATAGGAGTTAATCAGAAGAACAGAATAGGGAGGGATCTGCCAGGCGGAAGAAACACTGTGTTCAAGGGCACAGAAGCGTGACAGAGTAGAACATGGCACATTTGGGAGCTGAAAGTGATCAGCATGGTTACAACGTAAGAGCTGGGTGTAATGCACCTTGTAGTTTAATATGGAGTTTTCTACCACTATTAATACTAGTAGTGGCCACTTCTTAAATACTTATATACCATACATATATATGCTTTTTAAACTGTATTAGGATTTTCATTGATGTGCTGGGATCCAAAATTTTTTTAAGTGTTTGAAGCTGTAATGGGTATGAATTAAAAAGTGCACTAGTATTTGTATTGCATGCCGTTTTTTTTCAGGAAGATATAAATAAATGTTAACTAGAGAAAAATGTTTCACCCTTAAATTTAAAAAAATTCTCTCTTCATTATGCATTTCTCACTACTTTTAAATTTTTTGTTTTACATTTTCTAAAATAAAAATTGGAAAGTAAAACAAAAATTTAATATTCTAAAAGATTTCTCTCCTTACCATAACTAGATCTCTAGTGAAAAGCAATTCTCCATTATGTCTGCTCTGTTAAGACTGATTTCACTATTGCAGCAATAATTACTGCAACTCCCCCATCTAGTCTTGTATCATTTCTTACTATATCTAAAACTTTAGTAAGAAATATTTCTGAAAACAGAAAACAATTTGTGCTGGTAATTTATAGTATCTACACAATCAGACCCTACTACCAAATTGATTCAAAGAAAAACCTCTAACCCAGAAACCCAAATAACCTGATAGGATTATTTGGAGTTATATAACAATTTGTCATTTTTTGTTTTAAATATATTTGTCATATTAAATATATGTCATATTTGTTTTAAATATATATTAAAATTTGTCACTATGCAGAATAATACAAGAGAAAGTGTGGAAGCGAAAGTGAGTGTTAGAAACTAGAAAATAGTTTCCTTCCAATAGTGTAGCATTCTGCCTCCCCCATCCCTTCCCTTTGTAAAATTACAGCAGAGGGACAAATACAAGATTTCAGAGTTTGCCAAATTTGAGAAAATGAGGAAACACAGCCAAATACATAATATTTACACATGGGAACATTCACGAGCAGGACAAAAATGAAGCAACCTTGCCAATATCATTTTTTAATTTTGAGAGTTTTACTGTAATTTTGAGAGTTACATGCCTTTGAAGATGAAGTAGGCACAGAGGACTCCAGCTGCAAATCAAAGTTTGTAAGTTAAATTTTAAAATATTTTATTCCACAAAATTGATTGAGTTCCTTTCATGTGCTGATTCTATAAGGACTACAAAATGGCATCAACCTAGTCTCTACCCTCATGAACTCTACAGTTGGGAGGAAGTATGTAATAAAATAGATCATTTTTAAAGTACTTCCCACAGTGTGAGAGATACTATTGGAGTGGTACAAATAATACTTTTTTTTTGAAAGAGTTCATGGTTTTCTACTAATGACTATAAAATAGCATTTGCATAGATTATTGAAACAGTATTGCCCTTCTCCAGTCAAAACAGGCTCTACACTGTAGTCACAGCAGTGATTTCTAAAGTGTGAATCTAATCATCTCACATCTTTGTTTAGCACAGGGGCTCATCATTGCTCTCAGACCAAAAGTCCAAGCTCTTTTAACTTGAATTACATGATCTAGCCCCACATCCTGTCTCCCTATCCACTTTTTATTATTTTAATGTTATTTTTCACCTCTCTCCTCTTCATAATCTATGTTCCAGACTTCCTGGACGCATTCCCCAAAGCACCATATTTACATACATGTTCCTTCTGCTTGAGACCCTCTTCCTTCCCTGCTTTCCCCCACCTTCCCCACTGCTGGTGAGTCTCCAAGAGACTGAACTCTTTGAAGTCAGGGACTCTGCCTCTCATTCGCCAGCGGCTCATGGTGCTAATTCAATAAGTACTTGTTAAGTGAGCGTCGCTAAAAAATTAATTGATAAATCATGAGGGCAAGTTTGGTAGCAAGAGCTGGCCCGATTATAGGCTGTTTCTTAGATAGGAAGAAACCTTCCTAGCGTTATCACTACTAACAATGGGAGTGGTAGCTGACGTCCCAGATAGTTAGGCTTTCTAGTTAGAGGTTAGTACTGTGATTTCGGAAAACTTCTAGAATGCAAGCTGCCACCAAGGAAGCAAGAGCTGTGGCTGTTGGTTTTAAAGGTCACATGCTATGGCCCAGGTTTTCTCCTCCCTTGCTGGCAGTGTCATTAATGAAAGTTAAAACCGGAGACGCACTGAGTGCGTGTTCATGTGTATGTCTGTACAGATATACCCAAGAAAGTAGACATTAATTAGAGTAGGAGGCTAACGTTTGTTAAGCACTTCCTGTGTGCCAGGCACTGTACTAAGCATTTTTTTAAAGAATTATTTCATTCAATTCTCACAACTACCCTGTGAGGTTAGGTACTATCATTTCCCCCATCTTATGATATGGAAACTTAAGAATTAAAAATGAACTAACTTGCCTGAGGTCTCACAGCTAGTAAGAGAGGCAGACCCTAGGGAGGCTTTAAATCTAGGAGAGGCAGGTACATAAATTCATGAATTAGAGCAAAATGCAAGGTTGTGAAATAAAAAGCTCTCTGTAGGTGGGCTGCCTAAATTTTTCCCAATTATACAATATTTTGACCCTGTAATTTTAAGCCATATAGTGATAGTGGCTGTGTTTATGAATATTTAACCTCAGAAGTATAGCAATATAGTATATATTGTTCAGTTTTCATTGAAAATGTATTTCCTGAAAACCATCATTTTGCCAGTTTAATTTCTTTTCTTTTTTTTTTTTTGATTTTTAAATTTATTTTTGGCTGCGTTGGGTCTTTGTTGCTGTGCATGAGCATTCTCTAGTTGCGGCGAGCGGAAGCTACTTTTTGTTGCGGTGCACGGGCTTCTCATTACAGTGGCTTCTCTTATTGCAGACCACGGGCGCGCAAGCTTCAGTAGTTGTGGCTCGCCGGCTCCCTACTTGTGGCGCCCGGGCTTAGTTGCTCCGCGGCATGTGGGATCTTCTCGGACCAGGGCTCGAACCTGTGTCCCCTGCATTGGCAGGCGGATTCTTAACCACTGCGCCATGAGGGAAGTCCCTAGCTTAATTTCTTGATCGTTTTCATTTACTTCACAGTTAAGCCATTTTCAGTTTTTTCCATTTCAATTTTATATTACATGAATTATTTATTTTCATCAGGATTGATTCTTTTCCATCTAAGTTTTAGTGAAAAGCTTTGATTCAATGATCATTTTTTTGGTCCATTTTAGATTTTACTGATTATAGTGCCTACCCCGACAGTTTTATTTTGATGACTGTATTCATTATTGATTGGATAAGAGGCTAAAGTAAGACTCTCCCATCAGATATTTGAGGTTTTCTTTATTGTACAGGGTGGGTCCATTGTAATTGTCCCCTTTTTTCACCTACCCTGTAAAGTATTTTATACCATATTACACATGTTTAAGTTAACATTTAAATTTTTTCGTAAGTTTAAAACTTTTTTAAAGATGTGGCATCCAACACGTTCCTACACATTGATATTTTAAAATAAAATTCTTATTCACTTTTCAGATATGCCCAATAGAATCAGATATATCCAAAAGAATAATGATTTGGTTACCATCATCATGCACTTTAAAATGTACAAATAATCTCGTTTTTCAAATGGACATTTTATATAATTTCTCTTTCTCACTCAACAAATATTTCCATTTGATTCCCTCCCCAAAATGTATCTATTCTAAAAATATTTTATGCTTGAAAGTCTTATATTGATCATTATATTCTACTAATATGCAGAAAGCATATACTAGTGAATTAAAATTTTAATATTTTTAATTCCTAAAGCCATAAAATTTGACCTGCTTAACATTTTTATTCTGGAACAAATTATTATTACAAATATTGTCAGCTTACAGTCATACAACATAAATATATTGTGAGCTTTGAAAAATAATTATTAAACATGAAAAGTAAATGCTACTGGAAATTCATCTCTTAATGAGATGGATGGTTAGTATATCCACATATGAATATTATTTATTGCTAGAACAATACAGGAATCAATATTAAAGTTACTCCTAATTTTCTTTTTTTTAAATCAAAGTATAGTTGATTTACAATGTTATGGTAGTTTCAGGTATAAAACAAAGTGATTCAGTTTCATATATATATATATATATATATACTCTTTTGCAGATTCTTTTCCCTTATAGGTTATTACAAGATATTGAGTATTGTTCCCTATGCTATACAGTAGGTCCTTGTTGGTTATCTATTTTATATATAGTAGTGTGTAAATGTTAATCCCAAACTCCTAATTTATCCCTTCCCCCTTTGGTAACCATAAATTTGTTTTCCATGTCTGAGTCTATTTCTATTTTGAAAGTAAGTTCATTTGTATATATATTTTTAGGTTCCACATATAAGCCATATCATCTGATACTTGTTTTTCTCTGTCTGGCTTACTTCACTTAGTATGATAATCTCTAGGTCCATCTGTGTTGCTGTAAATGGCATTATTTCATTCTTTTTTATGGCTGAGTAATATTCCATTGTGTATATATACCACATCCTCTTTCTCCATTCATCTGTTGATGGACATTTAGGTTGCTTTCATGTCTTGGCTATTATAAATAGTGCTGCAATGAACATTGGGATGCATGTATCTTTTCAAGTTATAGTTCTCCGGATATATGCCCAGGAGTGGGATTGCTGGATCATATGGTAACTCTATTTTCAGTTTTTTAAGGAACCACCGTACTGCTTTCCATAGTGGCTGCACCAATTTATATTCCCACCAACAGTGTAGGAGGGTTCATTTTTCTCTACACCCTCTCCAGCATTTATCATTTGTAAGCTTTTTGATGATGGCCATTATGACCAGTGTGTGGTGATACCTCTTTGTAGTTTCCAACTTTATTTTTTGTAGATATGTTGAAAAATCTTGTTCACAGTTTTAAATTGTAAATAACTAGAAGGATGTTGAAGTTTTATTACACCGTATTCATATAGCTTTTTGTACCACTTCTAAGTTGTATGCTAGAAATCACCTAGTGATCTATCGTGAAAAATTATTTTTAATTATCTCCCAACTGACAGCCTGATTAGATCCAACTTCAACTCTTTGAAAGTAAAGAATTGGGAAACCACTTAACTTGCAAAAAGATTTTTTTTTAATCCAGTCATTAAGGACATACAATTTTCCAGCACTTCCATCAGAATTTTGAATTGTCCATTATTTGAGGCTCCTAGCCCCTCAACAGATTTTATACCCCAGATAATACACCATAGAGAGCCCCCCACCCTTTTTTTTTAATTGGAGAAGGGCAGTGGGAAAAGAGAGATGGGAAAGAGAACCTGTATTTCCCTCACATGTTCATTTTCAGGCAGATAGATTTTAAGAAGTTAAGGATCTGGAAACTTACTCTTAAGTTATGCGTACCTAACTTACTTCCTGGAGAGTTATTCATTGCCCAGTTAGAAGAGGCTAGTCCATTGTGTTGCTATTTCCTTTTTTCCATACACTTCTAAATAATTATTTCTTGTATCTTATGCTCTCCGTGCCTTTGGTGAGGAAATAGTATCACGAAGGCAGGTGGAGAGAACTGGAAGCGAGGAGTTCCAAACGTCTTGCTGTTTTTGCTGCTTCCCACTTCCTCACCCCGTGTACCATGGCAGCAACTGCCAGCCAGAGATGATCTTCCACATGGTCATTTTAGAACCCAAACTTCTTCCAGTTTGTGGTTCTGCTTTCCTTCTGGGCATCAGACTCCCCTTCATTCATCTGGCAAAAGGGCAAAGAGCAGGGATGATCATGTATGAACGCAAACCTCAAATTACTCTTGAGCTATTCCATCCTGAATATATTTGTTCCATCCAGAAACATTGATAACTCGTACAGAATTATAAAAGTAATGGGGGTTGCAGCTTTCCATTGCACTAACAGCCCTTTAATTAAACTGTTCAAGCTGCAAGTGTCTGTTGGATATGATGGCCTCATGAACACTGAACAGGGTATGTCTCTCCACCCGTTCACATCATTTTCATCAATTCTTAACAGAAAATGTAACTTGAAGCAAAATTTAGTTTTTTCATATCCAAATACTTGTTCTAATATATGCATCAGATGATTTGAGATCAGCAAAGCTCTCACTAAACAAGTACTTTTTAGGTCACACAATATTAGCTGCCTTTAAAAGAAAAAAAGATGAAACTGATTTGACAGCCATACCCATGTTTCTGACAAATGTGCATGTCTGATACACATGAGTGCACAACAACCCTATTTTTCTTCAACACAATCATCAAATAATATGTGTTAAGCACACATTTGGGCGAAGTGGTTTACAAGGGGTCTCTATTACATTTGTTTTATATTATGTCCTGTGTGTTTCAGTTCATAAGTGAGTGAGACAGACCTCAGGGTATAAAGCCAGCATGATCTCTCTCTCCCTTCACTTCTTGTGGATATTAAGCCCTTAGCTCAAAACAGTTCAGTGGTCGCTTAAGAAAATCACAAAAGTTGCATAAAATTTGTGATCAAGATGCTTTAATTTTCTTATTTATGACCTATATGATGTAATAAAAGTTATCTTTATTCAATTTTCATGAAATAAAACTGAGTAGGCTAGTTAGCATTTCTTGATTGATTTCATAGTATATTAAATAATTTGGAGAGACCAGCAAGCACAAACCAGATGATATGGGAAGGTCGACTTAAGAAAGAAAACAAAACCACAAACCTCAAGTATAAATGAAAGTACTTATATGGTTTAGAAAAATATCTTGGACTATAATGAAAAAGTAACCTGAAGAGTTATTATAGAAGGTCCTGAAACTTACAGAACACTATGTAACTAGTAGAGGTATAAATAAAATACAGGCAATTTTATAGTATCAGGTCATATTTCAGATGTAGGCTTGATGCCCAGATTTTTATATAAACATGCCATAAACTCAGTATTTAATCAACTATAAATGATATTCCTTTGCACTTTTGAAGCATATACAAACTGATTAAACTCCTCATCACTTGCCCGAAGCAGCGTCCTAACCGATCACTCTGCCTCCAGTCTAACAGCTTTCTACTTTAAGCCTCCACGAGCTGCCAAGTGTGTGTAGGTGAGCTCTCTCTTGGTTACCCTCTCGTTGCATATGAGGAGAGGAGAGGAAAGGGGACTCGGGGTATAGTCCCAGGCGGTCATGCCAATCACAGAATTTGTTTGAATGCTAGTGGTTTGTCTCAGCCATTCATCATTTTTTTTTACTTTTTATATTCCATCCTATCTATATTAATTTCACTACAAAAAAGTCTAATTACTTATCAGAAATAAAATTGTTGCTCAAGAGAGGTGTCAGATGATATTCTGTGACACACCTCAGTATACATTTTTCTTAAGTGCGAGGCGTAAGTCTATGAACTAAAACACCTTAGCCCAACCCTCTAGAGTGAAGGAATCCTTTTTATGGGAACAGAGTCTTCCAAGGTGGGGTATAACCCAATCTAGAGTTCCTTGTGGGTGCAGATTAAACTACTAGAAAAGAGAAACCAGTTATTCTATTTAGATCACTTCGTTTAGATCTTGATTAAATCTAAAGACAGAAGAGACCTCTGATGGGCTCCACCAGTAGGATAATAAACAGGAGAAGTCTGAGGCGAAACTGGAAAGCTTTTTCCAGTTCAGCAAAGGAGTCAGAGATGCACGTACTTTGTAAGATCTCTTTGTAACCTTCCCCATATGTATTATCTCCGTCCGTTTCTCTTGCTGATTTATTCAACAAACAAATGTATATGGAGCACATCTGTGCCAGGCACTGCTCTAAGCTCTGTGTATTGAGCAGTAAATAAGATAGATGAGGGCCTTGTTCTCATGGAACTTTCACGTCACAGGGAGGGGACTGACAAAAACAAGCAAAAAAATAAATAAGTGCCAGGCACAGAATTCAAACACAGTGATATCTCATAGAAGAGATATTGGAGGTTAGTACATGATAACTCTAAGCTGGATGCCAGCCAAAACTTTTTTAATAAAAAAATTTAGGAGAGTTTCATTCCATAATCAATCTTGAAGGAAACAAGAAGAAAAAGTAGGAGGTGGCTTGCTGTAAAAAAAAACAAAAGGACTCTAGGCTCTGTTGGGTTTCCCGGCAGGGAATTATGAACATCTCAGAGCATTGTCTTTTATCAGCCTCTTTAAAGGATTTCAAAATCTGAACTGTCACATGGGTGACTGTAAAGTCAAATTTTCTTTCCCTTGGCCCCTCTGGTAAGGACTGTACCACTCGTTCAGATGATGCTGCCCTTATTCAAAATAGCTTGGACCTTTGGGTCTATCTTTTGGAATTTGCCTCCTGAGCTGTTTATTAGCTGCTAGCAAAATAATTTTCTTTTAATTTTATTCTGTCTCCTTTTACTCTTTGCCTCCAGGCTTTACTGAGTTCCTCTGATGATCTCAGTTTCCTTTTTTTCTTGCTCCTGAGGGTCCCTGAGGACCGTTGTGGTCCCAACCTGGAGCTGTGAAAGCGGTGGTAGGAGAACTGATTGAGTTCCTGTATCAGTTTGGATCCAGTCAAGAGAAAGAGGCCACATAGCAATTTAAACAGGGGAAGTGTTATAATTTATAAAAGCAGAAATAATTATAAATTATAACGGGATATTGGAGAAACAGGGAATGGTTAGTAAGAAATAAAAAGAACTCTAAAAAATATAGGAAACAGCACATATGAGGAGCAGCCATTGTCTTTTGAGCTGACATTGAAACCAAGAAGAGGCCTCCTGGCCTTGTTAGAGAGGACATGGCTATAGTTCCCTTCGTGGTATAGACGTCACTCTGGTGCCCTGCTGAGGGAGCTCGCTGGAGCTCTGCCTTTTGGAACTTCCCCGAAAACCACCCTCTAGGGAGTTGGTGAATCTGTTTATGGGAGGGTTCTCACCAGAGCACTCTGTTACAAAACTGTCTGGGGCAGGGGGCTACTGGAGAAAACTGCTGGTCACTGGGTGCTGTCAGCCATCACACACTGCAGGAGCCGGGCACTGGAGAAGCCCACGCTCTGCAGGGACCTGCTAGGTGAGCACACAGAAGCAGGAAGAAAAACCCCTTTCTTCTGCATCATTTCCTCAGAGTCCTTTCCTGATAGACCTCGACATGGTGTCGGCTAGCAAAGGAAAAATAAACGGCACAGATTCACTTTCACAAGATAAACAATTAAGGGTGAATTTGGAGCTGGGAAGCAATAAGTTGATAACTGGCGCAGTTGGTAAGACAGTTTTGCATGGGGCACTTAAGGAGTCAAACCAACTTCTATGTGTTTGAGATCCACCTGCCTGCTAGAAGTAAAATAAACTGATAACATGCTTAATGGAAAGGAATACTTGGTCAAATGTTCACTGCATCATGGTTCCCAAAGAGAAAGATAATATTAGTGTGTGTATTAATGTGTTTATATATATACCCACACACTAATATATCTCTCTCTATATATTGTATACAGCCTAATATGCATATTATATATAAATATTATACATATTTTTATATAATATAATATATAAAATATTATATATAATATACATTATATATATATAATCTCCATCCATCCTCCTGGCATACCAGATTTAGTATAAGGGTGCCAACACAGCTTTCATGGGAAGATCTCTCCTTTTTTCTGAGAATATACTCATTTTACTCTTTGGGTTTTCAAATGGCCTTTATATATATATATATATATATATATATATATATATAAAAAATATAAATATATTAGTGAAATAATGGTCATAGTGAAAGATAGTTTTTGTTGTTGTGGCTGTTCTGTCTTAAAATTATTCCTACCCGACAAAATAAGAGTTATCAACCCTGTATTAGTACTCTTTCCATTTAAAGAAAATTATGCTAGTCTATGAAATTCAAATCTGGAAACTGTTGCACCCAGGTAAGAATGTATTAATGTAAATTGTGGCAAGTCACTGTAATCCTTTTGTGAAATGTATAAAAAGAAGTTTTACATGTAGAAACTGAAAAACAGTTGTCACTTTATGCTCAACAGAAAGGACTTATAAACAGAACTTAAACAATAGCTAGGCCATGCACTTTACATTCCTTGTCTCCACTTAAATTAACCAGTAATGAGTATTATTATCACTGTTTTTCAGGTGACAAAAATCAGATAGAGTTAAATAATTTTTCCAAGTTCCTATAGCTAGTAAATAGCAGAGCCAAGTTTTAAATAGGTCTGTGACTGCCTCCAAAATGTTTCATGATTTAAACAGATGTCTGACTGCCTCCAAAAACCTTCCAGTGTGTAGAGAAAGACGAAAACTGAATTAAGGAGCTAGAAAATGGATTTTTCAAAAAATAAAAAGATGAATAGATAATATAATATAACTATAATATAATTATATGGTATGTAATATACACACAGAGATATATAATTCCTAGAGAAAGGAAATGTGAAAAAGGACTTCATAACTTGTTCTCAAACCTTAAGGAATATCATGTATGTAAAACTCAGTAACTAGTTTCTGCTTTCACCGAAGCAAATATAAGTGTAGTAGGTTATACAGGGTACACCAGTGCAAGTAGAGAATGTGTTTGTGTATTGTTAAAATACATTGGTGTATCAGGAAGGAAACTGTGGCAGATTTGATTGCAGTGGGTTAATCAAATATGGATTTATCTGTATCATGGAAGAATAAGTCCAGATATGGATAGTTGCTGAGACTGTTTCAGTAACAATATTAGCGCCAACCTTGCTGGGATTCCCTTGGCCTTCCTCTAATGGCTACACAATTGCTGCTGTAGTTTCTACCATTATATCTCCATTCCAGCAAGGAAGAGAAAGGAGTGTGCCAGCTACATATGACTCATTTTATCAGCTTTTCTGAAACATCCCCAAATGACTGGTTTTGTTCTCATTAGCCAGTTCTGGGTCAAATGTCCTTGCCCCTACATGCAAGGGAATTTGGAAAAAGCAAAGAATAACTTTATCATGATTAGCTTAGACCATGGATCAGACAAACTCTGACCTCAGAAGCAAATTCAGGCCATTGTTATAAATAAGGTCATGCCCACTTATTTGCACATTGGCTGTGATTGCTTTCACACCACAGTGGCAAAGCTGAATAGTTGTGAGAAGGACAGATGGCCTGCAAGGCCTAACATTTTTACTATTTGGCCTTTTACCAAAAATGTTCATTGACCCCTGGCTTAGATCAGTCATGGCCCCTTGCCTGGGGTTGACCACATGGACACTTTGGGGCTAAGTGGGCTTTTGTTAAGCAAGGAAGAGGGAGGAAAAGTGACATTAGAAAAGAACCAAAAGTGTATGTCAGGCCACGTGGTCCAGCCAATCATATACAAGACCACAAAAGCATAACACGTTTTCTATTTTAAGTCACAGGGTCACCTTGAACATATAACTTTTCTGTTCCTTCATTTCTTCATGAGCCAACTAAAACTTTAGAAAGGTAGAAAATTTGCAAATATACAGAATCAAATGATTGGCAATATTGTGAAATATCATGAATTCATGAGTTATATCATGTGATATATCATGAATTCATTCATAATTTACTGAGTTTTATACAGCACTGTCTAAGATGTTGTCACACTGAGTCTTAGACACGTATTTAACTGACTGACACTTCCCTTTAAACTATTTATTTTAGGTTCTTGCATACACTGAGGGACTTCATGGAAAATGGATGTTCAGCGAGATACGAGCTGTATTTTCAAGGCGTTATCTTCTACAGAACACTGCTTTGGAAGTATTTATGGCGAACCGAAGTAAGTCCCCTTAACTATTTTGAAAGAAAATGTGCTCGTATTTGGATGTTATTCATTTACATGGTGTGATACTGACTTGATTTTTTTTGTTTTATTTCTTTCTTTGATATGCCCTCGCTAAAATAAAAATACAAAAAGAATTAATTTGCTTGAAGACATTAATCCTAGATTTCTCATGGATAAAGTTACACAGAAATCTGATTTTCCATGAAGATTCATTACCTTTACCAATAAATCATGAAGGGTACTTGAAAATGATTTCTGAAATTGATGGTTAGCTCTCCTGTGGTTTTCTAAATCATGTTTTTTCTTCTTACCACAGCCTCAGTTATGTTTAATTTCCCTGATCAAGCAACAGTAAAAAAAGTCGTCTATAGCTTGCCTCGGGTTGGAGTAGGGACCAGCTATGGTTTGCCGCAAGCCAGGTAATTATATCACATTACACATTATCTACGGTTTGTTAACGTATTTCAATCTCAATATGACGGAAATCTAAATAAGTTTATACCACTATAATTATTTTGAAAATCAAGGAATTGTCTTCCTCTGCAGGTCATTTGTAGGGAAAGAGGTTATGAAAACAGCTATTTTAAGAATGACAGAATAGGGCATAATTTTATTTAACACATATATAAATGAGGAAGTAAAAAAGTTGATTGCATATTATAGCTGGCACATAATTAAGACATTTTTGCTGAAGATCTTACAAAAGATATAAATTGTTTTTATAAATGCTATGTATAAATGCTTCTTCATTAAAGTAATAAAACTCTCAGAGTTTATTGAGATTAATAGTCATTAATTATGATGTGATTTTAATCATTCTTAAATCTCTCATCTTGGTATTTTAAAAGCATTATTTTGAAATCTTATTTTATTGAAAAATACTATTCTAAGTAGAAAACATAGTAATTATGTTTATCAGTAATATCAGTTAGCTGGTTTTCGGCTCCAAGTAACTGAATACCTAACTAAAAGTGGCTTAAGCAATAAGGGTTTTGCTTCGGGGGGGGTTGTTTTATGAGAGATGTGGAGTTAAGAAGGAGTTGCTAGTATTGGCTCAGACGTTCAGTGATGTCAGGACTCTCAGTTGGCCTCATATTCACAAAATAACCACCACTGCTCCAGACACCACATCTTCACACAACTGCTTTCAAGTAGGAAAAAGACACAAAGGATTTCCTCTTGAACTTCTGTGTTTTAGGATGGAGTATATTTAGAAGCCTTTAGCAATTTTTATCTCAGGTCCCTTTGGCCAGAATGGGGTCACCTTCCTGCCCCTAAAACAATCACTGAATGCTGAACACGAAGCCGAACCATCCCCTAGAATTCAAGGAGAAATATATCTCAACTCCCTGCCACTTCCTACCTGAAAAAAATACATTTTCTATGTCAACTTTGGACAGACAAGCAACAGTGTCTTCCACAGAGATCATTAAGTCCCTGGGAATTGTTGCAGAGCACTGCATGCATGGAAAAGAAAACTAATCTTTGTCTATCTTCTCTTAAACAGGCTACAGACATGTAAAAGATAGGGACTGTGTCTTAGTTATCTTTTAATCTACAATACTTAGCACACTGCCTAATTGCAAAGGTGCTTTTTAAGTGCTACTCAACTGGAGTTACCCTGCATTACAAAGTATCTATTCTCGTATTAAGTTTACAGTGTAAGACCAATTCACTGACATGTATGCACATGCCTAGGATATTTGCTAGTTGAATGACAATATTAAATTAAGACATTAGTAGATAATGAAGTACTTATATAAAATACAGGTCAAAAGAAAAATGCATTCAATCTATCAAAAAAAGAAAATGAAGTTAGTTTTGCAAGACTTGTTATTGAATCTAAGCTGACTCATAGTAATCACTACTTCCTTTCCCAAGTACTTACAAATTGTTTAATCAAGTCAAGAATTTTTTCCAGGAATTGATATTAGGAACTCACAAATAGGCCTAACTTTTTCCTTTTAAAAAATAATCATCTGGGCTTCCCTGGTGGTGCAGTGGTTGAGAGTCCGCCTGCCAATGCAGGGGACACGGGTTCGTGCCCCAGTCCGGGAAGATCCCACATGCCACGGAGCGACTAGGCCCGTGAGCCATGGCCGCTGAGCCTGCGCGTCCGGAGCCTGTGCTCCGCAACAGGAGAGGCCACAACAGTGAGAGGCCCGCGTACCGCAAAAAAAAAAAAAAAAAAAAAATCATCTGCCTCCTGGCATATTTCTCAATGATCATGATTCTTCAAAGATTACCAATAGAGTTTTCTAATTTCCTTTAGTACTCTTAGACTTGTCCAGACCTGAATTCATTAAAAACAACCAGAAGCTCTTGTACTATATTCCTTACCTTCTATGAACATTATTTTCCTTTTAACCACATTTGGTCTCTCTTTAATTTTTGGAAGATCATTCTTCTTGATAGAAAAACTGGAAACAAAATAGATGTTTAGTAAGTTTGGAAATTCTATCTTAAAACACTCTTTTCTTGTCCCCTTGGCTTTCCCCCCAAAGGCTCAACTCATTATTAGTTTCCTAATAAAATACTTAAAAATTCAGTTTTGTATACTTCATGTGATATATAGACTTAGAAGTAGCAGATGGGGGTAAGAGGAACACTGAATCTAGGCTTAGACCTGATACAACTGGCAGCGACAGAGCCTGATACCTAGTAGGAACTCAATACATATATGCTGAAAGAATGAATAACATAAGGCAAGGGGAATGACACGTTCATCTGCTATAAAATGGGAACAGTATCTTTGCAAAGAGATGTTTTACGAATGCCTTGAGATCATAAAATGAAGGCACTTTGTGAACAGTGAACACACATATACACTATACACATACATGCATGCATACACAGATATAGATAGGTAAGTAGGTGAGAAAGTAGGTAGGTAGGTGGGTAGGTAAATAGACGTAGACACATACTTGTATAAATATATGTGTGTGTGATATGTAAGATCCTGTTACACTTAGAGAATTGTCAAGGGAAAGCGATGATGTCTGGCTCCTACAAGTAGAAGCCTTCCAGCTGAGAGTATCTTGGCAAAATCACCAAGGGATCCATTCTTTGCTTTGTTTTTTTGACATTGGGTTTTGTCAGTTTAAAGCAGAATTTATCAAACTCTAGGGTACTTCCTCTAAGCTAAGCCCATAGGAGACTGCTTTAGAAACAAACAAAAACGATCAAACTCCAAAGCAGGTATACTGCCAGAAAATTGACTTCACATATCATTTAGGCTGCTTTTTGGGCAAGCCCACCGAAGAGATCGCATTCCAAAAATTTAGAACAGAAGGAATATTTCCACTAAGCTAGCATAGCCTAATGAATGCCCCTTTAATTTATACCCATGGGTCTCATTTGCTGAGCACTCTCCATGTGCCAGGGACTATATTTTGTGTTTTAGTTTATAAGCATTATTTCCTTTAATTCTTTTTTGTTTGTTTTGGGCTTATAAACAACAGATGTTTATTTCTGGCAATTCTGGAGGCTAGAAAGTCCAAGATCAAGGCACCAGTAGATTTGGTGTCTGGTGAGATCCCAACTCCAGGTTCATAGATGGTTACCTTCTCGATGTGTCTTCACATGGCAGAGGGGCTCTCAGCCCTTAATTCTTAAAACAACCATGTTCTTAATGTGGATCCTTTTTTTTTTTTTTGGCGGTACGCGGGCCTCTCACCACTGCGGCCTCTCCCGTTGCAGAGCACAGGCTCCGGACGCACAGGCTCAGCGGCCATGGCTCACGGGCCCAGCCGCTCCGCGGCATGTGGGATCTTCCCAGACCGGGGCATGAACCCGTGTCCCCCGCATTGGCAGGCGGACCTCAACCACTGCGCCACCAGGGAAGCCCCTTAATGTGGATTCTTAATGGTATTCTTATCCCACTTTACAGATAGGAAATTTTTGGTTAGGGAAGTTACTTATCTTGCCCAAGATCATAGCCCACTCTCTTAATTTCTATTTTGTGTCTTCTATCAAAGTGATCCACATTGGTCAAAAGAACAATACCTTTACCCCTGCGTAACAAAAGAAAAATACTGACAAAAAACTTGACCATTTTCTAGACTCCATACTGATTGTCATTGTTTGGTTAATGTATTTTCTATTCAGACAGTCATTACAATCAATAAACTTTGGATTTAGTTAGATTCTTTACTTACTAAGAATACACCTGATTGCATACATAGAGTTAATGATTTTAAATGGTCACCATTTGTTATGGTACTTAATATTTTTTTCCACAGGGCAATTTTATCTTCTTCTTATCCCCCAATTCTAAAAGCATTTTACCGTAGCCCAAATATGTACCAACTATCCTCATTCTAGTATATAATTTTTTATAGGATATTTTGAATAGCCCTATTGATTTACTGTTTCCCATTTTGCTTCGCCTTATGATTGAATTATTTAATTTTTTTTGAATTTCATCTCTCTTTAGCCATTTTTTAATTTTAGGATAGATGTCCAAGAATTCAAGTCATTTAGTATACACTTATTGAGACCCTAGGTCAAGCATTGCTAAATGCTAAGGACATAACAGTGTGTAAAACAGTTCCTGCTCTCAGTGAGTTTATAGTAGAAAAGAGAAAGCAGTAAACAGGAAAAGCTGATCCTTTCCCTGAACTTGCTAATAGTAATCTGATTTTCTAAATTCATTTCGTTTGCTCATATTTTTCTTCACCACTGCATACTCTAAGAATGACAGGATAATTTTCTCCCATGATTCCTCTTATTTCCCCTTATCGAGATTTGTTTGGTCTTGGTTTTTGAGTGTTTTTGGTGCTCAGAATTATTTCCAGGTTAGCAGTTTTCTTCTTAAATTGTCTAGGTTTAAAATGTCAACAAATAAATGTACAACTTTATTATATACATTGCTTTTAGCAGACTAAGCATGTTGCAGGTAAGAATTTTAGTCAGATTAGCAAGAATATGATTATGATAGTAATCCAACAAAAGTTGGACTAAGCACATAATTATAATAGTAGCAAATAATAATTGGGTAAACATAGTTTATTAATTCTTTGATAATTCAGAAAATATTGTAGCATGTTGCCATGACAAAGTCAGAATCAAGGCAAAAGTTTATAACATAAATGGTTGTATGAATGAGAGTGTATCTGGAAAATTTTGAAAAGTGGTGCCAGTATGGATCAAAATCTGGAAGCCCTCTAAGTAGCCCTGTGAAAATCATATCACCAATTAATTGAAAAGTACGCTGAATTATAGAATTGAAGTATGAAATATATATGCCCTTTACTATTGCAATGAAGTGAATCATTAGACTTACATAGTTCTTTTGGAGTCAGTAGGATCTATTATCTCAAATATATGTAACTAGGAAAGTTCTTCAAAAATGTTAATATGTGACCAGGCTGCTACAACATATTACATTAATATTTTAAACATTGAGTTACACATAATTATTTTTAAAATTCTTAATTCAGATTTGAATTTGAGATAACAAGTTTCTTCCCATTCTTCTTTCCTCCCTCCTTTACCTCAACTAACATATATCTTAGCTCCTGCCATGCCTATTAAGATCCCATGTGAACAGAAACATATGGTAATAATACGTGGGTGACAAAAATAGTCTTAGGTCCGCAGTTCCCAAAATAAGCACCACGGAGCCCTGAGATGTCACAGTGCATTCTCAGGGCTACTGAAGGGCATTTAATATTTTTTAGGGAAACACAACAACATCTGCTAGACGCTGCACAAACTCTTAGCCTGAGTTAGTTCTAAGTTTCAACATTTGATAGGACTGCATTCTTGCATGCTTTTTGATGCCATCTTAGCTTTGTGAAACTAGTTTATAGGGGTTGCTCTGGTAATAAAAAAATAAAAATGCTGCATGAAAATTCACGTGGAACAGGCATTGAAGGTGGTGGTGTCAGATATGATTCCAAGGTTTAAGTTGCACAGTGACCAACAGGTGTGCAATACATTCCTTTAGTTAAGTAATTGTCGTTAGTTAAGAATGAAATAAAATATTATTTTTCTTTCAATTTTTGAGTATTATATTCTCAAAGAGCTACTAAGTTGTTAAGGCTCAAGTATTCAGTTATTTAGACCTAACTACATAATAAACAGAACCGTTAGGTGTCTCTCTTGGGCTAGGGGCGCCATGAAAAAATTCCTGAGACCCTAAAGGTGGCATAAATACAAAAAGTTTGGGAACTTCTATTTTAAGTGATGAATGTTTTAGAAACTCAGTTAGCCTTATCGTACTTCTACAAATACAGCCAGCTTTCATTATTTTTTATAGGAACACATTGTACCTTCAAAGGTTCATAATTTACACAAATTATCCTGATTTACTCCCTTACGATATTCCTATGTCCCTTATGAATTCGTTCGTTTTCAAAGTTCCCAGTTGTTTGTTTCTGACCTCATAGGGGGATGGGTGTCGTGTGGTTAGAGGCTGTGCACGTGTGGCAGAGGCAGGCGTGGAAAGTTCAGTGGCAGCATTAAGTATATAAGGGTTAAGTCAAATGCCTTTAAGCTGTTGACTGTCTACCTAGCTTTGTAGTATGCAGTAGGTTTGCTGTAGTGTTCAAAAGCTACTTTGCCTTATTTTGAGCATAGTTTCACCTTTTTTGTTATTGACATAAAATACCCACTTGGAGCCATATTATACCAATAGGTGCTTTCATATTGGTTTATCCTCAGTAAATAAATATATCTTCTCTATAACAGATTTTTCAAATATTGCTAATATCTACAGCTAAAATATATTTTGTAATTTATCTCAGAAAGATAAACCATAAATTCAATAATATCAAATCAATACATTAGTTATTATTGGACTTTTAAAAGTCATGAGTTAAAAGAGACTTTTTGTTATGGTTTGCTTAATTGCTAGGAGGATATCACTAGCCACTCCTCGACAGCTTTATAAATCTTCCAACATGACTCAGCGTTGGCAAAGAAGGGAAATTTCAAACTTCGAATATTTGATGTTTCTTAATACTATAGCAGGTAAGACATCTTATTCTTTAATCTCATAATATGTTTATGTTCATCAAAAATCTTCGGTAATGTGACTTGATGGAATGCATTGTTCGCCTTAGAATTCAAGTACAGCCTTAGAATAAATATTGAAGCACTCACATTAAATTGCTATCAGAAACTATACAAGCTAGTACCACGGTTTAGGTGCATTTACTGTTGAAGAGGCTTTTTCTTGCTCTCCTTCTGCCATTTCCTTTGCTGACAGCTTTGTCTGACGGTTTATTAGAGTCAACAAACCATTGCCAGAGAGTGTCTGGAAATAATAATGGGAAAATGTAATTTCACTACTTTGTCATTCTCAGCAGTAGCAGCTAGACAGGAGAATAACAACAGGATTCTGCCTAGTACAGATGTCACCTGGATTATGGCATGATTGGGTTACAGCATTTTTTTTTCTTAAAATCTTCAAATGGAAATATAAAATCAGATTACATTTCTAAATGATGAGTAACTGCCATCAGCCTCAGCAGTACCATGCTTGTAAATTAAGAGAAGGTAGTGGCTTTGTTTTTCTGCTAAATCAGTGGTTGTCAGTGGCTGAACCTCTCTATGAGATTTAAGTGCCTTTTTCTTTTTTACTAAATTAAGCTCCAAAGCCCTTATTCATGTTGAATTACAAAGAGTTTACTTCTGTAAATCAGGCTCTACAAAAACTTTTTACAATCGGATGAATTTAAAACTACATAAATGCATATGCCTACCTCTGATCATTGTTCTTTTTTGAATGAATGCTCAAAACTATGAATTGAGAGCCCTGTTCTCTGAATCATTGCTTAAAAGGATAACTGTAATATTCCTCTTTTTAATCTATCATATATGTGCGAATATGGATGCTATGGCATATATTAAATATGGATGATATAGATGTGTATTACATAGACAAGAGAATTTGATTTGTCAACAAAAAGGGATAAAAAAGTTGCTTGAAATGGTTTTGCATTTTAATCATTTAGTACATATTGTAATGTTAATTCCTTTGCTAATAGGATGCTAGAGCTACAACCAAAGAACTGTTTTATTACATATACTAATTTTATTCTATATTTTATATCCACATCTCCATTATATACATATATCTTCATGACATATTTCATATATAGTCACATATCAGTGTACACAATGTATATATCTTAAAGAAACCTATTTACTTCCTCAAAGATAAAGGAAATGTGTTATACTATTTAATTAACACATTTACATATAGAGATAGAATGAACTTAAACATCTGAAATATAAAGAACCTTTTCATTAGCATGTTTAGGTGAACAGCATGATGTAGCATAAGCTTCATTACCAAAGTGAAGGGGATAGACTCTCAGATCTGCCAACTCTGTGTCCTAGAGCATAGGTGGAATTTCAAGTTTTAACTCTGTCTTGTACTTTAAATCTTTCAGTAGCCATGTTTGATATCTGTTTCCATCTGTCTTTTTATTTATTTATTTATTTATTTATTTATTTATTTATTTAATTTTGTCTGTGTTGGGTCTTTGTTGCTGAGCAGGCTTTCTCTAGTTGCGGCGAGCGGGGGCTACTATTCATTGCGGTGTGCAGGCTTCTCATTGCGGTGCCTTCTCTTTGTTGTGGAGCACAGGCTCTACGCACGCAGGCGTCAGTTATTGTGGCAGGCGGGCTCAGTACCTGTGGCGCACAGGCTTAGTTGCTCTGCAGCATGTGGGATCTTCCTGGACTAGGGCTCAAACCCATGTCCCCTGCATTGGCAGGCGGATTCTTCACCACTGTGCCACCAGGGAAGTCTCTCCATCTGTTTTAGTAACTGATATGTTTGGTCTTATATCATCTTGTATTATACTATTGCTTTCAATATTTTCTTGCCTTTCACATTGTTTTGTTTGTCTTTGGCCATATAAATAAATTTTGCCTACTTTTTTAGTGATTTAGAACATAGGCTTTTTGCTACTAATTCTCCTAGAGAATTAATATTGATATGTTTAAATTTTTTAAAAATCCTCTAAAATATATTTCTCTTCCTTTTGAACTCAAAAATGAATCAACATTTTAAACCACTCCTACGCAAAATAAGAACTTTAACTCAATTTACTTCTCATTCATTGCTTATCTTTGTCAATACAATTTACTACCAGAATCCATATTACTATGAAACACTTATTTTTTGGAGTCCATATACTTTTGCATATTAGGAAGGATTTCAACTCTATTAAAATTTTCTTCTCTTTAATACAGTATATTGTTTTTAGCTACATGGATCTTTATCTGATTTTTCAGGATAATGTTCTTTTTTCATTCTTCTGCAGTATTCTTCCATATTCCCTCTGTTAGGTTTTTCTATTATCTATCTTGAAAGATCTATCAAGACTCATTGTCTACCATATGTCATAGATAAGCACATGATTTTTTTTTCCTTGACTGTGCTACCCCTTTGGAGCTTTTGGAATTAACACTGGAAGACAGGGTGATGTACCTCATTTGTAGTTCAGTTTCCAGTGGAGCTGGTATTCTTACTAAAAGGTTCTGCTACTCTAAGATGGGATTCTCTCTGTCTATCCTCTGGATGGAGTGTTATCTAGTTCACTGTGTTAAAGGATTCTTCTAGTCTCCATCCCTTCTCACTGCCTTTTACTCATGTCAGCCACATTTCCCACAATGTGGTATACTTCCACCTATAACCACCACCCACTTCATGCCTGCTGCTTTCTGGGAGTTTGTTTCTATGTCTATCTCTAGAAAGATTGCGGTCTGATAGAGATAACATCATGATCCCTTCTAAAAGCTGCCCCTGAGCAGTATGGACATGGCTTTTTTGCTGTTTGAGACAGGTGGGATTCTGAGCCAGAACATGCAGGTTGTAAGGGGAATTTGACTGTCTTCCTATCTTCTTTTGAGTACTTGGGGTCTGTTTTATTTCGTGACATAAAAAATGTATAGACCACTGGGTTTTTTCTTTTAAGAATTTGTTGGGTATTTTCTTTACAATGATTATAACTAAACATTTAAGTCTGTCTGTTGTAGACAATGCGATAAAAAGAAGTATAAGGTAGGAACTAGGAACTCAGAGCGCTTATAACTAGATGGGTGAATGAAATGCATAAGAGAGCATTTTAAGACAGCTGATGGTAAGTGCTGAATAAGTGCTATAAATGGTGAATGCTGCAAGAGCTAAGCAGAGTACAGAAATTTTATGAATGTGTTTGAGGAGAAGAAAAAGAGCGGAGCTTTACAAATTTCTCCCAGTTGAATATGTGTTATGTGTTCAGTGGACATGAGTATCATATCTTGGCTGCAGCAGAGAATAATAGGAGATACTATTGGAGCTACAGGTAAGAGCCAGACTGTAAAGAGCCTGAATCCAGGAGTCTGTATAGTTCTGTAGTAGAAGGCAATGCAGTATGGAATTTCAGGACAATTAAACTGCTAGTTATATATGGCATGAATCAGAAATAAAATACCTTAAAGTTAGGGAGAGCTGTTAGGAGAGCCTTACAGGACTCTAGATATGAAATCAACTTGCTCATCATTTTAATAAATAGTTACTGAACACTTTACTATGTGCCACACACTCTATTTCGCAGTGACACTTCAGAGGAAAGCAAAGTATGGTTTTTGCCTTCGAAGGAGTCATAGTATAGTCAGGAAAACAGACATGTACACCAGTAATTCCAGCAAAAAGCTGTAATTATTATAATGAGAAAATATACAAAGCTATTTGAAGTCTAAGGTCCAGAAGGCATTACATTTACAGGAAAAGCTTCTCATAGTCTTTTCATAGGCTTCTCACAGGCAACATTTAAGTTGAAAATTGAAATATGAGTACAAATTCACTGGAAAGTAAGCAGAAGCCACTCCAAGGGGGGAAAAAAAATGTGGAGTCAAAAATTGGATTAGAGTAGTGACAACAGGTATGGCAAAGAAAAAAAGTAAGTAAAGGATCTAATGCACGATGTCATTATATAAAAAGTAGAAGTCATTGTAATATGCTCTAGTTTAGTGGTTGACAAAGTGTGGTCCCCTGACTGGCAGTATTAGTATTGCCTGGGGACTTGGAGATGCAAATTCTCAGACCCCTCAAACCTGCTGAATCAGAAACTCTGAGTGGGGCCCAGCTCTGCGTTTTAGCAAGCCTTCTAGGTGGTTCTCCTGCACAGTTTGAGTATCATTGCTCTAGCCATTTAAGATCTAATTATCAGAACAAGATTTGCATATGAAAACATCTAGAACATACAAGAAAGCATGTGATTAAGTGTCATTAACTGTAGTGAAAGTTTAGAGAAGTGAAAGGTTAGTATGAAATAGTCTAATCAAGGGAGGCCTCGTAGAAAAGATGGGCTTTAAATGAACTCTAAGAATTTTGTCATACGTAGATGATTATCCAGACAAAATGAACCTTCATACAGAAGTAGAATGACAAATTGGAAAAAGTTATGAATATAAATACCCTGAGGTACTCTCCCTGAATATATGTATCCCTGCTAATTCTTCCTTTGCCATCATCCTGAAGTTCTGAGTAGGGGTGCCAGTTTATACTGAGCACCAGCATTAAAGATATGGGTGATGGTATTATAGAGAAGCTTCACCAAAGCCACGATTGAGTACTTATTTAGGAAGCAGTTAGAATTGTCTGTTTTCCTGATTTGTGGAGAATATTATATATCCGTTCATATCCATTCATCTCCTCTTAATGGAACACTTTTCAGAGTTCTCGAAAGAAAGGACTCTGAAGGTTCCTAGAATAAAGGGAACTATAAAGATGTTAAATTGTACCAATACCACTTTTACTAACCTGGGTTCCACTAAATGATCATGTTGTTTCATAGCACAGTTTTAGGGATACAGTTATTGTTCAATAAATACTTGTAAGTCAATTGATTGAAACTTTAGATTTATCATTTCTTGAGAGATGTTAGTGTTCTTATTGACAAATTATATTTTATTTCCTGGGTAATCCAAAGGCAAGAAATGGTTGGATTATATCTTATCATAGTCTTCTTTAAACATTTCTTTAATTATTATTATTTTTTTTTATTAATTTTTTTTTTTTTGCGGTACGCGGGCCTCTCACTGTTGTGGCCTCTCCCGCTGCGGAGCACAGGCTCCGGACGCGCAGGCTCAGCGGCCATGGCTCATGGACCCAGCCGCTCCGCGGCACGTGGGATCCTCCCGGACCGGGGCACGAACCCGTGTCTCCTGCACTGGCAGGCGGACTTTCAACCACTGCGCCCCCAGGGAAGCCCTCTTTAATTATTCTTAATATTAAGATTCAGGAAAAACCTTTTTATTATTTGTTTAGTTTTACCATTTCTTTTTGATACAGTTCTTTAATATTAATATCAGCATTCAGAAAAAAATGGCAAATAATGGTTAATGTTTACTGAGCAGTTTACAGTGTTGCAAATATGGTTCTAAGTGTTTTATGTGTATTTACTCATTTAATCCTAACAATAACCCCAGAGTTCCTATCCCCATTTCACCAATGAGGAAATGAGGTGCAGAGAAGTAAATAGCTCGCCCAAGTCACAGAGCTAATTAAGTGAAGAAGTCAGGATTCTAATGTAGGTAGTTAGGTTGTAGAGCTTCACTCACTTACTATACCATACTGCCTCGGGATATCATGGCACCATTCAATTTCACCTCCAACCATTGGCCTTAATCTGTAACTACTTTTAAGACTGAAACAATGAACGATTTTTGGACATTTTTAATTTATATTTCATCAGAAGAACTTTTGAAGTTTATTTACCATCATGACTTTTGTCCACAGGCCTATTCTAGTACTAGATCTGGGCCTGGAATTATCATCTCTAATGTAGACCCTAGTACTGTGTTCACCTAGGTCTCAGATCCAGAGAAAGAGTCTGAGGCAGAGATTTGCTTGCAGGAAGTTTATTGGAGAGTGTCCTTGGGATCAACATCTGTGAGGGGAGTGAAGAAAGTAGAAGCGGGCAGAAGGAGAAAAATGAACCCCAGAGTAATTGCAGCAAAGGCCTCAGCAGATCCCTTCAGAGGTGTCTTGCCCTGAGACAAGGCGGCCAGGCCTTCATTACCTCCACTTTGCAGTCATTGGATACAGACTCCTGGAAAGGAGACACGACCTTGCATGAAAGAGCTTTCTTCTGATCATGGCAACTCCTGGATAATCCTGGAGAAGGCCACCAGCCACGACATGGGTGATACAACCACCATCCCCCCATCTAGGTTAGAGTGGTTCTCAGAATCACCTGGAGGGCTTGCTGAAACCAACAGGTTCTGATTCAGTAGGTTTAGGGTGGGCCTCAATAATTTGTATTTCTAACAAGTACCTAGGTGAAGCTGATGCCACTGGTCCAAGGTTTGCACTTTGAGAACCACCTCCTCACACATATATTCTTAAAAGATTTACCTTACGATAATTGTCTTAATCTCCTGTAGCATTCACATCTTCTATAGCGCTGTCTATGCCACCCATGTTGGCACTTAGGATAATGCATCCTTGGATTTTATGTCTGTATCTCTTCTTTCCAGTAAGATTATGAGGTCAAAGTTTTGCTTGATAAATGCTCATCAAACTGAACTGACTTAATATTTATGCTTTGTGTTTGCATGATTTTATGATCTATTATGTGAATTCACTAGAATTGCTGGATGAGGGATTCTTTAAATTTCCTGGATTAAAGAGAAGAGTTATAGAATAGAATCTGATTGAGAAGATGAAGCAACCCTTTCTGGCTTCTGGCTTCTGGTTTTTAAAAATATAGGTCAATGTGACTTAATAAATTCACATTTTCAATAAAAATATTCTAGTAACTCTCTTACCCTCTCAGATGTACCTTTTTTTTCTCCAAAATATTCTTTTAACATGAAATGTGAAATACATTTTATGACCCATTTCTTGTTCTCCATTTCTTGAGGTCTCTCATACTTGGCCAATTTGTCTTTTCTCCTTTTTAATTGCTTTTAAAAATAAGACTTTCTGGGCTTCCCTGGTGGCGCAGTGGTTGAGAGTCCGCCTGCCAATGCAGGGGACACGGGTTCGAGCCCTGGTCTGGGAAGATCCCACATGCCACGGAGCAACTAGGCCCGTGAGCCACAACTACTGAGCCTGCGTGTCTGGAGCCTGTGCTCCGCAACAAGAGAGGCCACGATAGTGAGAGGCCCGTGCACCGCGATGAAGAGTGGCCTCCGCTTGCCACAACTAGAGAAAGCCCTCACACAGAAACGAAGACCCAGCACAGCCAAAAATAAATAAATAAATAAATAAATTTTAAAAAATAATAATAATAAGACTTTCTATAAAGCATACAACAGCAGTGTCCTAGTATTAATACAATACAGTATGTAGATTTTTAGACCCTCCTGTGACATATATAATTGCATATAAATAAACACATTATCCTATATGTATGTAAGTTTTGTAAAGATACTTTATATAGTAAAAGAAGCTTGTCAAATATTCAGAAGACATACTGTTTTGAAAGGACACCTAAAGGCCCATAAATTTTTTCATGGCCTTTCTTTTGTTATATTTATATATTTAATAAATATTCATTATAGAAAATTGGAAATATAGAAAAGTGTAATTTAAAAATTTAATTACTTGAAGACTAGCCATAAATATCATAATTAACGTTTTGGTGATTTTTCTGTTTTTTTCTTTTTCTGTGTGTGGTAATCTTTGGGAATCTGCTACACATACACGTTCATCCTTCTTTTTCCATCTCATTAAATAGTATTTGAAATCATGATCTTAAAAACTGAATGAAAGTCTAGCTTAGTACTGTGGTATAATTTAACTATTTTGAAACAATTGGGTTTTGTTTTCTTAATTTTTGAAGAACATTAAGTTTTGGAAGATTTTTAGTGATGCATAGAGTTTAACTAAAAATGTGGGTTCAGCTTCTAATTCCCAGAGTTGACCTAATTTCTGTTTATTGTGTTCCAAAAGATACAGCCTATGCCTATTTTATGCCTTATTAGATAATACTATGAACATGACTTAAAATCTGGCATTCTTACATTAAAAAAAAAAAAAATAGCACATTGACTGCTAACATAGCTTAGTGTAAATGATCCCGTTAGGTTTGGGAGGTTTTTTAAAAGGTTTTTGAGTTGTTTTTCATATGTTCGGCTAATGAATTCAGCACAGCTTCCTCAACCCCAACCTTTTTCTCCTGTTTAGCATTTTCTACTTTTTTTACTCTGTGATGTACAAGCCCTCCCTGGTTAATTATGTATATATTTAGCTACTGCATGTGTTGGGCTTATTATTGTCATCTAATTAAATGTAACTTGAACTGCTTGCTTCTAGAAAAATCATTAAAAATTCTTTCCTAATGACCTAGAGATGACAAAATGTCTGTAAAGTGCGAAGAAGCAGACAAGCACAGGAACATCGCTCTTAAAGAGTGCTAATCCAGATGCTGCAATCATCTAATTAAACAATATTTTGCTGTCATTAACATTTTCACCAAGGAATTGCAGTTATAATTTCTTTGTCAGCTGTCTCTAGATCACTTTACCTTCAAAACTAAAGTGCCATATAAAAACATTAAATTGGATGCTTTAATTAAAAGTTTTTTTTTTTTAAACGAAGAAACATATCTAGTGTTTCTGAAATCTCATTTACTGTGCTTCATTTTTATTGTTTGAGTAGATTAGTGTCATAGGCTTGTGATAATTAATATTCATCTTCCAAGTTAAGTCCTTAGAAGCATAGTTAGTAAAAAAAACTCTGCACCCATTACTGCTGGGAAAGGAAATAACAGCACAAGGTTGTTTACTAAATTTCAATTATCCTAAAAAAAATTAATAAGTACCTAGATGTGCCAGAACTTAACAGATATTATTTTGGAAATATTTCACTTTTTTGGTTAATTCGGTACACAGCAGGGTTTTTTGTTTTTTTTGTTTTTTTTCATTTCACAAAGGTGTTCAGTAGAATAATTAAAGTAATAATGCTAATTCATGGCTAAAATTTATAAATGCAAAATCCCAGAGTACCAACTTCATCCATGTGAGTTTTAAATACATTGTGAATTTTTAATTCAAATGAAAAATAATATATTAACTGTCCATGTTGCAAAGCTTTTATGTGGAAAGTTTTATATAAAAAGGTTTTAATGTAACTGTCAGAACATCTGTTTATATAGTTGATTGTATTTCTTAGATTTAAAATGTGCTATAAAGCTTTAGTAATTTAAAACTTACTAAATTTTTCTAAGCATTTATTTTTAAAGAATCTTCCAAAGATTATTAAAAGTGAATTAACAAAAAATGCAGGATAGATTAATTACCATGAGCTGTGACTGTAGACAGCAGTCAATTTGTGTGTGTGTGTGTATGTTAAAGATACCTTCCTTTCTTTGTATTTTTTCCAAAAATAGCATTATATCTTTTCTTTAATTAGAAAATCATTTCTAGTGAAAGGCTAGTGTCTTCAAGTATAGTCTCTATTTTTATGCTGTTTCTACTTATATGATACATTTAAGTACTGAGTTAATGTAAATTGGCTTTTTATTTATTTTAGTTTGACAGTTTTTCCTTAAGTTATGAAACTTCATTAGAAAATTTAAAAACAGTTATTATGTCTAATTTTCAGCCATTGATTTACATAAGTAATAGAAAATACGTTACATAAATAACATCAAATTATTCTCTTAAAATACACATATATTGGAAGACCTCTTTTCCATTAAAATCTATAGATTTTTAACCCAGAAAATGGCAGAGCACTAAATATGCCACAGTCCTACTTACAATCCCAGAAATAGCTCTGCCCAGCCAGTCTAGACTCTCTGTATATATACATGCATAGAAAAAACACTGAGAGTAATCAGGTGTCCTAGGTTAACATAAACTCTCAGTAATAAATTTAAAATTTTAGAATTTTACACTGTGCATTTTACAGTGGTACTGCTTTAGCAGTCTATTTTCATATACAAAAGACTGTAGTCAAAAGGTTCCAAATTCTCATCACTATTTTTCATCACAGTAGACTTACAACATAAAGCAGGTGCATTCGTCGGCCACAGATATTTCCGTCTGGTGGTTTAACACGCACATTCACAAGGCCGCTCTCTCTCATGTGTACTTCTGTGCCTTGGCATAGTCCTCTTCCTCCAACAAGACTATCCTGCAATTTTCCTTTTTTATTTGGCTTATGGTTTGTTCATCTTTTAAAAATTGGCTCTCATTTTATCGCATTTTTATCACATATGCATTCGTTCTTTCAACAAATATCTATCGGACAAACAAAATATGCCAATATACAGAGGCATTTTTTTTTTTTAAACTCAAACCCTACATTCTGGAGTTTATGGACTAGTGGAGAGGCAGACAAGTATTAGCTAGAACACATCTGCAACAGTGCTGTGGCAGAGAACAAAGAGGAAGCCCTAACCTTACTCTCACCTTGCTCCAGGAAATGCAGAGTGGAAGCAACATCCTGCTTTCTATCAATTGCCTACATTTATAATATACACCCACATTAGTTTACATATTTAAAACAATAAGTAATTGTGTTGTAAAATGCAGAGATTCATATAAGAAACAGATAAAATAGTCACCGAATAAAATGTTTACTGAGTGAATTAATTAATTTGGTTTCATGCTTATAATAGTAGCAGATTTAGTTCTTCCTCAGATTATGGGGTTTTTTTTTTTTTTTTTTTTTTTTTATTTCACAGTCACAGTTACCAGTTGCTACAAGAGGTAGGTATCATTTAATTTCAGTTCTTGATGACGAATAAGATAATGTATGCATATCTGTGCTACTGTTATGCTAACACGGTGTGCCACAAGGAGCACAAGATGAAATCATATCACTAATATCAGGGAAATCGCTATTTTGTATGGATTTGAATGGAAATTTAGAAACTCTTGTGATCAGTTCATAATGCATTTTTACAAAAAACAGTCTTGTCCAACGGAATTTTTCTTTGGACCCTGTTTCTTTAATACTGCCCCTCTTAATTTCACCTGATCATATGTTATTCAGTGTCAGTTTATCAGGGTAAGCCAGCCCTGTGCTCTCCCTAAGCTTTGCCACGGTCCCACGGGCTTCAGTGTCCTACCTAAAATGCTTAAGTCATTCTGTCAAAAACTAACGAAAACCAACAAACAAAATTCAGCCTAGGGCTTCCCTGGTGGCACAGTGGTTGAGAGTCCACCTGCCGATGCAGGGGACACGGGTTCAGGCCCCGGTCCGGGAAGATCCCACATGCCCTGGAGCGGCTGGGCCCGTGAGCCATGGCCGCTGAGCCTGCGCGTCCGGAACCTGTGCGCCGCAACGGGAGAGGCCACAACAGTGAGAGGCCCGCGTACCGAAAAAAAAAAAAAAAAAAAAAAAATTCAGCCTGACATTCAGCAGCTCTCCACTAAAGTGAAACAACATAATACGAAAAGAAAATTCATGAACTTAAGGGAGTGAAAAAAATGTGCATAACATCTGCCTCGGTGCTTTTTCGTACTGGCTTCAGGGTACTTCTGTTAACGTGCAAATTCTCTACATTGATTCTTAATAGAAGCACAATGTAGTATGCTGTATACTGGCAATAGAATTCTGGATATATACTAGTTATAGTAGAACACCATCACATAATCTGCAAGTGTGCAGACCAGCAGGTGACCTCCTCCATGATCACTTTCAGGGACCCCAGCTTATCAGGCTCTGCTTCCAGGGTGGCAATAGCATCTTCATCATAGTCAGCAGAAGAGAGATGGAGCATGGAGCACCCATGCAACAAGTTGCAGAGGACCAAGGCTGAAAGCAGCAGATACCATCTCTGCTCACATTCTGTAGATTAGAACTAAGTCTCACAGCCATAGCTACTAATAAGGGAGGCTGAGAAATGTGGTCTAGCCCAGGAAGGAGAGAAATTGATTATGACGAACAGCTAGCAATCACTACCACAAGTTACATTATAAAAAAGTAATTCTAGTTACTCACTTCTTAATTATTATTGAGTGAGTTCACTTGAAACACATTGTTATAAGTGCTTTTGATTGAATAAAGGCATAGTTCAGTAAACAAAAGAGTTACTTTTCTTCTGCAATGCAATAGTTGCCTCATCTATTAGAAGGACAGGAACACTTTGATAAGCAATTAGTGTATACAGATTTTCATTTATCTTTTTCTTTACTAGGACGGACATATAATGATCTGAACCAATACCCCGTGTTTCCGTGGGTATTAACAAACTATGAATCAGAAGAATTGGATTTGACTCTTCCAGGAAACTTCAGGGATCTATCAAAGGTAACTTTTAAATATATAGAAGTCAATTTTCTTCGTAAGGCTATATTCTAAAAGCATTTCTACCAGAGTATATATGTTCAATTAATGTTTGTAAGAAAGTAAACCTGAATGTCTTCTGTTTTTGTAGTCAGCATCTAAATTTCATCAATGCTTAGCATAGGAATTAAGCTACAAGAAGATAAATCAGTACTAGTATGGCAAAATGAAATGGATATTTGAGAAAGGGCATATGTAAGAAGAGGTTGTTCAGATAGCCTAGGTTTTAAAGGTCAAGGCGAGAAACTTAAAATTAGTACAAAATTTGGCCAGTAATTTCTGTGGTGTATTTCTTAGGTGATAAGACATGTTATCTTGACCATAATACATACACACATACTGTAGGGGAGCTTGCTACTGGAAAGAAAGTAGGGCACAATAATTTGTCAAGGGTCTGTTAAGATAAAAGAGGGAAGATTTGGCCCAAAAATGGCAAGAAAAAAATACACAATGGGTGATAAGGATAAGAAGCGAATTTCTGGTTAGTTCGCCTCATTTGTTGAGAAGAAACCTAAGTGGGATACTAAACTCTTTGAAATTCAGTGAAGAACTAGATACTAAGGCCCAAAAGCTTTTCTCTAGCCTCAGCTAATATCAGAGCCAAGCCCTAAAGTTTATATCAATACTTTAGCCATATTAAGCCTCAGGCCATTCACTCTGAATTTCCTTCCCTTTTCTGTTCTCCTTAGTTGTCTGGTTTAGCATGCCACAGCAGCACGAAAGGCATATAGGCACACGCGTATACATTTGCTTTTGGTTGGGGGAGAGTTGAGGAGCTCATGAACAAGGGCAGCAGAAGTTCTGCAAGGCAGGGAAGCATGAAATGCGAGCAATTTAAAATTAATCCCACAAATGGTTTTTAACTCAGCACACCTTCTCTTGCCTTTTTTCTTGCCTTTGAAAACTAGACCCACCTAAGTTGAAGTTCTCTATGCCACTGCTTACTAGCTGTGTGACCAGAAGCCACTCTCTTTTAGCCTCAATCTCCCCATTTGTAATACGAGAATAATACTGTCCTACCTCATACAGTTGTGAAGGTCAAATGACATGTGCATTTAAAGAATGTAACATAGTACTTGGAACATAGAAGCACTTCATGAATATGAGCTATTATTACACGTGGAATATTTCTTAGCCTGTTTTTGAAGCCTGTATACTAATTTTTGCATGTTCTTCTCTGTCATTCACTCTCTATTTCTTATATTGTATGTGACTGCCTTATCAAACTTGCTAGCTCATTGCTAATTTTAGCTATGCTATTATAGATACTCAAGGGACCTAAGGAATCAATTAGCCATCATCTTACTGAGAGTCACACAGCTGGTTAAAAAAAAAAAAATGCTAGCAAGTGAATTTCAATATGGTTGCAAATATAGTAATTGTTCCAGTGAACAGTTATTTGAACTGAACAAAAATCTTTAACCATTACTATGTGCAAATAAGATTTCAGGCTTAGGTAGATATAAGCACTGTAATTCATAAGGCTTGCCCTCTGGAAGCAAAATTAAATAAGATTAAAATTATTCTTATTTTATATAATAATATAATTTTTAAAATTACAAATTAAATAAGATAAAATCATTTTCTTCAAAAATTAAATAAGAATGTACTATATTTATAGAGAACTACATGAAAGGCAATAAATAGCAGTTAGGAACAAGAACTCTGGAGCTAGACTGCCTGGGTTTAGATCCTAATTCTGCCTGTTACTCGTTTTGCAGCCTTAGACAACTATTTCACTTCTCTTTGCCTTAGTTTCCTCACCTGTATAATGGTGACAATAATAGTAGGGTTGTTGTGAGGATTTGATGAGTTAATAAGTATAAAAAACTTAGAAGAGTACCTAGCATATCAACATTAGCTATGAATATAAATATAATGCAGTGAATCATCTATATGCTATATACTTTGAATTGTGTTTCAAATTTTAAATAATGATCATATATATATGCTGCTATATCTGTAATGGAATTAGAATGGTATGAATTTTTTACATGAATTGCTAAGGTTGAGGTGTAATCTTTGGGTGTAAAAAGAAACCAAACTAACTTATCAATATGAAGGTGAAAACTGTTAAACTAGTTCTTTAACAAAATCTTATCTACATGTGTTTTATTTAACATTAATTCAATAGGCACTATGTATTAGACACTACTATATATATATGTACACACACAATAACATGTATAGTGTAGATTCTCAGGTAGCATGATACGTAGTCTTAAAACCTCATGAGCTAACTACCACTGTAGCTATTTTAGATTATTTGTAGAACAGGGAAGAAGGTCCTTTTTCTTTGAAATCAACTGGGATATCTTGGTGAAAGGAAGCCTACAGACCAAAGTTCCCTTCTTCCTCCATTTATGTGTTCATTCTTTCAGTCATTCATTCAGTCAACAAATATTTATCACAGATTTGCTGTTGTATGTCAAGCACTGTACTAGGGGGAAGAGTGTACAGGAGTTAATAAAACAAACATATCTGAGCCATCTTGGAAAAAATCCAGTCCAGAGCTGAGACAAAAACTCAGATAATTGCCAGAAATCTGGGAGGCCTACATTATGACAGTAGGTATAGTGGGGACTGTAGCAGCTTGGAAAATGCAAGCTCAAGTACACTAAGACATTTGGACTCAAATGTTCTTGAAACACTAACCCAACCAAAGAAAATATGGCCTTCATTATGATTAATATAGATTATATAAGGCATATGGTAAAATATTTGCTAGTAATTATAGATTTTTAGTTTATTCATGTAGAAAAAATGAGATAAATTAAATGAGGAAGTCACTGTTTCTACAGTAACTAGAATATGTAAACATTCTTCAGGTTTTTAAAGCTGATCTATTTAATCTGTATGCCTTTTGGCAGAACTTTTCCCTTTCTGACCCACATGTGCTCTCCTAATTTTGTTTAGTGTTAGATAAATAGAAGAGGTAAACAGACAGCCTAAATAAATTAGGCAACGTGAATACTAACTGTGCTTTTGCAAACATAGAGTCCTTCATGTTGTGAACATTTGAACCCATGGTTCTCTAAAGATAGATAGCTTTTCTTCCAATTCTGCTATGTTCCATGCTTTAGCAATTTGTTCTTTATTTTCTGTCAGAATAACATGATAGGAAAATGGTAGCAAATTAAAGCCTCTTGATGTGTTAATAAATTACTCTTGCATTGTTCCCATGCTTCATTGAATTTCTTAATAGGAACTTCTTACAAATGGGCTAGAAACCCGAGACTGTCCTGATAAAAATCATTAATAAACAAGTTTTTAATGTATGAAAATATATCATATTATATGCCTAATGGGAAAAATGACATTTGAAATATAATAACTGGAAGGAAAAACTGCTAATAATGCAATATTATAGAGAAGAGATGACCATTGAGAAGCACGTGAAATTCTTGTAGTTACAACCAGTACTACAAATGAAATTTTTAATGGAGAGTTTGGTAATCTTCAGAAACTCAAGGAAGATTTGGAATATTTTAATGATGTTATTAACCAGAAACATTCTAAAAGATCTCCAATAACAAAAGAAGTTTTTCCTAAACAGAGATTAGGACCCAAGTAATAATTCCTATCAGTGAGTAATTCTAGGATTTGTCTTAGTAAACAACATTTGGAGCCCCAAATAATTTTTATATTGTTTACTGCATAAAAGTTAAGAAGTTAAGAAATGTACAATCCTAAACAAGTTGAAAATTACTTCTCTTTCTTTATAGCTCTGCATTAAATTAGCTTTATGAATTCTAGTTATATCAGGACTTTTGAATGAATATTTCAGACAACCCAGCTTGAGCAATTGGCTTGAACAATAAATCAATATCATTGGTTCTCACAACTAAAAAATTCAGAGGAAGGTTTAGTTTTCAGTCAGATTTATTTCCGGTGCTGCAGATAATGCCACCAAGCAAAGTTCTTTCCATTGTTCTTCTCTGCCTTCCCATCTGTGGACTTCACACTCACCCTCTGCTGGATGGCCTCCAGTAGCTCCCAGCAATCCCCTTTTAGGAGCAGAATGGCTGCAACAGTTCCAGACCTCACATCATACTATCCAAAGAAAGAGAGAGCATCTCACCAAGTAGCTCACATGGAAGACAAAAGAAACTTTCCTTTCCCAGAAATCCCGGAAAATGTCTCCTCATGCACTAGGCTAAGAGTTGACCGGAGGAAATTTGGATTCCTGTTTCCGAAAGAAACGGGGGTTAGTTGGTGAGCAACAAACAACTCATTATTATAAAGTGTCAAATATATTGTATATGAAAGTTTCTTCTTTATAGTTTCTATAATCTAGGTAATAGCAAATAAATTACAGGTTTGTATACACATAGCTACTATGTAAAAGGAACTTTGCAAGGTGCTAAGAGGACTTCAGAGTCCTGACCGTCAAGGAATGTTCATTGGTTATAAAGGGAGAAAACCAACAGGCAGTAGGTTGTTTATTACATACATATAATTATAATATATGACATTCAATGGAGTCAGAGATAAATTTACCATAATAAATAAAGCTAATCAGGCTTAAACTTCAAAGCCCCTCAAGTTTCAGGGGCTTCTTTTTATCCCTTGCCCCTAATTTTATGTTCATAGTTTTATGCTCATTTTCTTAAAGAACCCCTCTCCCACGAATTGCTTGTCTCATAAAACCCAGATCCACCCTCAGTGCACAGGAAGGAGCTGTCTCTTGAGGAATCCTGGATGCTTCACTGAAGCAAATGAGAGGGGTACATAAGGGTTTTAAACATCTAGCTACTCCTGGATCTATTTCTTCCCATATCTGATCTAGGTCCGTAATTCAACTGTTACATGCATTTCTTACGTACTTCCCCAAAACGTTCTGACAATACTGACAAAGCAATGGCTTTCTATTTCATTTTAAGCAGCATCTAATACTTAACAAAAGCATGTTGGAAAAATTAGTAGCAATATTTTTATAGTATTATGCAGATAAGAACCAAAAATGAGAAACAAAGTAAATAAAGATAATGTCTCTGCCCCAGACATACTTTCCCCAGGACTTTGATGCCATGGACAGGATGGCGATATGAGCTGGAGATGGCTTTCTTGCTCTTCACAAAGTCCCTGCTACAGTCAGGGCTACAGCAAGCATTCAGCTCTCAGTTACAGAGGAAGGTGAATCCTGGAGGTTTCTGTTCTCTGTATTGGATGCTGGGAAAGGTTAATCCTAGAATTATCAAACCTTTTCAGTTTTTCTTTATGTGTATCTATTAAAATTGAGAGAAAAAAAGGAGAGGTAGTAAACAGAACATGAAAAGAATGTCACCTCTGTTCAAATGTAGCTCTCTCACCTGCTGTACAGACTTAGGCATGTTTCCTAAGCTCTCTGAACTTCTGTTTCCTCTTCTTTAAATTGAACACAATAGTATTTACAAAATAGAGTTGTTGTGCCTAATGGAGGTAAGGCACCTAGTATAATGTCCAACACACAGTGGCATTCAGTGACTGGGGGCTACAAAACAAAGTTCCGTAATTGTCAGTTGACAGTTCACCTTTGGTGTGATTGAAAAAAATCTAGTGAAAAAGATCAATTTAATTTTGTTTTAATAAAATTAAAAGCAACAACTTTTAATAAAATATAAAATATTTTTCATGCAATAAATAATTGCTTTTTCATCTCTTTAAATTTCCAAGTTACCAAAACCTTAAAGATCAAATTATTGAAGTTAAATTAAACATTTATTGAAACTGGAGATGAAATATTTATTTAGATGAAATTTATTTAGATGAAATATTTTATTATATTTATAACATTCTTACTCCTTCCTTCGCCCATTTAACTGAACAGTTGAAGAGCACAGGAGCAATGAAATTTCCTGATCAGTAACATTTATTAGACCCCTCATTTGATTAGACATCACAAGTTCAAGTTTTATTCATTACATGTACAGGTTAGAGGTCATATGTATTGTTTGACATGCTGGACAGCTAATGAAACAATCTGTCATTGACTTATCTTTTCAGTACTCAACCACCAGTGGGTGTAGAGATTTTTCCCCCAATTTATGCAGGTTTTCCTCATGGAGATGTGATTTTGTGGTGAAATCTATCTTAAAACATGATATATGCTACTGCTTCAGTTATTTACATACGCTCATATGAACTTTACTCTGAAATTACAGTGGTTACGTGACTTTGACATGAAGCACAGCCCCTTGCTCATTAAAGTGTAAATGGAATTTTCCTATTTCCCAGTCATGCCCTCTGATAAGTGAAATAGTTTCATCACAAAGCCAAGTCTTACTAATATTGACATGAGCATAGGACATCACACACACACACCCATTCACTGAGTGGAAAAAATATGTTTTGTTAACACAGGAGTTGTTTGACTGACAGATGATGATAAGCATAACCATTTTCCCAAATTATTATGCCACTTAAAAAAAGGAAGTGATAATGCCTTGAGGCTTGGAAATGTGATAATGCAAATGGATGCACTGAAGTGTGAATACTCTCAACTGTCCACCCTTGATACTGCCAAACGCCTACACACCACGTAGAAAAGGGTTTACCTCAACTCGGCAATGTGATGCAAGTTTCTACAGTCATTTTACCTTTCTTTCTCATCATAAGTTAACAATATCTAAAATGAAATTAGTTTTATTTGCTTTAGTATATAATTTACCTAATGCTTTAGTTTTAACAACAAAACGTGAAGAACGGGCAAAACTACTAAGTGTATTGGTAGCTGACTCTGATGATATAAAACTTATTAGAAGACAAAAATGTGAATGTGTAAATTTAATTATATACCATCTGCCAAAAATCCTACTGCCAAATATGAATTTTGTTCTAACTATACGTTGAAGGTCGCCTTAACATAGAACCCAACTTGAAAATCGTTTTGTTAGGCTGGCTTCTATTGCAATGCTGAAGGATAAGTGCTATTTTAAGACAAGGTATGAATTGGCAAAATCTGGATACTGTTTTAAACTCAGGGAATAATCCAAGCTGAGGGCATAATTTGCAAGGGGGGATATGCAGAAGGGCACCAATTTCAAAATTGGATTTATTTAAATTAATAATTTTATTCACTCACTTATTCTTTCATTACACAAGCATTTTTTGCACAGCTACTCTGTGCCAGTCACTGGAGACAAAAAGACAGTAAGAACTGGCCCATACCCTGAGTTTACAGTCATTTTTAGTTTACTATAGAAAGGAAAAGGGAGCCTGCCCTGTACGCTTTTGTTTTACCCACCACATGTCACATCTAAAATATAGCATCATTGTGGCAAAATTAGACCAAAGTCAGTTTCCTTTAACCGTGCTTCCCAGCTGAAGCGGAATAGTCAGCAGTGATGATCTTGAAACTAATTTATAGGCTTATCATTATCCTACTACTTAACACTTAGAAAGCTTTTAGAACTGACAAATGAAGATTTAAGATACTTTATTTTATTTATACCTCCATTGTTTTTTTGTAAATATACTTTATTTTATTTATACCTCCATTGTTTCTATGTAAAAATGGTTACTTTTCACTAAGATATTTAAAACTAATTTTCTTAGGAATTTTTCTGGGATAATGATAACAATAATAGCCAACATTTGACACGTATTATTACATGCGAGGCATCGTGTTAAGCATTGTACATAGATTTTCTCATTTTATCCCCACAACCCTATGATGAATTACACTAGTTACATAGGTTCTATTTCCTTTCATTTCTTACCTATTATTTCTCTACAATCATTAGGTAGAATATACTTTTTTTTAAAAAAAGCCTAGTGATTAAGTTATCTCCTAGGTGCCCTCCACCTTCCCTAAACGCCCTACACTAAGGACAGTCATGTCGGATATGAGCAGAGGCAACAGAAATGCATAGAGTGAGCCACTCTACCTCTCCAGAGATTTTGGTTCTCTGTGGAACTGACATACCTACTAACGTGCTCATAAATTTTGCTAATCAAAATGCAACTTTGGCTCAAAGTTTATCTTTCTTCATAGTATAATTAATTGTGTTTATTCATCCTATGAAAAAGTATTAAAGTATTATATTATAATACTTTAAAGTATTATAGTATTATATTATAAAAGTATTAAAGTATTATATTATAAAGTATTATAGCCAACAAAATATAATTCCTACACTTCCTTTTTTTAATGCTTCATTACTTCAGGCTCCATTTCTTAAGAATGTATGTGAAAACTGTGTTGTGATTAGCTGAAGTTCACCTGATGATGAAAGGCCATGTTAAGCAAATTAATAGTGTGCATAAAATTGCAAAGGGGAGATTTAATCTATTTAAGAGAACAAAATTTTCACACATTTTACAAACATAAATTTCCAAATTAAAAGGATTCTTATCAATAAGAACAACCTAAAACATAAACACCATATGTTTTAAAATTTGAATGATTTTTCTTTGTTTTTACATTCAATTTTTATGTTATTTTGACTTTTTATTATAAAATTTTTCAAAAGAAAAGTACCAACAATAATTAATATGCATTTACCCAGTGCCTAGATGTTATAATTACTAACATTTTAGCTTTTTTTTGTTGTTTTACTGAAGTGCTTTAAGGTGAATTAAAGATATCATACTTTATCCCTAAATCCTTTAGTATGAAAAATACATTTTCCTACGTTACCAGAATACCATCATCACACCTAACAAAACTTATGGTAATTCCCTAATATTGTGTAACACTGTGCCCATAATCAGGTTTTCCCAGTTGCCTACCATATGTCTTTAAAAAATTAGCTTGTTCAAGCCAGGATTCAGTCAAGGACCACACAATACATTTTTTTTGAAATAAGCAATTTAGTTTTTCTTGGCCTTTTTTAAATTGAAGTATAGTTGATATACAATATTATATTAGTTGCAGATGTACAAATCGTGATTCAAAATTTTTACAGATTAATTCCATTTAAAGTTACTATAAAATACTGCTGTATTCTCTGTGCTGTACAATATATCCTGTAGTTTATTTTATACCTCTTAATCCCCTACTTCTATTTTGTTCCTCCCCCCTTCCCTCTCCTTACTGGTAACCACTAATTTGTTCTTTATGTCTATAAGTCTGCTTCTGTTGTATTTTATTCATTTGTTTTATTTTTGAGATTCCACAAATAAGTGATATTATACAGTATTTGTCTTTTTCCGTCTGGCTTATTTCACTAAGCATAATACCCTCCAGGTTCATCCATGTTGTTGCAAATGATGAAAGTTTCATTCTTTTTATGGCTGAGTAGTATTTTATTGCGTGTGTGTGTGTATGTATATGTATATATGTGATATATATGTATATATGTGTGTATATATATATGTGATATATATATGTGTATGTATATGTGTGTGTGTGTATATATGCGATATATATGTGTGTGTGAGTGTATATATATATATATATCTCACATCCTGTTTATCCATTCATCTCTTGATGGACCACTTAGGTTGCTTTCATATCTTGGCTATTATAAATAGTGCTCCTATGAACATTGAGGTACATGTATCTTTTTGAATTAGTGTTTTTGTTTTCTTCAAATTCTACCCAGAAGTAGAATTGCTAGATCGTATGTTAGTTCTATTTTTAGTTTTTTGAGGAACCTCCATACCGTTCTCCATAGTGGCTGTATCAATTTACATTCCTACCAACAGTGCACGAGGGTTCCCTTTTCTCCACATCCTCACCAACAATTATTATGTGTGTGGTGTTTTTGATGATGGCCATTCTGATAGCTGTGAGGTAATATCTCACTGTGTTTTTTTCTTTTTTAAAATTAATTGATTATTTATTTGTATATTTTTGGCTACTTTGGGTCTTTGTTGCTGCCCGCAGGCTTTCTCTAGCTGCGGTAAGCGGGGGCTTAGTTGCAGTGTGCGGGCTTCTCATTGCAGTGGCTTCTCTTGCTGCGGAGCACGGGCTCTACGTGCGCGGGCTTCAGTAGTTGTAGCACGTGGGCTTCAGTAGTTGTGGCATGTGGGCTTCAGTAGTTGCAGCTCACAGGCTCTGGAGCGCAGGCTCAGTAGTTGTGGTGCACGGGCTTATGTGCTCCGCAGCGTGTGGGATCTTCCCAGACCAGGGCTCGAACCCGTGTCCCCTACATCGGCAGGCGGATTCTTAACCACTGCACCACTGGGGAAGTCCCTCATTTTGGTTTTGATTCATATTTCTCTGATGATTAATGACGTTGAGCGTCTTTTCACGTGCCTGTTGGCCATCTGTATGTGTTTTTTGGAAAAAATCTCTATTCAGGTCTTTTGCCTGTTTTTTAATTGGGTTATTTGTTTTAATATTGAATTGTATGAGCTTTTTGTATACATTGGGTATTAACCCCTCGGTCATATCAGTTGCAAATATTTTCTCCCATTCCGTAGGTTATCTTTTCATTTTGTCAATGGTTTCCTTTGCTGTATAAGTCCCATGACCACATAGTATGTTTGATTCTTATGTCTCTTAAATGTCTTTTAGGTTAGAATAGTTTCTAACCACTACCCTTTATTTTTCATGATAGTGACTTATTAAAGAAACCATGCCAGCTCTCCTGTAGAATATCTCATCTTCTGCATTTGTCTTTTTTACCTCATGTTGTCATTTAAATGTTTGATATATGGCAATTCAAATATCGGTGAAGATTGATAACAGGAATTTATATTTGGAAATATATGATATTTATTGTTTGCTAGCTAATATATAAAGTTACCATAACTTATTAAAATTTATGAAAGTTAAAATGTTCACATTTGAAAGATATTCCTGGGTCATATAATTTAAAAAGCCATCTAAAATTCTATACACGGGATAAACCAAATAGTAAAAAAAGGTGATGGAAAACTAAAGATTTCCACTATTCTCACTCCCCAGAGGCAACTATTATTATAGTTTCATGTATATTCTGCGAAAATTTTTCTCTGAATATTTAAGCAAAAATATATTACATATACACTATATAGGATTTTTAGAGAAACATTGATAATGCTAAATGATGCTGGTTTTGCAACTGGCTTTTTTCAATCCTAGTACTAGTCATGATAACTTAATATTATCTCTAATCCATTCTCCACAGAACCATTGGAGGTACCTTTGTAAAGCCTAACTCAAATCTTGTTTCTCTCCTGCTTAAAACCGTTCAGTGACTTTCCACTGCACTTACCATAAAATGCGTTTCATCGCTCTGGTCTACAAAGCCGTATGATATGCCTCTACCCACTTTCTCACCTCATCTCATAAACTCTTCCTCTCGTCTATTACGCTTTAGTCACACTGCTTTTCTTTCTGTTCCTTGAACACACCATCATGCCCCGCTTTGAGCCTTTGCACTAGCTCGTCCTCCATCTTGAATTCTCTCACCCCAAAATTTCTTATGACTGGCTTCTTCCGGTCATTCATGTCCCTGCTCAGGGGTTCTTGAGAGATGCCTTCCCTTTCCACACAGTCGCTGCTATCCTATTACTCTGTTGTAATTGTCAACAGAGCACTTATCGCTGATAGTTTCCAAATTGCTTATTTATATTTTGTCTGTCTCTGTCTCTACAGACAGACAGAAACATACACACACCCATACACACACATTCTCTTAAATGCACAGATACACACCTACATTTAAACGCAAACTTCATGAGAACAGCGACCTTGTCTATCTTATTTTAGGGTATAATTATAGGCATAATTTCTGACACATAGTAGGTACTCAATATTTATTGAATTAATGTGTCTTGGAATTTTTTCTAATCAGCCTTTTTGCTTAGCTGCATAATATACAGCAGTGTGGGTGTGTCATCATGTAACTACTCCTTTATTGGAAATTTAGACTACTTCCAGTTTTAGTTTGCTTGTTTTTTTGCCATTTCAAGCAATTATGTGAAAACTATCCTGCATCTTATTCTTTCCATATTATAAATTCCTCACAGTGGAATTACTAGATCCAAACAAAGCATGTGCATATTTTTAAAAGTATTACCAGTTTTCCCCACAAGAAATTTATATCAATTATATTCCTACCAACCGTATTATGAGATATCGTGTTTGTTATACCCTGGCCAACGAGTATTACGAAACAATAATTTTTGACAGCCTAATGAATAAAAATAATTTTTGTTTGACATTTTAAGAATTGCCAGTGTACTTCTGATCTTTGATTCCAAATAATAGAAAATCAACTTAAACTGACTTTAAAATATAAAGTTGTTCTGGCTTATGTCACTGAGAAATACAGAGATGGGTCAGTTCAGGTAAACTGGATCCAAGGGCTCTCCAGTGTTGTGGGATGTAACATATCTGTTACTTTTCTGCATTGGCATCATTCTCAGTCTGGCTTCTCTATGTTATAGCACTGATGCCTTTGTAACAGAAACAGAAAATCCTTCTTTCCCAGGTAGTTTCAGCAAAGTTTCATTGGAATAACTTGAATCATGTGCTCATTTCTGTACCAATCTTACTGGCCATATAGATAGAATATGCCGATTGACAGGTCTGGATCACATGACTACCCAAAAGGTCTGGTAATAGAGTCAGCCCATCTGAACCAGGTAGACCAAGAATAGGGAAGGAGTGGTTCACAGAGGAAGAAGGAATAATGGATGCTGAACAGAAAAGGAAGAGATACTATTACATTGTATGAGCTGGTGATATTTTTCTTACGTACATTTCATTCATTTTTCTGTGAATTGCCTGTTCATCTCATTTGCTCATTTAATTGGATCATTCCTTGGTTTTTACTGATTTTTAAGAGTTCTTTCTTTTTAAAGGAAACTAGCTTTTTATCATATGTGCTATAAATATTTCACTATTATGTTGTCTTATGATTATGCCTAAAAATTTTGTCTAAAATTTCTATATGGAAATCTAAACTATTGTACAATCAGATCGATTTGTCTTCATTCATTCAGGATATATGATGCATCTAAAAAGAGCCAGGGTACTGTATTAGGTACTGAGGGTGCAGGGATGAATAAAACATAGGGCATTCCCTTGAAGAGCGTATCTTCTGGGTAAAAGAAGTTATAAACTTGCCTAACTGTTACCAGATGGTAACATGTAGGGCTTCACAGATGAAATTTGAGCTGCTTCCGGAAGAATGATTTGGAACTCCCCGGTCAGCTAAGAGAGAGACAGGGAATTCACTTGAGCACAGAAGGGTCTATAGGTATGATTTCTATTTTATCATAACCTAGAATTTTAAGAATGATATTATGTAGCTCATGACTGACAAAACAAGAAAGGCAAGAAGTCTTGAAGCTTCTTCTAAGGATTTCCAAGCCCTCAGTTATTATAATGAAAGATAACAAGATAACCTATATATGTTAGAAGCTCAGATGTGTTGAGTGTTGAGCTAATAATTAAAGCAATACTCAGAAGCCAAACAAATCCGTCAGCTGTACCCAGCTTCAAGCTGTCTAGCACAAAGCTTCAGCTGGTTCTGTAAAATGTACAGCAATCAGCCACCAATGTGATCTTGATTGGACTTTCTTCATTATCTTCATCTATAATGTAAGGGAGTTGGATTACTAGGCCTGTAAGGTTCGTTCCATTTCTGAGGATCCATGATGGATGAGGAATCTCATAGGCAGCTATAGAAGAAAGAAAAAATGACATCAGGATCAGAATTTCATATTTAGCAATGAAAAAGCAATGCAGTGTTGTGGAAAGAGTAGAGACCCAGGCACCCGTTTCCTTGTCATGAAATCATGTTCATGATGGAATGCTGTGTCCACCTCAGAGACTTTTGAAAATCAATCCAGAAAATGGATGTGAAGACATTATCTTATACATAGTATTATTAGCAGTTGTAGCAACAATAGTGACCTCTTGAACATTTTTTAATGTATAAATAGAATCCTAATGCCATGAATATCATAAGCATTTTCAAGTTTTTTTGATATACTAGAATTCAGTTTTATTAATATTGATTTATTTGGACCTCTGATTTTCCCTTGAAAACCCTTTTTATTCTTATAATTTCTCATCTATTTTAATGGCATTGACCATACCTCAGGTGAACCCACATTTATGTTTTATTTATTTACTGAAATCAACTCTATGTTCAGATTTTATATTCTCTAGAGTCCTTTTAGTGTCTCATATAGTACCATTTACCCAATAAGTATTTTTTATTTAAATAATTTTTGTTGTTCATTTTTACCTATTTTATTTAATATATATATCTGTTCCATATGAAAGAACTGATAAAGCTTGTAAGGTTTCATGAAATAGAAAACCATTGATGGATAAAGGCTGAGAGAACAGAAAGGGAAAGAAAATAGGAAAATGAAACCAAAGAAAAAGTTGGCACTCAAAAATATATACTATAATGATTCTAACCAGAATTTTTCAAAGTACCATTTAATGGACACTAGTTCTATAGCATGTTAACAAGAAAACAAAAGGAAGAATGAGGTTCTAATAAAAATAGATAGATAGATAGATACATAGATAGACAAACACTGGAGTGAACAAAATTAAGCAATGCTGTTTACAATAATATTTCTCAGAGCCTCTAATAATGTAAATCTCCATAAGGATCTGTCAGGATTTTTGTTCCATATAATAAAATAACAGTTTATCAGGAAAACAAAGCTTTTTGTGGTACTTAAAGCTGAGACAAATGTCTCTCTTTGGTATTCAAAACAGGTAAATTGAATGACAGAGTAGAGAAAACCCTCAACATCGTTTCTTCAGTAAATTCAATAGTATTTCATATAGACATGGTAATGTTACACATGTAATTTTCCATCAATTGTATATTGAAAATAGTACTTTTTACAAGCTATATAAGCTTTATAGCAGTTTTAGAAATTGAATTATAATAATGTGTTATAGAGGTAGAATTACTTTTTAATTTTGCGTTGCTCTCTGCATCATTTTCTGCTTATCTGCTAGATTGTCAACTTGTAACACACAAACTCACAAGGACAAAAGAATAACAAATCTAACAGCAAACTCTAAACTTTCAGTTATAAATTTCGTATGGGAATCCCTAAAAAGCATAGAGGTGGCTATGTCTAAATGCCTACTGTTTAAGAGAAAATGAAACCAATTATTGCTGTGGTGGTTATAATAAAAATTGAAAAAGATTGCAAAATAAATGTATAAATTTCATTAAGTGCAATTTTAGTTTTTTACCAGAATTCTACCTTATTTATTTACTAAATCCAAGTGGTATTGACATTGCATTATTTGCTCAATCTTTAAAAGGGTAACAAACTTACAACCTTATCAATTTATACATAGGTTAAGTAGGTAGGTATAGATAGGTGAATAATTGATGGATAGGTAGGTAGATAGATAGTTTGGTAGGTAGGATGGTTGGATGGATAGATAGATAGATAGATAGATAGATAATTATATTTATTTGGATCCCATAAGAAAATATGTCATCTGTGATGAAACTCTCTTTTCCCAAAAAGATATTTTGAAGTATTTTTCCTTTGAATGATTTATTGCCTCTTGATTGAAGCAAAATAATAGAAAAATAATAAGTACAAACCAAACTATTTACATTTGTTTTATAAAATTTATGTCTAAATGCATCAGATGAAAATTCAAAATTAGACATGTATTTTAGGAAGTTACTCATGGAGGCCTTTATAGGCTTTAACTCAGGACAGCTGTTTCCTACAAAGTATTATTCTGTAAAACACTCCAATAAAATGACTTTGATGAAACTTGAGTGAAATAAAAAGTATAAATATTTGTTTTATCCCTTTTCCAGTAGTTGAGGAGAAGCCTGGAAAAGATTAGGGGAAGGGCCATGAGGCCCTTTGTGGGGTTTTGTTTTTGTGGGGTGTTGCAGAACAAACAATATCAGGTAAGGTCAATCCTAAGGGATTGTGCAGACATTTTATGCATGTGAAAGATCTATGAGCATATTCAAGACAGAATTAAGTACTCAGCATTTTAAATGCTTTGAAAAGATATATACTTATAATACTGAATTAGAAAAACACACATTTTCACATCTAGAAAAGTATAAAATATATAGGCCATTTTAAATGAAAAACTTACTGTATCAATTCAGTAACAGAACTCACATTCATTTCATTGTAGTAATTATCCTTTTATCAAAAAAGTAATTATGTTTGTTTGAAATATTATTGATATTTTATGTGACATTTAATGAAATTACATTGCCTTTTTATATCCAAGTAAAACATATTTGAGAGATAGCCAGTGATATTTAACACAGAATAAAGTTTAAGCCTTGAAATATTTAAAAAATATGTTTAAACCAGAGTTTTAAAAAATTAAATAATTAAATTATTTAGTCTGTTAAGTTATAATTAAGTTGAAGGAAAAAGAACATAATTTATAAATAATTTTAATATTCAGGATAAGGATCCTTGCAAATAAGAGTTTATTATGGAACTTCTAAGAGACTTTTAACTGCTGACATCATTGTATTGTTTGAATTAGTCCCATGGGACCAAAAGAAAAAGCTTACAAGCAATTTATAGATGAATTTTTCTCTCTTGTGTAACATTATTTGTCTCCCATTGAAACACTAATTTTCTTTTTTTTTAATTAATAGATCTTTATTGGAATATAATTGCTTCACAATACTGTGTTAGTTTCTGTTGTACAGCAAAGTGAATCAGCCACATGCATACACATGTCCCCATAACCCCTCCCTCTTCAGCCTCCCTCCCACCCTCCCTATCCCACCCCTCTACGTCATTGCAAAGCACTGATCTGATCTCCCTGTGCTATGCTGCTGCTTCCCACTAGTTATGTATTTTACATTCAGTAGTGTATATAAGTCGATGCTACTCTCACTTTGCCCCAGCCTCCCCCTCCCACACTGTGTCCTCAAATCCGTTCTCTGTGTCTACATCTTTATTCCTGGCCTGCCACTAGGTTCATCGCTACCATTTTTTTTTTTTTTTTTTAGATTCCATATATATACATTAGCATACGGTATTTGTTTTTCTCTTTCTGACTTACTTCACCTGTATGACAGACTCTAGGTCCATCCACCTCACTACAAATAACTCAATTTCGTTTCTTTTTATGGCTGAATAATATTCCATTGTGTATATGAGCCACATCTTCTTTATCCGTTCATCTGTTGATGGACATTTAGGTTGGTTCCATGTCCTGGCTATTGTAAATAGTGCTGCAGTGAACTGGGCAGAATAGTGCTGCAGTGAACTGGGCATTGTGGTACATGTCTCTTTTTGACTTATGGTTTTCTCAGGGTATTGTGGTCAGAAGAGATGCTTGATACAACTTCAGGTTTCTTAAATTTTCCGAGGCTTGATTTGTGACCCAAGATGTGATCTATCCTGAAGAGTGTTCTGTGCGCACTTGAGAAGAAAGTGTTTTCTTCCACTTTTGGGTGCAATGTTCTATAAATATCAATTAAATCTATCTGGTCTATTGTGTCATTTAAAGCTTGTGTTGCCTTATTTATTTTCTGTTTGGATGATCTGTCCATTGGTGTAAGTGGGGTGTTAAAGTCCCCTACTATTATTGTGTTACTGTGTTGATTTCTCCTTTCGTAGTTGTTAGCATTTGCCTTATGTATTGAGGTGCTCCTATGTTGGGTGCATAAACATTTATAATTGTTATATCTTCTTCTTAGATTGATTCTTTGATCATTATGTAGTGTCCCTCCTTATCTCTTGTAACAGTTTTTATTTTAAAGTCTATTTTTTCTGATACGAGTATTACTACTCCAGCTTTCTTTTGATTTCCATTTGCATGGAATATATTTTTCCATCCCTTCACTTTCAGTCCTTATGTGTCCCTAGGACTGAAGTGGGTCTCTTGTAGACAGCATATATATGGGTCTTGTTTTTGTATCCATTCAGCCAGTCTGTGTCTTTTGGTTGGGGCATTTAATCCATTTACATTCAAGGTTATTATTGATATGTATGTTCCTATTACCATTTTCTTGTTTGTTTTTGTGCGTTTTTTCTTGTGTTTCCTGCCTAGAGAAGTTTCTTTAGCATTTCTTCTAAAGCTGGTTTGGTCGTGGTGAATTCTCTTAGCTTTTGCTTGTCTGAAAAGCTTTTGATTTTGCTGTCAAATCTGAATGAGATCCTTGCTGGGTAGAGTAATCTTGGTTGTAGGTTTTTCTGTTTTATCACCTCAAGTATATCCTGCCACTCCCTTCTGGCTTGCAGAGTTTCTGCTGAAAAATCAGCTGATAACCTTATGGGGATTTCTTTGTATATTATTTTTTGGTTTTTCCTTGCTGCTTTTAATATTTTTTCTCTGAATTCAATTTTTGTTAGTTTGATTAGTTTGATTAATATGTGTCTTGGTGTGTTTTTCCTAGGGTTTATCCTGTATGGGACTTTCTGTGCTTCCTGGACTTGGGTGACTGTTTCCTTTCCCATGTTAGGGAAGTTTTCAACTATAATCTCTTCATCTGTTTTCTCAGACCCTTTCTTCTTCTTCTTCTGAGATCCCTGTAATTCGAATGCTGGTGCGTTTAGTGTTGTCCCAGAGGTCTCTGAGATTGTCTTCAATTCTTTTCATTCTTTTTTCTTTATTCTGCTCCTCGGCAGTTATTTCCACCATTTTGTCTTCCAGCTTGCTTATTTGTTCTTCTGCCTCAGTTATTCTGTTATTGATTCCTTTTAGTATATTTTTCATTTCAGTTATTGTGTTGTTCATCTCTGTTTGTTCTTTAGTTCTTCTAGATCTTTGTTAAACATTTCTTGTATTTTCTCAATCCGTGCCTCCATTCTGTTTCTGAGATTCTGGATCATCTTTCCTCTCATTACTCTGAATTCTTTTTCTGGAAGATTGCCTATTTCCTCTTCATTTATTTCATCTTGTAGGTTTTTACCTTGCTCCTTCATCTGTGACATATTTTTTTGCTGTCTCTCTCTCTCTTTTATTTTTTACTCTTTTTTTTTTATGAGTGGGCTTGTGTTCCCGTCTTACTGGTTGTTTGGCCTGAGGCTTCCAACACTGGAGTTTATAGGCTGTTGGGTAGAGCTGGGTCTTGGTGCTGAAATGAGGATCTCCGTGAGAGCTCACTCTAATGAATTTTCCCTGGGTTCTGAGGTTCTCTGTTAGTCCAGTGGTTCAGACTCAGAGCTCCCACTGCAGGAGCTTCGGCCCGACTCCCAGCTCGTGAACCAAGATCCCGCAAGCTGTGTGGGGTGACAAAAAAAAAAAAGAGAACAATAACAAAGTAAAAAATAAAATTAGACTAGGAAACTAACAGATATGTTAGAAAGAATATAAAAATAAAAATATAGATGAATCAACAACCGGAAGGTACATCAGTACCAGAATGGTAAAAAAGAGGAGGACGGAAAAGGAATAAAAAGAAAAGAAAAAAAAAAGGGGGGAAAGACCTTGGCTGTGGAGGGCAGGGCCAAAGCAAGGGTGATGTTTGGGTGGTGGGCAGGGCCTATGCTTAGGACCCATGGGGCTGGAAAAAGTCCTGGGGGCTGTGTTGGGTGGGGCTTAGGCTCAAGGAACAGAAGGGGCCCAGTCGTGCCCCCTGCCCCTGGTCTCAGAGGGCAGGGGCACCTCACCTGGGAGCCCAGCAGGCTTCCTGGTCTCAAGTGGGTGAGGCTAATGCCCTCCTCTCCTCTCCTGTTCCTCCCGGAGGGCCCCTCCCGCCTGCCTCTCCTGATCTCTCTCACCTCCGTCCTATGCCCCCAGGACCCACGCAGCCTCAAGGGGGCTTTGGTGTGGGGCGGGGGGGGGGGGGGGGGGAGGTACCAGCCTGGGAACTCAGCAGGCTCCCTGGCCCAAGTGGGCCAGGCAATCACCCTCTGCTCCTCTGCCGCTCCTCCCAGAGGGTCCCTCCCGCTTGCCTCTCCTGATCTCCCCAGCCTCAGTGGCGCCAATCCTGTCTGGCCTCCACTTCTCCTCCCCTCTCAGTCCCCCCACGTCCTACTGGTTCACTTGGGGGTTCTTCCTGTCTCCTTGGGCATCAGGGTCCCCCACCAGTGGCCAGCGGGTGCCCTAGCTGTGGGGAGACGCTAACTCGGTGTCTTCCCACACCACCATCAAAACACTAATTTTCTACTACTTCCTTGTTAAAATTAAGCCTTGGGGGGAACTTCATAGTTAACTAGTAATATTAAATTTTGAAATAGAGGAATTATATATTTTACTTAGTATTCATCTTTTGTTTTCTAAGAAACATTTATTTTTTATAGTATGCAATCTAAAACAAAATAATGTAGCTACTAGGTATCATATTAATGGATTCCATATTCCATTAAACCAAAATCAGACAAAAGCTTAAGCTAAGCCAGTTTGCTATTTGAAATTGTGAGGACTATATGCTGGAAAATCTTAATGATTAGGTGTGCTAGGAAGTTTGAGACAATGATCAAACTAACACATGCTTTGTTGAAAAAAATATGTATAGTATCTTGAGCATTTTACCATGTGCTCCACTGTAGGGATTAACATTATAATCGGTAGTGTGGTGGTGTAGATAAGACAAGTGTTAGTGGCCTTAACAAAATGCTTTCCAGGGAATCTGAATTGTCTGGATTATTTCCATCAGCCTTAGATTTGCAGTTGAACTTAATAGAAAGGATACTTGCCCCATCTGTATAATAATAGAATGGGACTAACATTCCAACAGGGTTTCCATATAAGTGACTATTGTCCTTCACACTCTGGGTGACAGCCTATTAAGACAAGGTTTCTCTAATATGGTTTTCACATGGTCAACTGCTACACTTCCTCCTCACTGGATTTCCTATGATCAAGCTAAATGTTCACTATGGTTGTGGTTAAGTAGGCAAAATAACATCAAAATACTGGCTTTGCCTTAACAATTTAAACTGAATTATCTCTGGTAATCTAGTTTATGGAAACTTTTAATAAAACCTAGAAACCTTGCATACATAAATCATCTTCTTGAGTGAATTTAGCAAGTGTGGTGATTATCAAATATCAAAATCAAATTTGGTAAAATAGATACAAAATAATTTATTTATATTCTATGGTTAAAATAAATTCACAGTAAATACTTTCAGGTAAAGAGTTATAGTATTGAATATCTACTATGACTGTATTAAACACAATGCTTCTTTTTCTCTCTTTATAGCCGATTGGTGCTTTGAACCCAAAGAGAGCTGTGTTTTACGCAGAGCGTTACGAGACATGGGAAGATGATCAAAGTCCTCCCTACCATTATAACACACATTATTCAACGGCAACATCCACCTTATCCTGGCTTGTTCGAATTGTGAGTGCCTTCATTAAGTTACAGTTTGCCTTTAATATCTCGAAGTACTTAACATGAGGAAATTAAATAAAAATCAAATTTATTTATTTGTTTTAAACAAAGATTAGAGACCAGTGAAGTAGAGATTCCAAACTCTAGCAAAGCTTGAATCCTTTCTGTTAATGAGTTGCCTTATTTGCAAAATTGGGTTAGAAAGATAGATTATTGTGAGTTTCTTAAACGTAAACCATTTATAAAAGGTACCAAACTCCTGAGCGCATCCTTAACACCCACTGTTTCCTTTCTCACTGATGGTTACAGGCTGGCACTCTCCCCAGCCTTCCCAATCTGGCTTCTGGGGTGGCATGTTTTAAAAACAGTTTTCTACATGTTTTGAAGACTACTTTCTCTTTCTCCTAAGACGTAAATATATTCAGGTCTCTGCAATTTTTAAAATACATACATTCATACATACCTATATATATATGTACATACTTCCTTCCAGCCCCTACCCACTCTGCAGTGACTTTCCACGTCTACCCCTGTGTAGTCAAATGCACTAGAAGCACAGCCTCTACTGTCTTGCTCTGCACTGTGCTCGTCTCCACTTTATCACCTGCCATTCAGTCTGTAGCCTGCTTGATTTAGGTTCCACACCCATCACTTTACTGAATTGTCCCTGTGGAGGTCACGGGTTATGTGGCAGAGCTTCATGATATAGCTGAAGCATTTGGCACCATTGCTCACTTCCTCCTACCTGAAATTCCTTCCTCTCATGGCTCCTCTGACAGTATGCTCTTCTGGTTTCCCTCCTGTCATCCTAACTGTCCTGCCCAGTCTCACGCTCAGATTTCTTTTTCTCCGTATTTCTATTCCCCAGGATATTTCTACATACTTTATCTGGACTACATCATTCAGTTATAAGCTAGTGACTTCCAGCTCTGTCTTCATTGCAGACATTTCTCTTGGGCTCCTGACCTATATTTCTAATATATAAATATATTTACTTATTTCTGTATACTACTGGATTTTTCTACCTGAACACCTCACAATACCATAAACACCATTTCCAAAAATGAACTCCTCATCTCCCTCATAAACCTGCGGGGGTGCCTACTGATTTCTTATCTAAACAATCGGCATGATCTTGCACCCAGTTACCCAATCTAGATATTTTCTCTATTTTATCAACCCTTACATCCAATCTGACATTACATCTGATAAGTTCTACCAACTGCAGTCTATCTCCTTTTCTCTATCGAGTCCAGCACTTCTTGGTTCAGGTTCCCGTTATTTCTCATCTAGATCATTGCAAAAGCTCTTAGCAAATCTCTCTGCCTTTAGTCTTGCCTTCTCCAATCTAGTCTAGTTAAGACCAATTACTGGAGTCAGATGGTCTGACTTTTTAAAAACTATAAGTGACTGGGGAGTATTACAGAATGCTAAGTCAAACCTCTAAGTCAATGCAATCAATAAAGTTTTCTCCTCTTACCAAAACATACTTCAGACCATTCTGTTGCATGAGGCTGATTTGCCTCAGAAACACATTGATAAAGCAGCACATGAAAATGTGCATACACAGGAATGCATCTCCTATTTTCAAAGGTATTTTTTCCCACTGCCTGAATGACAGTTTGGTTTGGAGGTCTTCCTCAAGCATTCTCTCCATGATGGGGAGAAACTGAACTTATTATAAATATATAGTATGCATATGTTTTAAGTAACTTGTAAATCACTGATAGATGATATACTACAAATAATTACTGTTATCAAAAAAAAGTTTGTCAGAATTAGGATTCAGTTTAACTGAACACATATTTTACATTTTTCATAATCCTAAACCAGCATAAGAAATAAAGAAGTTTAGATTAACTATTCTGTAAGAAAACAAACTCAAATCTTATTTTAAAAATACACTGTGTAATTATAAACTAAAGGAAAAGACATAAAACTTTCTTTTTTAGACCAAAATTGTTAGTCTAATTTGTTGAAAAATTCACCTTAACTATGTGAACTTGTATCCTTTTATAAAAATGTTTCTGAGCTAGCAGTTTCTTAAGAAATATTTTTTAACTCTAACACTTTTTGAGTATAAGAAGTTCTATTTCTTTATTTTCTGTTAATTTGGGGGAGATATTAGATTTATATAACTGCATGTTTACCACTATAAACCAATCAGCTCACCTTTAGTTTATGGGTTGTAATAATTTATTAATACTCTCCGGGTGTAAGAAAATATTTCACACTCATGCAAGAAGTAAAGGCTTTTCTGAATTACAGACACATGTATATAGAGAGAACTTTGTAGCTTCTATCCTGCAGTTTCAGCCACAAGTCAAAACTAAATACAGAAACACAAAAATTTACCAGTCAAGATCTCAAACAGTTGATGTCCTTTACAGTGGACGTAAAATATGTTCATATTCTATATGGGCTCACAAATAATCAAACAAGAAAACGAAAAGCAAGAAACAACCATTACTATAGTGAACCTCCACCATGGGAGGAGTAAGACACTTTTCTTGGGTATTTTTGGGATTAAAAAAAACATTATCAAGTGGGTTGTTTTGAGAATTATATGAGTATATTATACATATATATATAATTGTATTTTGAAATATAGAAAATGGTATTCAATGGCTGTTGTATAATCAAATTAGTCTGAAGTCAGATTTATAAGAATTTAAGTGTGAGTTCATAAAAATACTTATTATCACCAGCCTGATTTAACACTCTTCTATCCCTGATAAACTAAACATTTTATCAAATAATAAATCATAATTCATCCCTAAATTGATTTCTTATTCCAGTGAAATGGAATACAAATTTGAATCTCTGCAAGGGTACGGCAGACATGCTATCCCTATTTATGCTACACATGCCCTTTTAGTATTGTCTGTAGTTGTGCTGCATGGTAGAAACGTAATGCAAGCCACTTATGTATGTAATTTAAATTTTCTAGTAGCCATATTTAAGAGTAAAAAGAAACAGGTGAGATTAATTCAATAAATACATTTGTTAGCCCAGTATATCCAAAATGTTATAGTTTCAACATGTAACCAATATAAAAATTATTAATGAGATATTTTACATTGTTTTGGTATTCTTTGAAATCCAGAATGTATTTTATATTTATAGCACATTCAACTTGAACTAGCCATATTTTAAGTACTCAGTAGTCACATGTGGCCTGTGGCTACTGCATTGGCAAAAGAGATCTATAAGATTGCTTTTATGGGGACTCATTTAGCCAACACATCTTAAGTTGTGCTGTTATAAATAGAGGTATCACGGCCTAATAGTTTACTAAGTGTTTAACCTAATGGCCCAGGGAATTGTGATTCCCTCACTCCAATCCCAAGGAGTTTATGAAGTAGAAAATGCATTAAAATTTGTGTCACTAAGAACTTGTTCATAAAAACAAAATACAGATTAAAATAAGTATCTGCCCTTTACCTTTCAAGCCTTTTAGACCCAGTCATTAAACTCATTAGTTTCAGTCAATATGTTTAGTATGACAATGATAATAATTGCTTTAAAATGCTAATTAACTACACACCTCATTATTTTTTTATTATATATATATGTATATATATGTTTTTTTTTTGGCTGCGTTGGGTCTTCGTTGCTGCACGTGGGCTTTGTCTAGTTGCGGCGAGCGGGGGCTACTCTTTGTTGCGGTGTGTGAGCTTCTCATGGCGGTGGCTTCTCTTGTTGTGGAGCACGGGCTCTAGGCGTGCAGGCTTCAGCAGTTACGGTGTGTGGGCTCAGTAGTTGTGGCTTGCGGGCTCTGGAGTGCAGGCTCAGTAGTTATGGCGCACAGGCTTAGTTGCTCTGCGGCATGTGGGATCTTCCCTGCCCAGGGCTCAAACCCATGTCCCCTGCATTGGCAGGTGGATTCTTAACCACTGCACCACCAGGGAAGTCCCTACCTCATTACTTTAAATTAAAAATATTATTTTAGACACACTACCAGTGAAGTCACTTGTCTAAACTACAAGATTCTGAAAAAGCTGTTTCTTTGCTAGCTGCTGTTGGACAAATGATGAATAAACTATTATAGAATAAACTATTATAGAATTTTGGAGTTTGTTCAGATATTAACTAGTATAATAGGACACATTTTACTTGGAATATTTTTACTTTAAATCTTACCTTGAATATATAGCATATACACAGAAGTAATTCTGAATTACTTTGGAATTCACCTTCCAAATTCAGTATATTCAACCTACCTATTCAAAACTCACTTGTCAAACATTTAATTATAATTCTTAGGAAGTTAAATAGGTTGTACAACAGGAGTTAATTTATAAATCAGTTGTTTAGAATTTGGGATTTACTTTATAAATTATGGGTTGCTTTGAAAGCCTACCCAAGAGACTGTTTAAACCATAATATATCTTTAACAGTATATATTTGTAGTGATAAAATAGTAGAAACACTTATGCAAGTACCAAAAGATAATGCTACTGAATAAAATATTGTCATTGTGTTTCTCTTGATACTTACAGACAATGCATATATGCTTAGAGGAAGATGAGGGATTCTTAACGAAGAGACTGGTGTATGGTAGGCGCATAAGTTTCTGAAGATTCTAAAAGATATTTCTCGTTTCTTTTGAAAGCAGTGGGAGAGAATAAACTTGTGAAGTTAGCCAAAGTACAGTAGAAATAATGGTTCCTCCGTTTCCTAGAATGCGATTACATCTACTTGAAGGACCATAGTGAGAATTGCGTTAGTTAACTGAGATAATACAATTCCAAACACAGAAAGGTGCTCAGTAACTTCAGCTCCCTTCCCTTTGGTCTTTATTATGCTTTATGTAACTTCAAAGTATACATCTTTTCTTTGATAGAGTTATGTCACAAGCACTGACTATTACCCAGGGATGGGGTTTGTTTCAAATGAAATGAAGAGAAGGAAAAGAAGAAAACTAAAAGGGGAGGGGGATGTAAGAAAAGATCCTTATGAGATGACTGAGCAAAGTCACATAAGACAAAAGAATAAAGGAGTTGTCTAAAGAGAAGAGGGGCAGAGGCACAGAGTTCTATTGCCCAGGAAGGGTGAATTGTCTGTGATCATCGGAAGGCAGGACAGGTTGTTAGTGTCCTTGCAGGGATTAAAGGTTATGACAGAATTCAGTAGGACAGGTACTTCCCATGCAGGACAGGTTAGTTTGATGTTCTAGCCCTGAGAAAGGGTTGGAAGGTTGGGGTAGATGTAATCAGGAGAAGGAAGTCTGCCATCAGCCATTTATATTGTATTAGCGGACCAAACCTGAAGTTTTGTTTTCCTTTTTTTAAAGCTGAAGTTTTTAAAGCCCAAGTATTTTAATTTCTGTTTAACATTTATTTATTTGTCCATCTTATCTCCCAAGCCAAAAGCTTTTCTAGTAGAATGATAAAATATCTAATATGGTGATATACATATAGAACACGGTTTGATCAACATGTGTCAGGTGAATAAATACAGAAGTTTCTTAAACTTAATACAGCTCTTGAACCTCTGTGTTAGTCAGGCATGAGTCAAATGAAAAAGAAAGTCCTTGTACTGTGCCTTGAAGGTAATAGAGAAACACATGGTAAAAGGTAATCTCCACAGTAATCAGAGCTTGAAGATCAAGTCCCACTTATAAACAAATAGGTTATCCATTTCTGTTAGTACTCTACCACTGTAGCAACTGGAGGCCTTCAGGAATAATGAGAATAAATGTCAGTAGAGTAGTATGTGACCCTCAAACAGTTGTTAATCAGATCTTTATAAAGGCTACGTAGGACAGTGAAATGTGGAATTCTTCAATATTCTCCACTTTTAGGTGCCACCAGACTCATAAACTTCACGACCAGAGATTTCAGATTTATTTTCACTGTGCCCATCTGCACTATTCTTGGCATGCCTTCATTAAGGGTTGAAAACTAAGGAAGGATTTTATAATTTAGGCTGGGGTAGAGATCAGCTTTTAGTGGTTGATGATAAGAAGTAAGACTTTACATGTATAAACGGGTCTTCACTCACATGTATTTAGTAGGTAAAAAATCACGAAGACAAGTCTGATCCCTCTAAATTATTCTCTGCCTACTACCTACAAAGAAAAAAATAAATACCTTACATCAGCATCCTAGCATAATGAAGAAGTGGATTCTGAAGATGCAACTTTATGGTCAAACTAGTGGTTAAGAACTGACAAGAAAAACTACATCTTACTCTTATCCAGCCATACCCCACCCGCTTCTCCCAACAGTACCTTGTATGTTTAGATGAGTTTGAAAAACATTAATTAAACACTAACTATGAACCAAGCACTTGCTTGGTTCTAAGAATAGAGGGATGAATTAGGCCTAAGGAACTGAGAGTCTGGTCAGTGTCTAGGGAACTGGCAGTCAGGGTGGAGCCCAGCAGTGAGTACTTGACACAGTGCATGAAGCTGGTAGTCATCTTCATCACTCTGTGTCAGCTAAGATACTTCAAGCTTTCTCAATATTATTTAATCTTAATTACCCACAAGGTCTTGTCATTCCCAACTAACATAGATGAAAGAACTGAGATACAGTTACTTCACACCGCTACTTACGTGGGTGGGGTTAAGTAAGGTGCCTAAGAGAAGGAAATGGTTCCACCAAGACTCAAACTTAGATCTGTCATATTTCATTCGATTTACTGTTGCTACTTCTAGAATTTTTATATCCCTACTTTAATTTAGTGGTAAGATATACGGCCTTGACTACCTTCAGTTTAATAGGGAGTTAAATTTTTTTTTCCTAACTTAATTTTGGTGACATCTATTTGTCTCTCAAGTCGCTTAAAATCTTAAACAGCAATATGGACTCACTGGATGCATATTTGATTTTCAGGTAAATCAGTAAGACCCTACTTACCTATATAGTGTTATATCATTCTTCATCTTATCTCTTTCACAATAGTTTTCTGTCATTCAATACTAAACATGAGACTTGGTGATACATTATAAACATAAAATTGATGTCATCTAGCCACACTAAATTTCAGGAACATACTGAGGAATATGAATATTTATAGCTGTTGCCTGACAACTGGACCTTATGACTAGTGGCAAAAAGAGGAGTTTAAAGAAACAAAGTAATGTTTTATGGATATAAAAGAATGAACAGAAATTATATATTAAAGAAAAAAACAATATTTAGGAAATAGTTCTTAGCATTATTGAACCTAGAGTGACATGTCATTTATCCTAGTCTTAAGAGAAAAGGATTAAACCATAGGAAAGTAACTATATACTCATCTTTGTTATATTTGAAATTTCCTAAGAAATCCTTAGTAAGAATGAATGTTATTTAATCCTTTTAAATTTGGAAGCAAGTTTAGTGACATCAGAAATAATGCCTCTCTCCTATCATAAAAACTATAGAAAAAGAATTAAAATTAAATACATTAGGACCTTGTGATAAAGTTATTCCTAGGTTTCCTGCTATGGGAACATGTTCTTGATGACAGACACCAAGCTTTGATAAGGTAATAGTTACAGAATACTATTGAATAGAAGTATAGAAGGACTAGAGTTTATCTAGTCTGATTTGTGTTAACTTCATTTCATTCTTTCCTTCAACAGATTATACATTGAGCAACTTGGGTGTACCAGGAGTTCTTCTAAGTGTTGGAGATAAAACAGTGCATATGATAGATATGGAACCTATTCGTGTAGTGGGGAAGATAGGCAAGTTAAAAATCAGTTACAAAACAATGTGACAAATGCTTCAGGGATGTGTTTTGAGAAAATATCTGTTGCTATTTAAACACACTGGAGAACTTGGCAATCAAGGAAAGCCTTTCGGGAGAAAATGATGTCTTGGCTGAGACTTAAAGGATAAGAAGAACTTAGCCAAGTCAGGATGGTGAGGTAGAGGGATAAGTTTATACCAGGCAGAGGAAACAGCACATACAAGGGACGAGAAGTGAGACCAGTGTGGCAAGACCTTAACATGTGAAGATGGGGATAGCGAGAGGTAAGAGTTAAGCAGGTTACAGATCGCTCAGGTTCTCTTAAGACAAATCAAGTAGTTTAGACTTTTCCCAGAGAGCTCTGAAGAGCTATGGAAGGATTTTAGTCAAGGATTTGCATTTTAAAAAGATCATCAGACCATAATATGGTAACTCTAGGAGACTTTCACAGGTAGCCTAAGATGGACCTTCCCTACCTAATGTCACACTGTGGTGAACAGTGTCGGAGAGATTTTCTTATGAATGTTACTATGTATGGCCTTAGTAATGAGAAAGAAGATCTGAGTTATATATTGACAGTTATGCAAAATCAGTCATCATAAAATCCCAGAGCACTAGAACTCTATCCTTTTATAAATCAGAAGACTGAAGGCCAAGAAGCAAAATGACCTGCCGAGGTTGAAGAGTGGCAGGTGACTCAGTGGTCCAGACTGGCTCAGACCAGCACCTCCTGACTCCTGGGTGTGGGTGTCCTTCCAGGATCCTGCACCATTTCTCCCTCAGAAGGGTTTCAAAAAACGAAATATTTTACAAAGGAAGAGGACAGTTGTGTTCAGAAGGGTCAAATTCTTCACTTTTTTTTCCTTTAGGAACCTTTCACAACCTTCTTCCTCAATGCAAATGATGGAAAATTTGACCATCCTAATCGAACCTTCTCGTCCGTTGCAAGGTCTTGGAGAACGAGTCAGAGAGATACTTCTGATGTAAAGGTAGGCCCTTTTATTTGTTGATATTAATTTCAAAATATGTTGAAGTTTTGATTTGTTTATTTTTTTAAGTGGGTGTATAAGATATTTTACTCCACAGCTTTATTCCATCATATTTTAAAATTATGTGGCATATCTAACCTAAGAGGAAACTAAAGGAAATAATTTTGAGCACCACAGAAAACGATCAGGATTCTTTTATATTATTCAGTTAAGGTGTTTTTGTTATTTCAAAAAATTCCTATCTAATTTAGATCGAACAATCAGGAGCTGGAAAGAAATTGCCTTTCCTGCTGTTAACTCAATATTTGGCCCATTCCATAAAACACAGCAGGAATTGGATTTGACCTTAATGTGTCATATTGTTATAGCTTGCCCAGCTTTGGGTTTACATAGCCTGGGGCAATTAATAAAGCATTAATGACAAGAGTCATTTAAAATGGGGGCTTTTCTGTACAGCCTTAGCTTTCACTTGGCTGTGCCTGGGGAAGCTATGCAACAATACACATTAGCTTAAACCAGCACACGCACAATATCCAGGAACAGCCAGAGAGCGGAGTCATTTTACCGCTGGTACTACTCAACTATTGTTAAATAGAAAGATTTGGTTTTCATTTATATGGGCTTTTGTTTTTTAAAAAAATGGTTGTATTCAAAACATTAAAATATATTTGCTCTCTCATTTTTCTCATTTTTTCCTGATAATAAGACTATATGATCAGGTTATTACATAGGTATATGTGTTTCTTATTTTAATCCTCTTTTCTTCAAACTTTTCCCATCACTGTCACTCATGCTGTTGAATATACAAATAGTATAGTATCATTCCATTTGTCTTAATCCAACAAAAGACAGTGAATTAAAGTCAAAATTGTCATTTACATATTTATGCTTATCTATTGCAAATATTTTTAAAAGACAATTACAGTGTTACTGAACTGTAAGAAATTGGATGAATACAACTTTTATTTAGTTTTTTTTCAAAGCAGAAAACAAAGGGAATGAATCCAAGTAATGTGTAGCATATCTGTGTGTCTTATTCGTTGCCGTCAAAGTTTGCATATAATTTATACATACAATGTATTCACATTTGGAAGTAAGATAATGTAACATGCATTCTTGCTATATTAAACTCTTAAGGCCCATATATTTCTCCGAACAGACTTATAATTTCACTGAGAAATTCCACTTTAAAAGATCCATAAACCACCATTTAAACTGATTTATAACCAATGAAATCAAGAAAGGAGTCCATTTCTTACTTAATAACACTTTGAACATAAAATGGCGAGTCCATAGGCTTCTAGAATTAGCACAGTGTCTTTAAAAGGCATTCAGTAAATATTTTATATGTGAATTAAATATTCTTATCTATATTTTAAGATTTCCTATCATATATAAGATTATTTATATCTCAATTCAGTATCCATATTATATCAAACTCTTTCAGGTGAAAATGCTTGTTCATTCTTGACATCATCACAAAGCAGAAACTCGGTTTTTCAACTTAATTCAAAGGTTCACCCTCACAAGTCCACACACATGAGCCAGTCATCCTAATTGATGTAGCGTTTTAGGCTTTACCTTCTATCCTGATAGCTTTGTTGATGCTTCCGATCACCAGATATCTCCCCTAGTTACATGTCAGTCTCTGAGGACCAGTGCCCGTAAAGCCGAATTCAGGCTTTTCCCAGAATTCTCCCAGCAGTTTTCCTGTTCTGAAACTTTTCAGAAACATTTATATTTTGTTACCCTTTGTGTTCCTTTGGCTCCTGGGGGCACATCGTCAAGGACAAGGACCAATGTGGCTATCACTAATTCAGGACATTTTAAGTTTTTTATCCCAGGTAGCTGTACTTAATACAAACAGATACCGTCCTCCAACCCCCGAACTTAATTAGTTCATAAGACACTCACTTCCTCAGCCTGACATTGCGTGGATTGCTCTCATCTTCAGTTCTCTCCCACCACCACCCTGAACCTTTTATATTCTATGATAATATACTTTGAGTACCTTTCCATGTAGACCCCTTCTTTTTGAAGCCTGCACATTGCCTACATAGACAATAATTTATACACGCAATCTTCTATTGATGGATAGTTTGTCTTTCTCTCTGATCGTTATTGTTAAACACAGGCTGCCGTAAATCCTTGCACAGATATCTTGATGAACTTTGTGTGTATATGTGAAGATAATTCCTGTTAATGGGACTGGTGGCTCAAAGGCTATATACATCTTTAATTTTGAAAGATACTGGCAAACCTTCATTCCCAAAGATGATCATTCACTCCCTTCACAGCATCATGTGAGGATGCCACCCTCCCCATGCCCCCTGCCCCGACCATCACTCTTATAATAAACAGTGTAACTTGTGCTAATCTGGTGAGTGAAAAATGGAGTCAGCTTTGTTTTGGCTTGCACTTCATTAATTATGAGTGAAGTTGAGCATTTTTCATATAATTATTGACCTGTAAACTTGCTCATATCTTTTGCCCATTCTTCAGTTGGGTCATATGTCTTTTTCCTATTGATTTGAGAAAGATCTGAAATTGACTGCAGAAAGTTGCATTGCAAGTATGGTTTCTCAGTCTTTCACCTTTGCTATATCTCAATTATATTTTTGTGGTTTTGTGTATGTGTGTGTGTGTGTGTGTCCAAATGTATCACTCTTTCCCTTTATAACATCAGAATTCGGGGGTCCTCATTGAGGGAATGTTAGAGAGAAGTTTTTTGGTAATAATGATGGTTGTATGCTTGAGATTTTCTAAATTCATGTTTAAATGTATTGATTAACATGTAGGGTATTTTTCCCTCTACAATAATACCTGATTTAGCAGGGAAGAATGTGTTACCAAGAGTAATACAGTTTTAAAGCCTAAACTCTTGACTTCTTATCACTAAGCTGTTACAACATTTTATATATAATTTTAAAGAAATATTTTTATATTTCTGAAGAAAAGTACATCTGCAATATCTCCTAACTTAGGTAAGGTCTCATATAAGGGAGAACTAGGACAGAGTAGGTGGTTTTATTCTGTCTTTTCTTTGTTACCGTCGGTCTCTTCCTGTGGTAATGAGTACAAGCTGGGCAGAGAAGACTTGGTGATCTCTCAGGAGAGAGGTCTCCTGAGTTAAGTCAGACCAGTTCATTTTTAGTTTATTTTTTTAATTTCTCTCCTCCAGCATAGTCTTGGTAACAATGACATTCAACTTACTGAAGTTCTTATACTAATTTTCCTTAATGCCTTCCGAAGTTGTTGTATTACTTTTGAATAGCTATGTAGATGTCAGAAAAGGGAGCTGTGACAAAATGTCATTAAGGTGACATAGTGTAAATTAATACAGTTAATGGAGGTGCTCACCACTGACTCATTGACCCATTATGAGCTCTTGTGGAATCAACGAATGCCAGGGCATCAATCTTTTGAAAAAAGGAAGAAAAGAGATGGCAGCTTTAAAACCTTGCAGTGAATTATATTAGAAAAGTGAAAACGTCTGGGTTGGATTTGATTTCACTAGGCAGCCATAAAATGGTATGCTCTCTCAGCAAACTGTATTAAACTGAAATGTCAAATTTGATGCAGTTGGTATACAATTATGATAGTGTTAATAGTGGTCTTCTATCATTCTAAGACATACTTTCAAGTCCAATTTCTCAGCAGCTTGAACTTGTCATAAGCTTGTAAATTAGAAATTGTGTTAGAGGATATTTTCTTATTATTGACGGGACGCATATAATACTATTAACTGTACCATGGGGTTTTAGTATAGCTGTTAAAATAAACTAGAAATCACATTTACAGACACAAAATGCCTGTTTTAATATTCATCTTGCCATTTCTTTAATAATATTTGGTGCCTTTCTGCACTATTTTTCATTTAGGAAATTTTAAACTACTTGGACTCTTTCCTTAAAGAGAAGCTGGTTAACAGAAATCTATCAATGGGAAGAGAATGAACAGAAGAGCTGTTATTTTAAGTGGGCAAGCTAGTGCCGGAGCTACCTCTATAGAAGCACACTTACAAGTTATAATAGAAGAGTTCATTCTTCTTGAGTAATTCTCAATAGTTTTCAAGCATGCTTTTTTCTTGGTCATTTGATGCAGTCCTCAAAACAGTCCCCTGAGATAGAGATCATTATCCCTGTTCCGTAAAGGAAGTTCACAGATATTAAGTGGCTTGCCTAAATTCACACAGCAGGTCAAGAGGGAGCCAGAACTAGCACTGAGGGCTGTTCAGTTATTTCCAGTGCTTTATTCATTGGATGCTTTGCTGCTTTCATTTTTCTGCATGATCTCACAATTATATCCAGCCACGTTGACTAGTTTGGAGTAACTGACAGATCAAGTCATACTCTAATAATTTATTGCTATGTACAAAGCACCCTCCAAAATTAGTGGCTTAAAAAAACACAGCCATTTATTTTCTCAGAGTTCTGCAATCAGAATGGGGCTCATCAGGTACTTGTCTCTTATCCATGTCAGGTCCAAGCGGGTGGCCTCTCTGGGTCTGAAAGATTCAAGATGACTTCATTCACATGTCTGGTCCCTTAGCAAGGATGGCTGGAACATCTGGGGACTGGCTGGCCCTCTCTCTCTTTGTGTCTGGGAAGATCATCACAATGTTTTTCATGGTGTCTGCCTACCAAGAGGATAAAAAAATGGGAACTGCAAAGCTACTTAGCGTCTAAGCTTGGAAGTCACATAGTGTTACCTACCTCCACAGCATTCTTTTGGTCAAGCAAGTCACAGGACCAGCCCAAGTTAAGGGGGAGGAGAAGTGGACTCCACTTCCCCATGAGATGAGCAGCAAAATCACATTTCAGATGGACATGGGGGTCAGGGGGATTGTTCTGGCCATCTTTGAAAACAATCTACTGAAGTCCTCTCCCCAGTCACAATTCACCTTCCTCCTACAAGCAAAATATATTCAACTTGTTCCCCACAGTCTCATCCCACTATTGTATCAGGCTCAAAATCTAGGAGCTCATGATCTATATCAAGTCCACATAGAGATGAGGTACAGAAATTCCTAATTTGGAGACCTGGAAGCCAAAAAGATAAGTTATCTGTCCCACGTATAATTCAGCTCCCAGTGGTAAGACAGGAACAGGTAAACATCAACAGACATTCTGTTCAAAAATGGGGGAGTGTGGAAGGTACATAGCAGTCATTGAGTAGCTTTCTCCATATGCTTCCTGATCATAGAAAGTTGGGGCCAAGGCCTCCTTTGCCCAAGTTGGTGCAGCAACTTAAAAAATTTGTGGATTTTCTATGTATCAAAATATAGTTCACTGTCAGAAAAAACTCTTTCTCACAAGTTCTTTCAAGACAGGATCCTCCCTACTTCAGGCTGTGATTAGGATGCCCTTTATAATGCTCATAAGATTCTTGGAATCCCTTCGTGTGGCCGAGTGAGTCTGCAAACCTCTATCTTAAATTTTTCCGAGCACTTATAAAAGGTTTTACAGGCACCCTTTTCCCTATGGCCATATTTTACTTACAGCACCTTAGAACTGATCTTTGTCTGAACCTTTTTTAATTTTGAGAATCTGACAAGATTGTCCTAGGCCCCTATGTCTCTCTAAATACTGCTTTAACTCTGAGCAGTTTCTTCCTTAGCTCATAATACCTTATCCATATACCTTTGAAAGAAACCAGTGGTCACTTTCAGCATTCTGCCTGGAAATATCTATAACCAGAAGCACAAGTTCATTCGGTACGTTTTCTGTCTTTGAAATGATTGCAGGAACTAGTCTTCTTAGTTTATCCCACACTACGTATCACGCATTGATTTCCTCCTGCTTCCAATAGCAACGTCCTTACTGATCTTCCACCAGCAGTGTCCTCACCATCCTTCCAGCCTCTGCCTACTGCCCTGTCCCAAAGCCAAGGCCACGTGTTTTAAGTTTTTATTACTTCAGGACTCCACTCCCAGGCATTAATTTCTGTTTCAGTTATCTATCACTGGGTAACAAATCACCCAAACCTCATCTTAAAACAGCATCAAGTATTATTTGTTGACAATCATGCAATGGGACTTAAGGCTCAGAGGCGACCACTCACCTCTGTGCTCCAGTGACAGCTGGAGGGGCTTGGCCGGGTCAGAGAAGCAAGATGGCTTCACTCCCATGTTTTGCGCCTCGTCTGATGGAGCTGATGGAGCGGTCGGGGACTGTCCAGGCCTGTCTGTCTGTCCACACGATCTTTCCAGCAAGGCAGCCACACAGTTTCATGTGATGGTGACTTCTAAGGGAACAACCATGGAGGCTGCCAAGCCTCTTAAGACTTAGGCATCTCTGCAAGCCCTGAAATGTCGTTTTGTCACATTCTGGGTGTTGAACTAAGCCAGCCCATATTCAGAGAGAAGGGAAATAGACTCCACCTCTCTATGGGAGGAGCAGTGAAGTGGAAATGCCAGACAGCACGCAGGATGAGAGGGGCTATTACGGGGATCGTTGAGAAAACTCTGTAAGTTACTAATTTTAAAAAATTGTAAGTTTCAGTTTGGTTTATACATCCAGTTCAGTCTGACTGTGCATTTGGAGAAACCAAAGTCTGAAGTGCAAAAAACTTATAAAAATATATCTGATTAGCCTAGGTAGCATGTAAGCTAGTCCATATGTTTGATAAAAAACACTTAAATTGTCTGAAGTGTTTACATAGGTATTCATTCAAACACAAATATCCAAAGTGACAGAGCTTTTTTTTTTTTTTTTTTTTTTACTGATTATGGGATATATTTGATACTGAGTAAACTCTGTTGATAGAGTAAATAATAACTTCAAAAAGTATTTTGCATAAAGCTATGAAATGCGTTGTTTCACACACATTACCCCCATTTAATCCTCACATCCACACTGTGATTTAGTTGCTGTCATCATCACAATTTTGCATATCAAGAAACTGTTTTTTTCTTAAAGTTTAAGAAACTTGCCCAAGCTGGTGAGAAGTCTGTATTTCAACTCAGAACCATTTGATTCCAATGCATAGGAAGCTGCCCTTCCCCGGTAGAAGGGATAGTCCCAGAACTGCCAGCCTGACAGCCTCCCCCTTCACTAGGACTAACTGGTAGCCCTGCGGTAACTCTGCTTTAACTAATACTGTTTGAAAACCTTTTACCACTATTCCATGCCTGAAGTTCAGGATATGATACATATATAGTAATGATCTGTTCATTTTTCATTCCACAAATACGTATTGAGTACCTTTTTTATATGTCAGGCACCATTCTTACCACTGAATGGTGAGCAAGTGAGATCCCTTATTGATGGGATTTCTGGAAGAATGAGGATACATACCTTAGGAAGCTTTTGTGAAGATTAAGAAAAAGATGTAAAGTACTTAGAACAGTGTCATGACACAGTGAGATACAAATAAGTAATTCCTGCTGTTTTAAGATTGAATGGCCAGATATGACATTTCAGCTGTTTCCTTGTCTTGGAGCCCAGATACAGTAATTGTCATCTTCTTGTACATAACATTTGAATCTCAGAGGTGAAACTCTCTTAACTCATTAAATTTTTTAGAATAAGCAAATCTTTTAAGTAATATAAATGTGAATATTAATTATATATGAATGCCCTATATTTACATACTAACTTTAAATTTAAAATGCCATTTGAAACAAGATTTTAAAGCAATAAAATTAAGGCATAAAAACTTGCACCCACTCTGCTGTTTCAGCAACTTCTCCCTAGACTTTCTGTGATTTTACTCTCTTTTCCTTCCCCTTCAAGGAAAAAAAAAAACAAAAACAAAAAAACCCAAAAAACTTAAACTTCCCCAGCTCAAGACTTCAGGGTTCAGACTGCTTTAGTCACTTACAGCTCTAGTCTTTTGAAGCTTCGAGGGGCTTTGCAAATATGCTGTACTTCAGGAATTTCTTCATATTGCTTTAAAATGTGTTTTTTTTTTATCTGCATCCTAAAAAAACAAAAAAATATTATTAGAGTAAATCTGGGGGAGTTTCTTCTTCCCGTCAAACGTCAGACCTCCAGCGGCTTACACCAACATCTTAGCTAACACCCTAATTTATGACCACATTCTGGTCGGCCAGATGAGGACCAGAGTGGAGAAAATGTCTCACTTAGGATCATCCCGAAGGCCCTGGTAATCCTACTTTTTCATGATTGGCTGTGATTCAAGCCTTCAAGGTCCCCACCCCCGTCCCGCTGTTCTAAATAACCCTCAGAGGAGAGGTTCCTCAGCCTCGCTTTGTTCTCCTTGGTGGTAGCAGGCTTTCAGCCCCTTCTTTCTGGAGCGCTTAAGTTAAAATGAAAAGGACTTGCTTCCTTCACTTCTTCAGTTTGGGTACAATTATGCTGGCAACGTTAAAACCAACTTTTTCTAAATTTAAATTGAACTCTTTTACACCTTTGAACCTTCTAACAAAACTAGAATAAGCAAGATAACATTTTTTAAGCTGCAAAAGTTTCCTCTCGAAAGGTACAAATTTTATTTCTGGGTGCATCCTTTTTCTTTTATTTAATAAAGTACTTTATTGGCGCTTTTCCTATCTTGAAGCATTCTTGCAACCATCTCCATAGTCCCCAGAAGATTTCTAGTTATATTAAAATGATTTTATCTCATATCTTCAATAGTTTAATATTTAATGAGTACCTGCTGCATACAAAGTATAGCACCAAGAGCTGTGGGGAATTTAGCAAAATATAAACCTACAAAATTAGGCTCAAAGTCTGCTTTGCCCAAACTGTTATTAATATAAAATCCTAGGCTTCTTATGCCTTTGCGAGTCTAATTTAATGACATTCAGTGAAATAGTATTACAGTGGCAAGTAGGTTAATAATAACCACGTATTTTATATGCCCCTATACCACAGGAAAGAATGGGAAACAATATATATGAAAAACATTAGAGCACCAAGACACTTGAAGATAAACCGAAACTCTTTGGGCTGTCTAAATGAAAAATAAATCCATGTTGCTATATCCATGTGGATGTATATCCCTCTCAGTCCTCAAGGAAGCTTACATAGGCTAGTTCTAGAGATAGAACATGGACACAAATAACTGACAAAAGACAGCTGGGAAATCCCTGACTTACGTGAGCTTATTACACATAAATCACCCTCTCCATGGAGCAACTGCATGAACTTGCATTCCTCTCCCCATTTTGGACCATTTGGGATGCTATTGATACTCATTGTCATATAGAAAATGGATAATGTGCAAATAGCAATGTGCTTTATCTTCTCTACATCTTATACTAATTTCCCACATTTTCCCAAGCAATGAGAACAAGATCAAAAGAAAATTGTGTGGTTATTGTCTTGGTCAGCTCAGGCTACTGTGTTTTACCATAAACTAGGTAGCTTATAAACGACAGAAATGGGTTCCTCACAGTTCTGGAGGCTGGAAGTCCAAGATCAAGGTGCCCACATAGGTTCTGTGTCTTGTGAGAGCCTGCCTCCTGGCTCACAGAAGGACGTGTTCTTGTATGTCCTCACATGGCAAAGAGAGGAAGCAAGCTCTCTCAGGACTCTCACCAGGACACTAATCTGTTCACTAGGGATCCACCCTCATGACCTCATCTAATCCTAATTACCTTCCAAACACCCTACCTCCTAAATCATCACATTAGAGGATAGGGTTTCAACATTTGAATTTTGGAGGAATAGAATATTCAGTCTGTAACAGTTACACATTTCTGATTGAGTACAAATAAATGAGAATAGCAATGATACTTTACTTCTACCTTCTAATCAGTGACCACACACCTTTACCAAATTGGCCCCTCAGTGCAACATGGTATATACACTGTCATGCTTGCCCAGCCCAGAAGTCAATGTCATGATAGTCATTGCTGATAGATGTTGCTGAAACACCCTTTAGCCCCTGGTTTATCCACCACCTAAGCTGTATCATTATCTGCAAATAAGAATGTTTGTTTACCTATTAGTTTTTCTTTTAGCCCCTTCTTAATTGCCCCCTCACATTCAAGTCACTGAAAAATTACATTAACATATTAATTTCACTGTAGTTCTCCTTTCCCACAGTTCCTTGTGCCCTTGATGTCTTGTACGTAGTTTATTATTAATATATATTTGCCTCTCCGTATGAGCCATCTAATTCCCTCTCCTTTTTACATCCCCGGGTCCACATCTTTGTTTACTCATCCTCACGTGTGTTGCAGATGGTCCTCCCTGGTACAGTCCCACAATATGTCCCCTTACTCAACACAGCCGCAGCTTCCCGTCCCTCTTCCCTCCCGTTCTCCTTGCTGCTGCTGGTTCCCCCTCTCCCCCTCCCCACCCACACATATTCCTAGTCTCTCCCCTCTCCAGTTCATTCTTTACTTTGACACCAAATGCCTTGCTTTAAAATAAACGTAATCATGTCAATAGCTCTTTTTTTTTTAAATTATTGCCAATAAGACAAAATCCAAAGAGCTTAGATTGGCATAAAACTTCCTTTGTCATCTGACTCCATACACCTCCCACCATCTCATTCCGTCCCATCTTGATCTGTCCCCCAATATATCCTACACTCCACCCATACCCGGTTCGTACCACTCCTTGATAATACTCTCTGCCAGTCCCCCTGCCCCTTTCCCCACCTTTATCTTGTGATGGTTGAACTCAATGTCTGATCTCCAGTGAAGTCTTTTCTGACTTGCCCAGAGTTCCCTGCTCTGTCCTCTCTGCTCCCTTTTGCTTTTTTATACTTTCACAGCTATTATTGTTGTGCATTATAACCATCTGTTTATACGTTTTCCCCATAGACCAGACTATGAATTACTTAAAGGTAAGGCCATGATTGTTCATTATTTGTTTTCTTAGTACCCATCACAATGCCTGGTACTCAAACTTTACTACATGAATAAATAAATATCAGGGAATTATATAATGGGTTTTAGAGCGATTTCTATTTAAATGGTTTAAATAGAAGAAAAGTTATGATTCTTAAAAAACTAAGCTCTGCTTATCCAGAAAATTCATTTACACAAATCTGTTCAAACTCCCATAATGCTGGAGAAAATAAACATGATTATATTTTTCTATGGTTCACATTTGTTATCATAAGAACGGATAATGATCAAATTCTCACAGAGGATTGCTAAGATAAACACTTATGCTATAGCAGATAAATGTTGGTTTTAGCAGGAGAAGCCATAAAGAGAACACTTTTTTAAAATTAATTTTTATTGGAGTATAGTTGCTTTACAATGTTGTGTTAGTTTCTACTGTACAGCAAAATGAATCAGCTATACATATACATACATCCCCTCTCTTTTGGACTTCCTTCCCATTTAGGTCACCACAGTGCATTAAGTAGAGTTCCCCATTTGTTCTCTATTTTATGCATAATATCAATAGTGTATTTATGTCAATCCCAATCTCCCAATTCCTCCCACCCCCCGCCCTTTCCCCCTGGGTATCCATACATTGGTTCTCTACATCTTTGTCTCTATTTCTGCTTTGCAAATAAGATCATCTATTCCGTTTTGCTAGATTCCACATATATGTGTTATTTGTTTTTCTCTTTCTGACTTACTTCATTCTGTATGACACTCTCTAGGTCCATCCACGTCTCTACCAATTACCCAGTTTCACTCCTTTTTATGGCTGAGTAATATTCCATTGTACATATGTGCCACATCTTCTTTATCCATTCACCTGTTGATGGACATTTAGGTTGCTTCCATGTCCTGGCTGTTGTAAATAGTGCTGCAGTGAACATTGGGATGCATGTGTCTTTTTGAATTACAGTTTTCTCTGGGTATATGCCCAGTAGTGGGATTGCTGGGTCATATGGTATTTTTAGTTTTTTAAGCACCCTCCATACTGTTCTCCATAGTGGCTGTATCAATTTACATTCCCACCAACAGTTCAAGAGGGTTGCCTTTTCTCCACCCTCTCCAGCATTTATTCTCTGTAGATTTTTTGATGATAGCCATTCTGACCTGTGTGAGGTGATACCTCATTGTAGTTTTGATTTGCATTTCTCTAATGATTAGTGATGTTGAGCGTCTTTTCATGCGTTTGTTGGCCATCTGTATGTCTTCTTTGGAAAAATGTCTGTTTAGGTCTTCTGCCCATTTTTGGATTGGGTTGTTTGTTTTATTGAAATTGAGCTGCATGAGCTGTTTTTACTATTTTGGAGATTAATCCTTTGTCAGTTGCTTCATATGCAAATATTTTCTCCCATTCTAAGGGTTGTCTTTTCATCTTGTTTATGGTTCCCTTTGCTGTGCAAAAGCTTTTAAGTTTAATTAGGTCCCATTTGTTTTCTGGGTTTTTTTCATTACTCTAGGAGGTGGGTCAAAAAAGATCTTGCTGCAATTTATGTCAAAGAGTGTTCTACCTATGCTTTCCTCTAAGAGTTTTATAGTGTCTGGCCTTACATTTAGGTCTTTAATCCATTTTGAGTTTATTTTTGTATATGGTGTTAGGGAGTGTTCTAATTTCATTCTTTTACATGTAGCTGCCCAGTTTTCCCATCACCACTTATTGAAGAGGCTGTCTTTTCTCCATTATATATTCTTACCTCCTTTTCATAGATTAGTTGACCATAGGTGCATGGGTTTATCTCTGGGCTTTCTCTCCTGTTCCATTGATCTATATTTCTGTTTTTGTGCCAGTACCATACTGTCTTGATTACTGTAGCTTTGTAGTATATTCTGAAGTCAGGGAGCCTGATTCCTCCAGCTCTGTTTTTCTTCCTCCAGATTGCTTTGGCTATTCATGGTCTTTTGTGTTTCCATACAAACTGTAAAATGTTTTGTTCTATTTCTATGAAAAATGCCATTGGTAATTTGATAAAGGGAACACTTTTGTGTATGCTTTTCTTGGGCTGAAGAATCCAGTTTATTTGAAGACCTCAGTGTCTGGTGTTTTATTTTTTTGGTGGGCATGATTGTTTATTTTTTAGCTTTTCTGTTTATCACTATGTATTCCAAAGTGAGATTCAAATTTCGGGTACTATGCCATCCATGTCAGACATGTTACACAAACAAATGTTCTTATGCTTTTCACAAATAAAGTTAATTTAACCCTCATCTTGATATTTGAAAAGATCAGTATTTTTCATAGTATTGATGGTAAACATAAAACTACTGTGTTTTTTGTTTTCATTTCCTCAATTTGTTGTGTTTTTTTTAAAAAGGGCAACAAATTAAAACTTCTAAGATCATAAAATCAATTCATTCCTGTATCATATTTATTCTAAAGTTACATAAACCACATATTAGATGTGCATCAAACACAAGTTTGCCTTGAACCCAGTTGTTAATGCCATACTTACATACAAGTAACACAAGTTATCTTTGCATTCAAGTTAAGAACTTAGTATTCAAGTGGCATGCATTAAATATGTAAACTTATTATGTTGCATATCATCTCTTATTGTATTTAGTGATAGGTATAAAAACAATTTATTTTGCCAAATTATAAAACAAAACAATGAGTCTCTTCATAAAAATCATGTATTGTAATTGCCAGTGGAGTCAAAAAGAAAAGTAGAAGACATTACATGATTTTTAACCAATACTGGCAACACCTTTTTTGAATTTGGATATTTTATTAATAGCATTTGGAAAAGTTTGTTGAACAGCACAGACTTGTAGGTATAGCCTTATATATTTGTTCACTAATACTATTGGGAATATTGTTGATTCTGTAACCCATTTCTCTTAACTAATTTGTGGCAAGATAAGATTGAAAATCTTATAAACATAAATTATCAAGCATATTGTTCAAGAAAAATGTTTGCCTTCTTTTCCTAGACTCCTATCTAAAGAAAATTAAATAAAGAATGGAACTAAGTAATAAAATATTGAATTTAAGTAAAGAAATTAATTCTGTTTACAGTTGTTATAAATTAATACTTTCATTCAACTGATTTTTAAAATGGTTTAATATGCTACATTTTTATTCCTGGCAGGAACTAATTCCAGAGTTCTATTACCTACCGGAGATGTTCGTCAACAGTAATGGATATAATCTTGGAGTCAGAGAAGATGAAGTGGTGGTAAATGATGTTGATCTTCCCCCTTGGGCAAAAAAACCTGAAGACTTTGTACGGATCAACAGGATGGTAAGAGCGATTTTGTTTTTGCTTGAGCAGTCACAAGGAAGTAAAATATATTCTGTAGTTTAGTTTTCAGCTACTAACAAATTGTCTTTTAACATCTATAAATACAAGGCTAAATTTTTGAGAAAGAAAGCATTTTACTGTTGTGTTTTGACAGCAGTTCTTTATTGTAGAGTAGATTTTCCTTTCATGAGGACTAATAAAGGAATGGTAATTCAGTTATATTTGCTCCCTTAGGAGAAGACAATCAGATGAGCATCTGTTGACTAATGTATTCTAAAATGGTCGAAATTGATGCCCATTCCTTATTTTTGTCTATTGGCTAAATCTGCACTCTTTATTCACTCAAAATACTCAAAACAAAATAATATACATTTAGAACATATTTGTATGTAGGAAATTATAAGCTGTGAAACATACCTTAAAATGTAATATACTTGACTAAGAGAACACCCATCTTGTAAACATTCTTAGATAGAAAATGTCATTACTTTTTGAATCTGTATGACAGATGTCTGGGTGTTCAAATAGAAAATGTGTAAATAGAATGTTTGCATGTGGTTATTTTATAGATCTTAATATATTTTATCCATATTTAAGGAGATTCTAATCTCAATGGGCTTACGGTATATGGAAATGAACCACTTTACCAAACGTCTCTAGTGTACTATTGTTCTTGGCCAATTGAGGAATTATATCAATAAAGCCTATGACCCCAAATATGTTTTTAACCCTGTTTCACTCCCAGTTTTTCCAGCTGTCCCATAAATATGTTTTATTTCATTTTGACAGCTTATTTATTTGAATTAGAATCCAAATAAGGTCCACATATTGCAGTGGACCTCACATATCCCTCAGTCTCTTCTTTAGTAAGAGCTGTATAATTCACATATATCACACAGATACAATTCCCATACCATACAAGTCAACCATTTAAAGTAAAGGAAAAAAAATCAGTGGGTTTTAGTCTATTCACAGAGTTGTGCAACCATCACCACAGTCACTTATGAACATTTTCATTACCCCATTAAGAAACCCAATACCCTTTAGCATCTCCCCCTGCCCATTTGCCCCATTCCCCCAACCAGCCCTAGGCAACCACTAATCTACTTTCTGTCTCTAAAGATTTGCCTATCCTGTTTATTTCGCATAAACAGGATCATACAATATGTGGTTCCTTCTTCTACCCCTGATTTTATGTCTCTTTTTGTCACTGTCAGTCACATGCTCCCTTCAATTTTAGAGCTATTTTTCTGTCTCCAAGAAATATTTTACTTTTAATACACTTTATTTTAGAAAGCTGGTACTGAGACAGTAGACCTATGTTTAAAGTTACCGTATAGATAATCTGTAATCTAGTCTCCCCCTGAGGTAATATCATGTAGTACGTAAATTTTATATAGGATTTCTCTCACTTCTCGATCTGGAAATTGGCACTTTCAGGTATATGGCGTAATCTCACACCATCTTCTTTAACAACAGATTATCTCTTCAATTTATCTTTTTAATGTGAAGGATTTATACTTTAGTGATGCCTACTTCTAAAGTCTATACTTATTTTTAGAACTGGTTGTTTATTATTACCACAATACCCTTACATACTTGAATACTGACTATGATATCAGTGTAAGGATACCAGATCCACAAGCTCAACCCTGGAACCCACTACATACTGAGTTGTGTCTGAGATGTGTCTCTCAGTCACATCATTTCACTGTATATTTCTAGAGCCAAGAACTGTGCCTGCAAGAGTAGTTAGTCACCAGATATTTGCTGTTATGAATGATTGAATGAATCACATGGGGTAATAATCTTAATGATTTTAGCATGTTGTCTAGTTAGGTCCAAACTAGTGTAACGAAATGAATCCTTCACTCAGGCAGGCAAAGTAGCAAAAATTGTTGGACCAAATTTTCTCTTGCTCTGATTAAACACAGGTTTTTATGTGGCTGCTAACAATTAATAAATGCCAGGTGGTTTTATTGGAAAGAATACTTGGGGTTTAAAAGTTTCCTGGCTCTTGAATCTGAGCTTTGCCATTTACTAGCTTCATTGCCCTGAGTAAATTATGGAGCATCTCTGGTTCTCATATTTCTCATCTGTAAAGTGGGACTACCTTATGAGTGTTTTTAAAAAATCATTATTTGTGATAAAATTCACTTGTACAATTTTAATTATTTTTAGCAAATTTACAGAGTTGTGTGACCATCACCAAAATCTAATTTTAGAACATTTCTTTTGCCCCAGAATTATCCTGTGCCCACCTCCAGCCCCAGACAATCATTAGTCTGCCTTCTCTCTCCATAGGTTTGCCTCTTCAGGACATTTTTCTTAAATAGACCCATACAATATGTGTTCTTTTGTGTTTGATGTCTTTCACTTAGCATAGTTTTTGAGATTCATCCATGTTGTAGCGTATATCAGTTTTTGTTCCTCTTTTTACATAATGATAGTCCACTGTATGGATATACCACATTTTGTTTATCCATTCATCAGTTGATGAACTTTTGAGTTGTTTCCACTTTTTGGGTGTTATGAATAATTCTACTGTGAATGTTCACATAGAAGTCTCTATATGGACATGTGTTTTCCTTGCTTTGGGGTATATACCTAGTGATAGAATTTCTGAGTCATGTAGTAAATTTATATCTAGCTTTTTAAGAAATTAACTCTTTTGCAAAGTGACTGTGTATCTTACATTCCCGATAGCAATGTATGACTGTTCCAGTTCCTCCACATCTTCACCAACACTTGTTACTGTCTGTTTTTTTTTATTATAGCCATTATTGTGGATGTGAAGTAATATCTCATTACAATTTTAATTTGCATTTCCCTGGTGACTGATGATGTTGAGAATCTCTTCCCATGTTTATTGGATGCTAAAACATTTTTAGATATATTTTAATAAACATCAGGTAATGATTCATTATAGATACAACTTCTGTGTTCCTCATTAGTGAAAAAGTTTAAACGCCCCAGAATTAGTAATTTTATTAATGATATGCCTAATTGAAAAAGAAAAAGCAGTTGTGTTTCTAAACACAAATCCCCAGGTCAGCGTCATGCACAGAACTTTTTTAATGTAGGGAAAGATGATTATTATGCCTGAGAAATGATCAGATAGTTATTACTGATATAAACTGGACGAGCAGGACCGTACAGTCTTGACTAAACCTGCAGAAAAATCACTGCTTCATTCATCTAGTATGTTGGGTACTAATGCAGTCCAGCTAAATAAACTTACCAAATAAATTAAGTTTCTAGATTTTTATAGCTAAGTGAGAACTTTTTTGAACCCTGTTGTGGTTGTTGTTCTAAAACGTATTACTATTTGGTTTTCTACCCTCTCATACAAAGGATGAAACTTCTCTTTATTATCGTAAGTACCCATTATTCTGTGAAGTGATATAATTCCATATCTATTCTTTTTCTATTTTCTTCTTTAGATTGTTGCTATCATCACACTTTCCTTTAATGGCCATAGTGATTCGAATTTTTCTTATAATCTCTAGTCTACAAAATCAGACAGTCAGACTTATCAAGGCCTTATGATAAACAAGAGTCAGTCGAGTGCTAACAGAGGCCCTAGGGGAAGTGTAAACTTTATAGCTTTGGAGGAGAGTGACTGTCTTCTACCTCAGGTTTCATTGGCCGTTGTTAGATCAATTCCAGATCTGGGAGTTGGCACTCAAACATGAAGTGACAAAACCCTCCCTTAGTAAGTGGAATGTTACTCTAGACAGCACCCAGTTTATACCTCTTTTTACGTATAAAGAGCTACATGATGGGGCTAGGACACTCTCCTTTCTTCCAGGGTGTAGTTGCTTACAAGTTTTTTCTCTGCTTTCCTCATTCCAAGACTTACAGCTGACAACTGCTGCACAGGAGGTTGGATACCCTAATCTTAGTCACCGTACCCCGTATCCCAGTGGTGGTCCTGAGTCATCCCAATATGACGGCTGACCAAGATAAAATAATGGCAGTAGTGCTTATAACCTATGCCATCTATTGACTGTTTATTATTTGTCAAATACTGTGCTAGAGCTTCAGGTGCAATATTCTTTTAATCCTCAAAAAGTCTTCTGAAATGAGAATTATACTGAAACTCAGTGAGGTAAGTTACTTTGTCAAAGATCACCTACTTATCAGAGTGGAGTGTTCCAACCCACCGTCTCCAGGCTCGAGTGAGTAGTGACTTGAGGAGCTGTGGAGAGGGAGAGGGAAAGAAGGAGGGAAGGAAACATGTCTTCTAACTAGCAGCAAGTACCTTGGGGCCAGCAGAAGAAAAGACAGAGATAAGAGGGAATTGACCCCAAACCAGCAGCATGTTCCAGCCTCAGCAGCTCAGCAGACCTGACTTTCTGTGATCCTGTTTCTAACTCTTTATCCCCAAAGTCCTCACCCCATAAGACTTCCTTTCCCAGCCAGTAAAAGCTCGGTTTTAGAGCTGAGGAAGTCCCAAGTCCCACCACCCATCGGGTGTTGGAAGAAGGCTATCTTCCAACTCTACAAAATGGAGGAAATGGCATTATTTTACATGTTAAGCTTTATAGTCACACACAGGATTTGAGACCCGGAGCAGACCTTTATTTGAATAAGCAGACTGAGACGCAGAAAGGCAAAGTGACTGACCCCAGGTCTGGACCCAAGTGCCTTTTCTTCCTCACCGTGCCTGGCATCACAAGTTGGCACTCTGAATGTCATGTTCCCTATACCCATTTACAGACTTTAAAAGTTCACCTATATTTTAAACAAAATATGGCTTTATAGATCGACTTGAGAATCAATCCAGATTAGACTAATACTGTTTCTACTGCAATATATGTTCCAAACACCAAATTAGAAAGCACTTTGAAATACAACCTGTGTGTTATTTGCAAACTATCTGTATCTAAGCATGGATGACCTCCAAACACCTAATTTGACTCAGACTTATGATTCAGATTTAATCAGTGACACTCTGGCCTGTCTTATTATTCATGCGATCACCACATAAGAGTTTTTAGAAATCCCTTTTCCTTAGAAATACCTGATTCTCACAAAATGGTCTCATATCATTTGGGTTTTAAGAGAATTAGCAGATTATTCATTGAAAGATACAGCCTGAGAAAGGATAATAACACTGTAAAAACAATTTAAACTCTAAAATAGATTTTTCCCTCTTATTTTAAGAGAGAATAAAATACACAAAGGCAGATTTTGAGTAATAAATTATTTTTTGTATATTTATAGTTGCTCAGAGTACTTCTATTGCACATAAATATAATATAATAAATAATTTACTCCTGGTCCTAACATTACCAGTTCAAGAACTGACTTCTGTCTATGCACCTCTTATCTCTTATATTTTGTCTTTCTAAGAGCTGAAGCACTGCTGAGCAAACTTTAAGTCAGAATACAGTGCTTCTTCAAAATAAAGCTCACTATTTAGTATCACTGTAAACACATATTCATCGACCTTTGTGTTCAGTGTACTAGGAACTATAAGGATTGCATATGATATGGTGAAGTAACTGTTCCTCAAAGATTTGCTTTCATCTGTTCAAAAGAATAAGTTTTTATAACTAAAGTATGAGAGATAAACACTTGTGCATTTCTGAAAATGTCATGAAACATTTTCAGAAATGAATGGTACATTTTTATTGTAAGTAGTAAGTTCCAACTTGGCTTCATGAAGAAATGAAAGAAGCAAGGCACTTTTTTTCTCTATTCAAAACCAAATTCTTGGTATCTTATAGGCATTATGAATTTGGTAAGATTTGTGAACTAAACCTTTACTCCATGGAATGAAAGGTTTTACACAAAATTCCGCTTATTTGGGAAAATCAAACTGCCCCAGTCTTGGTTTCCTGGGACACCAGGAAGCAATGACAGGTTAAACTGGCCCTATGTAGCAAGTGCCTAGCCAGCACGTAACAGGTGGCTTGAGAAGTGGTTATTCTTTGTCTTCTTTCCCTAGGTTTTCCTTGAAGGGACTCTACAGAATAGAAAGGGAAAGCTACCACGTGTATCAAAAGATTCTATGTCTATAGCTGCCATTCTTGGTGCATCAGAATTGAGCTAAAGGGCAGACCCAAGGTGTTACCTCTGGGAAGAGTGTTAAAGCATCAGAGCTATCAAAAGTCACGTTACAAAATGTAGCCGCGTGTGTCTACAGCTGCTCTCCTGTCTCAGTGTCTCCTGTACTTTTCTTTAACTTGAAGTTTTCCTTCACAGCACCCTATGTATGGTTTCCTTTGCTCCAACCTCTGGTCCATTTTCCCGTCATACTGATGGGAAATGAGCATACTGATGTTATGAAGAAATAAGGTCAGCCATCTGTGTTAAAACTGGAAAATGTAACCAATTATCTACCTATCTTCTTTTTTTGCTGAAGAAATATTTACTTGATGAATATTTCTATAATTAACTGGGTGATAATATAAAATATAGAAGTCTTTCAATTTTCATAAGCTTTCCATAAATTCCATGAATACAACATCCACCTTTTATTATTATTTTGTAGCATTGAAAGTTTCTAACTTTATATTGGCTGGGTAGCTCATACAGGATTTAGTGCTCATGAAATGGAATGGGTTTAGAGAAAATGCACTCTAGTATATTTATAATTTGGACTGGGATTATCTTCAGTTATTTGATGGAGTTCTTTGTAATGAGCCTAAAGTATAAAATGAAAATGTCATATAGCCCAAAGAAATGACATTCACAGTGGTAAAAAAGCCTTCGGCTCTTGTGTGGATTAGTATTCTGTATCCGTACAAAGGAGCATTCCCTCCTTCTTCTCTCAAGCTGTCATTAAGAAATTCAAGGCAAAGAAGACAAAAATAATGTTATAAAAAGGGATGGTATCATTGATTATAAATGATCAGCTTCATTATCCCATGCCAGCAATTAAAAAGGCATTTGATGTATTTGTAGACGCCTTTATGTGCTGACAACCTCATTAACTTTTCTTATTTTTTAAAATGAAACAATACTTTGAACTTTTAATGATGTACTTCTTTTAGTCCGTTGTTTTTTTTATTTATACACAACAATATATATAATTGGTTAGAGTTGTTTGTATTTTGTAAATATGGTGACAAGGTTTGTGTTTCACTGAAGAACTGTGAAATTCAAAATTTGGTTTCATTAGCAAACCTGGAAAGGTGATAGAGACACTTGTAGTAGACATTTCAATAAATTCTCAATGCCTTGAGTTCATACATCAAGAACTGGTTTAATTTATCCACACGAAGCTAGGCTGATTGCGACCGACTCAGTCATGAAACATTAATAAAGCACTGTGTTCAGTTCTAACGTGATTACAATCTGACCTCCTCACGAAGGGCAGAAATAGAAAGTATGTCTGATAGCATTACCTTAATGCTGGGTTCATCAATCATAATCTGCCCTTTTTAAAAATTTGTTTCAGAAAAAGGCCTGTCTCGGATGTGCACTACTAATCTCTCCAGCCCTCCACCCGGCATGTTCCTGGTGCCGTGGGACCAGGCACAGACCGTTCTGTCTGCAGGGCGGGACGCAGCACGCTGAGGCAGAGAGCACAGTGGGGTGTGGTTTTGCTTTGACTGTATTACATCCTTTATTAGATTCTCACTTTTTAAGGAAAAAGTCTCTTTTGTGATAGGTAAAAATGTGCATTTAGGGTATATTGTACTGAAAAAATACCTTGCTCAAAAACGAAGTTTAAACAAACAGCATAACATAAGAATTTTTGGAAGTCTTTGGCAGCCTCTTAAAATATTGAGATGGAAAAAGTATATATACTGCAAGAGATGTCTTGTATGTGGGTGCCTGCCCTGCCACCTGTTGGCCGGGACACTGGATGGATAAGACGTCCTTATCTCTTGGAGCTTCACAGTCTCCCTTATCTCTGAAACTGGGGATTTGCTCATTGCATAAACCTTTATTGAGAGCCAGTTCTGAGTAAGGTATTATAGAAAACACAAAGAGTTGGCCATGAATCCTACTCTAAATAAGGCTAGAGTAAAGCAGAGAAATCCCTTCATTTACCCCCATCATTGAGGGCCTGTTACTGTCTTCAGACCGCTCTAGGCTCTGGAGACACAAGCGTGAGCCACGCAGGAGCTGGAGCTCACACTTCAGTTAGGAACCCGCATGAATAAACATACAGCCTCAGTCAACGCTCAGCCAACAGATCATTATCGAGCATTGCAGGCGCTATTTTATGTGTTGGGACTATACCAGTGAAGCAACAGACAAAGATCTCAGCCCTCATGGAGCTTACTTTTGATCAAAGAGAGACAGACAATCAACGGAAATTAATAAGTAAAATATCTAGAACGTTAGCAGGTGATCAGTACTGTGGAAAAAAGAAGTGCAAAGCAAGGGGATCAGAAATACAGGGGTGGATGGTCAGGATCCCCTCACTGCGATGGTGAGACTTGAACTAAGACCTGAAGGACGTGAGACAGTGACCCAGAGACTCTTCCTGTCTTGGCAAAAGAGGAGTGAAGGCAAAGGGAACTATCGGGCCAAGGCCCTGTGGCAGGGCTGTGCTTGGCAAGGAAGCCAGTGGGCTGGGGTAGGATAAACACGGAGCGCACAGTAGGAGGAGAGAACTGAGTGGTAACAGATGCAAATCACATATGGCCTTGAAGGCCGTTGAAACTTTGCATTTTTACTCATGAAATCAAGAGTTGTTGCAGTGCTTTAAGCAGACGGGTTCTACGATTTTGCTGTGCTGTGAAAGGATCACTCGGGCTGCAGTGATGGGAATGAACTGTTGAGGCACAGGGTAGCATCAGGCACGTCTGTCAGGAGGTATTGTGAGAGATGACGGTGGCTTGGACCAGCATGGTGGCAGTGAAGGTAGTAAGAAATTAATCAATTCTGGATGTATTTTCAAGTTACAGACAACAGTTTCCCTCTGCAACTTCCTAGTAGTGACCTTTTTCCCTTAGATTTCTCTAGTCCTACAGAGCCAGGTAAAAGGAAGGGTGGGGGCCAAGTGTGCTGAGTGGTGATGGCTAGAGCAGCAGAGATGGATTACTTTCTAGAAGAAGTAATTCTTCTGGAAAAAGAATGGGGTGGGGAATAACTCTAATATCATCGTATTAGAGTTTTAGCAGAAATTCAAGCAGCAGGAAAAGCCCAAGTCAACATGTTTATCTTCCACCAAACTGTGATCTTTTTGAGGATGTGGCATACTTATTCATGTGTATATCCTCCAAGGCTAGCATCTGACATGTGGTAGGTGGTCAGTAATTTGGGCCTGGAGAGAGTTTAGGCTGTATTCACCTTGATTATTTGCATTTCAGTGGGATGTGTTCCTGGAGATCAGAGATTTTGTCTTGTTTCTCACAGTATCCCTGGGGCCTAGAATAATTCCTGGCACATAGGAGGTGCTCCATATTGAATGAATGAATGATGAACGAATGAACAAACGAATGACTGACCCCTCTGTTTGAGATCATCTTCCCTCAGATGTCCTTACAGTTTACTTCCTCATTGTAGTCCTTAATTGTCACAAACTCAAGGAAGCCTTCTCTCACTTCCTCGTCTAAATTAGCAATCCCCTCCCCATCCATACATACCTCTTAACTTTCTTTCCTGTCTTTCTCCTTTCCTTAGCATTTATCACCTTCAGACATACTCTCTTACTAATTACTAATTACTAGTCTCTCCCCACTACAATGTAAACTTTCTGACAGGGATTTTGGTTTCACGTATTCACTGCTGTGATCCTAGGGTCTAGAATAGTGTTTGGCACATAGCAGATGGTCAGTCAATGTTTGTTGAATGAATGAATGAATGAATGAATTTCCCACCCCACTCTCACTTCCTGACATTTCTTTTCTTCCTTCTTGTGACCAACACATCTTTCCCATTGCTTAAATAATCAGCCAATAAATATTTATTAAATATTTATCATTTAATGCTGAGTTAGGAACTATAGGAAATGTAAAAGAAGCATTAGGTATAGTCCCTAAGTCCCAGACGCTTGGATGCTAATTGAGAATATGGTATGGCATGTTTGAAACAATTAAGTGCTAATTGGTAATAACCCCATTCCCTTTGTCTAGCAGTTTACAATTTATATGCAAATTGTTTTCACAAGTAAATTTGTATACATTATTTACTACATTAAACAGGAGGGTACTGATGGTAAGTGTCATAGAAATTCATAGGAGACTTCATAGACTCTGAGCTGGAGAACTCAGGAAACAGACATTGTGCTTGAGTGAGGATGGCTGGGACATGAAGAGGAAGCAGGAGGATGAAATGCTTTCATGTTATGGTGAAAGGAGCAACAAAGGTTCAGAGGTCATACCAGCTACTAATGTGCCGGGGCTGTAAACTGTGCTGCTGGAGCCAAGAATTTGTTTCTAGAAGCCCAAAGAAATCATGGAGGAGGGTCAGATCAAGGTTTGAAAGTCCTTAGGGATCAAGTAAAGTTTACACTGAATGTGTTATGCTAGGAGGAACCTTGGAAGATTTGAAATCGAGGATGACAGTAAGAGCATGATGGTTTCAAAAGTCTGTTCCACCAGCAGGGTGCAAGCCCCCGAGTAGAGGAAGAGGTCAAAGTCTATTGCAATAGCCCACGTGGAGAGCAATGAGAGCTAAGATTAGGATGGTGCTAGTGGGAATGGAAAGTAATCCACTGTATTATACACCCAGGAAGCAATCAATAAGAGAATAATGTAAGCCCCCCAAAATAAACATTTAAAACAACTATGTTACCTTTATTTAAAATAATTAAATCTTTCACTGGGTAATAGCTATAATTTCAATTTAATCGTGAAGAGAAGCCAGTATAGACACTACAGAAGAAATAGCAATGTGATTTTCTAATTGTCCACTGGAATATATGCAACTCTCTTTGGAGAATTTTTTCAATATCAGAAGCAGATTTTTGAGGCAACAAGAGAAAGGGCTTGGAAATGTTCTTGGTATGGTCTAGAAGGAGAGAGAGAAATGCAGTATTCTTAAATAGAAGAATTCTGGAGAAAACAAAATTCTCTCCTCACAGTTCATTCCACTAGCCTAGTTCCCTTTTTCATAAGTTTCTGAGCTGCTTTGTCCTAAACCCGTTAGAGAAAGAATTCTCTACGTTCTAATACCCATGGGACAATATTGAAATTAGATACTAGGTAACTATTATTCATCTAAGAGATATCCTTTCTGGTTTAAATCTCACTCTTTATTTCCTTCCTCCCAGATCCCCAGGGTAGAATTATGGATTGGGAATTGGTTTATCTAGGCTTAAAGCAATTGCTTCTGCTTTTAGGTATGCAAGGAGAGGGTAAAGCAAGCTATTAAGACCATTATAACCCTCATAGCTTAGTAATCAAGTATTTCTTTCTATTCTTCAGTTGTGAGTGTTTGCAATAAAATCTTGTTTCAAAGTCCAGAATAGGTTTGTGCATGAAAACATAGTTCTAAAAAGAACAAATAAGCAGATAGGATGCATTTACTAACAGATTAATACTGTTTAGAATACAGTTAAGTCTCAGTGTCAAGTTTCAGCTTTAGATAGGTCTTTATGCTTTAATTATGTGAAATCTAAAATTCAATTCTTAGATATGCATTTGATTTAGAACCAGATTTAGCTTTTATATGTTATAACTGGATTTTCTTTGTTTTCTGCAGTGACTAGCAAGACAGTCTCTGTAAGACTATCTGTTTAATCCACTACCTTATTGTTCCTTTGTCATTTAATTTTATAACCCCCCCCAAAAAAACCTGAGGCAAAATTATTTTTTGATTGTTTGTTTGTTTGTTGATTCACCCTGCTACCTAACATACAGAATAGAATAGGGTAACTGTAGACATAGAATTTTTTTAATTTAATTAAAGATTATTATAGATAGCCATGAGCTAATAAGTTTTAAAACTGAGATGAAGTGGATAAATATCTAGAAAAATATAAAACATCAAAATTGACACCAGAAGACTTATAAGCCTTAAAGAAATTTAAGTAGTAAACCTTCCCAGCCCCCAAAATATCCAAGGCCCTATTATTTTACAGGTGAATTCTACCAGATTTTCAAGAGGTAAGGAATTAATTTCTTATGCAAATTATTCCAGGAAACATAATAACCATCCAGCTGATTTTATGAGGCTACTGTGATCTTGATTCCAGAGTAGGGAAGTAAAGGAAAAAAGAAATAAAGCCATTTCAAGTATGGATATAAATACAAAAACTGTAAATAAAATGCTATCTAACAACGCAACCGTTTGTTAAATACATGGGGTGTGTGTGTGTGTGTGTGTGTGTGTGTGTGTGTGTGTGTGTGTGTGTGTGTCTTGACCCTTTTAAGATCAGGAAAAAGACAGTGATGTTCCATGTCATGTCACCACTGTTGTTTAATATAGTTCTCAAGGTTGAGAACAATTATATAAGAAAAATAAAGAAGTTAACTAGTAAGAGTTGCCAGGAACACAATCAACTTATAAAAATCAGTAGCATTTTTCTACATCATTAATAATGGGGTTTAAAATATAATTTTTAAAATATTATAGTTGCATCAAAACTTATGAACTGCCTGGGAATTAACCAAGAATACCCATGTCCTTTACAGTGAAAATATTAATTTTTAAATCTAATATGGTACATAGAAAATTCTGAGACCTTAGATGGGAAAACCTAATATCAATTTTCCCAAATTAATCTATAAATTTATTGGAATCCCAATCAAGATTATTTTGATGTATCTATACACTTATAAAAGTTATAGGGAAGAATAAAGGTCCACAAATAGCTGAGTTGACTCTCAAAGGAATAAATCTACCAGATATTAAGATATATAAGAAATAAAGATAACAATAGAAATAAAAGGTGCAAAGATCTGGAGACACACACACATATCTAGATAGATGATAGATAAGAAGGTAGGTAGGTAGGTAGATAGAGAAAGAAAGCAGAAGGGAGGAAGGGAAGAGGGGAGGAGGGAAGGAAGGAATGAATGAATGAATGAAAGAAGGGAGGAAGGATTGTATTGCTTTTTCTAGGTAGATTATTATATTATCTGTAAACAATAGCAATTTTATATCTTTGTTTCAAACATATACTCACACACTAAAGATGACAGCACACATCACTCAGGAAAGGTGTGTTTGTTTAATAGATGGTATTAGAAAAACTGACTTACTATATTAACAAAAATTATACTGGATCTCTATCTAATACCACATATGAGTGAAAGTGGATTCTAGATAAGGACCAGTATATGAAAAGTAAAACCATAAATATAAAGCTGACACATCAAAATACAGAAAGTTACCTTTGTTATTTTAAACCAAAATCCAAAAATCATAAACGTAACAAAAAAATTTTTGATTATCTCAAAATTAAGAATTTCTCTTCAACCAAGAGTGACATGGATAAATTTAACAGACATGGGACATTTGGGAGAATGCATTTGCAATGTTTAAAACCAAGGAACAACTATCTAAAATATATAAAGAACTTCTGCAAAGTAACAACATAAAAGACAGGAACCTCCAGAAAAGAATGGACAAAGAACCTGAACAGGAAGTATACTGAAGAGGAAACCCACATGGCCAACAAGCATATAAAAAAGCTGTCAAATTCCTCAGTAATCAGAGGAAAACATATTAGAACAACAATGGGATATTGTTTTGTATCTGTTAAACAGGCTAATATTAAACGCTGGGATAATACCAGTTGTCAATGGAGATGTGGCCATGTAGAAACTTTCAGGCACTGCTGGAGGGAGGAGAGACAGGGGCAGCCAGTCTGCACTGATGACTCAGACTCAGTTTATGCACATCTAATGTAGGGACGTATCAGTCCTACTCCAGATTATATGCCCCAAAGAAATTCTCACAAAGAGCCAAACAGGGATGCAAAAGAGGACATTCATCTCAGCATGGTGTCATGGCGAGTTAGAGGCAGTCTAGTGCTCATTACTGCAGGAGTTCTGAGCAGCCACTGGAAGCAGTAGACTACCTATACAGAGGTAGATCCTAAAAAGCAAGGCTAAGTGAAGAAAGTAAGAAACAAAATGAAATCTGTAACCCTATTCCATTTTTATAAATCAAAAATACATAACACAGGAATACATTACATGAGTAGTGTTTTATAAAAACACATGTAAACAAAAGGAGAAACATTAAACAAATTATACGCATTGCCCATGGCAGAGGAAAATGAAAGTTAGTGGTTGGAGATAATAAATAAATGTTTTAAAACTCCTGTTAGTGAAAGATGATCATTCCTTCCAACCCTCATCATTGCATTAGGCGTTTAGTTCAGTAACTCTTTTATTCGAATGGAATACATTTCATTGACCCTTTCTTTCCAAATATGTCTAGTGGTGTCTATAAGATTGATCTGAAATGGTTGCTGCTGAGCTGATTATGTGATTATGTTGGTAAGATCTTCCCTTAAATAATATTTCTGATTTCACTACTATTTTGAATTCCAGTGAACAGACTTGGGCAATAGCAACTCTGTAATGAACTTCCATTTATTCATTTTTTTCATCCTCTCGTTTATTGTACCATGCACTGAAAACATTACTGAATAATTACCAACTTCTCATTTATACAGATTGACCAAACCGATATGATAGACTTAATCAGTATAGAATTTTAACCAACATCTCTTTTGTATTTTAGTCCCTTTTCCTGTGTTCTAGTCCAAACTATTATGTCAAGACCAATGAGATACAGAGTATAGAAATTCTGTTTAGTTTTAGTATGAAAACTAGCCTTTTATAAAATCTAATTGTTTATATTTCTGAATGAGAAACGTCCACAATAACCGGTGTAAATAAAATACCAAAATTTTTAAAAGGAATAGATAAAAAGGGAGTTTGAGGGGAATAAGTTACTAGTTAAATGTCATCACGGGAAAAGTTGAAAATTATCACTCAGATATTTTGTAGATTAAAAAAATGAAATATTGATATAATTACCAGAGGGTTAATTTAAGAAACCATTTATTGATTAAGTGAATCCAAGCTGGTTTCAGCACCTTAGAAATCAGGGTCACGCAGCCAAAGAATGACTTCATTCACATACTTAGTTACAGCTGTAATTTCAAAAATTGTTTTCTACAGCTTTACATAGTTGAAATTTAAGAAGCTAGCTCTACAGCTTTTTCCTCATGCTGCTGAAATGAGTGTGTCCTTACAATCAATAAGAAATTGATGACGAATGAGTGCAGGAGGTGAGAGGCACAGTGAGCTACACTGTGCCTGTCACTGCTCATACCACAGGTGTGACCAGAACTCCTTGCCTACCTGCCAGGGCCCCTCTAGGAAGTTTATGATGGCTTCTTAGGAACTGAAAAGGTCTCTTTTTTTTTTTTGACTCTTTATGGAGGTTTCGTGTGGTCACTGGCTCTCAGTAATTTCCATTCATTTCCCACTGGCTAGCAAACATCTAAAATTACCCACTGGTTCCTAAACAGTGTAATAGCAGAGCTCATTCATAACAGAAGGAAGGCATTCCGTTTTAGAGGTAAATTTGAAGACTTAAGGCAGGAAAATAAGTACGTATCAAAGTTTCTAATAAAATTGTTTAGCTTCAAACTAATATTTAAAAATTAGAAATGAAATTGTTGTAAATGGCATTAAAACAGGCATTTCAAATTACTTTTAAACATGAATGTGTCTTTTTTTTTTTTTTTTTTTTTTTTTTTTTTTTTTTGCGGTATGCGGGCCTCTCACTGTTGTGGTCTCTCCCCTTGCGGAGCACAGGCTCCGGACGCGCAGGCTCAGCTGCCATGGCTCGCGGACCCAGCCGCTCCGCGGCATGTGGGATCTTCCCGGACCGGGGCACGAACCCGTGTCCCCTGCATCGGCAGGTGGACTCTCAACCACTGCGCCACCAGGGAAGCCCCCATGAATGTGTCTTTTTAAGAAATCTATTTACTATTAAAATTCACATCACATATACAGTTAAGCCAAGAGAACATTAAGTATTTTAGAAAGAAAATTTTCTTTTAGGTCTCTGTTTTATTAGAGGTTGTATTTTGTCACTCCTAAGAATAGGTCTTAATACGTACAGATAAAATACAGGAATGCAAAGAATGTGTTCTACTTATTTATATAGAATATTTCAAAGTAAGAGAAAGGGAAATTTGCATGGTGTCTTATTTCTGTCTTGACTGATTTCAGGCCCTGGAAAGTGAATTTGTTTCTTGCCAACTCCATCAGTGGATTGACCTTATATTTGGCTACAAGCAGCGAGGACCAGAAGCAGTCCGGGCTCTAAATCTTTTTCACTACTTAACCTATGAAGGCTCTGTGAACCTGGACAGTATCACTGACCCTGTGCTGAGGGAGGTAGGTAATAAGTTGAATATTGTTATGAAAATTTCTGTCATCCCTTCAGCAGAAATGTGGCTTTGCATCTCTTTCTGTATAAATTTCCTTTCAATGTAAATTTTTAGAAAACATAGATTTCAGGTTCTTGACAAATGTGGAAAAGTGAGTGTTATATGTCAAAAACAAGTAATGAGACCACCATGTAGTTCCTTTTTGAAATGCAGATATGTACAATGCACTTCAGTATTCCTATTTTGTTTGTTTTACTTCAGCATCTTCACTAAAATGCTTAATGCCTTATGTGTGTTATTAATTAATGAAACCTAGTTGAGTATTTAAATATGAATAGTTCACATTAAAATAATCTGCCAGTATCTATTTTTTAATAAAAGCAGAATTACAGTCTTCTAGACAGAATACTTAAAAAATGCATCAATAAAAAATAGATAAGGTTACAGTATTTTATTCCTATATGTTCTCAAAAGTGCATCAGTAAAGTAGAGGAGGTTATAGTATTTTATCCCTGTATGTTCTCAAAAATGCATCAATAAAATAGATGAGGTTATAGTATCTTATTCCTGTGTGTTCTCACCCTGAAATTTTATAGCTAACATTTGGGAATTATGTACTATAGTATGTGTATAATTATTTTTTATGAAAATATTCATCAAATATATTATTTAAATCATTTCAACGTTGCACAAAATTATTTCAGATAGGTGAAAAGAGTGAAGATGCAACAGCTGCTAGATGAGTCTTGCTTCAAGGAAACTGTATTCCAGTCTTCCATTCTACCAGATATCTGCCATCTGCTTTATGCAAAAGAAGTAATCACTTCTCCATTTCCAGTCAGTGGAATGCTTTTTTATTTTTTTAGTTTTAATTTTAGAGGTGGAAAACTCGTAGATTTGGGAAATAAAGCTCTAAAAGAAAAATTTACATCCATAAAGTTATTTCCTACAGACGTCTATAAAAACAAAATGACTCCGTTTGTATGGCTTCAAGCAGAGAAGAGGAAAGGGAAGAGAAGAGCCTCATGATCATTGATCATTGGATCCTTAGGGCTAAATATTTGGAGAACACATTGCAAGCATATTATTAGGTTCAGTGTTATACCATGTTGTGTGCACAAGGAAATGGGATTATTGCCTGAAGCTGGAAGAAAGAGATAGGGACAGAGAATGAATGAATGAGAGAGGAGCCAGATATTATAAAATTCGTTGGTGAAATAAGGGATTTTCTCTACAAAATAATGTGATTAGTTTGTACACAACTGGGGATTCTAATTCTGAGCTTAATTATTCTCTTAACAATACACCTTTGTTTAACACATGGCCCAATTTTATAAACATCTTACCAACTATATTCTCCTTTCAGAACCAATACCTTTAGAATCAGATAAAAAAGAAAATAATTGGAATAGCTTATCCTTTTATTCCAAGACCAACTCCAAATGGTTTTTTGACTTTTAAATATCATAGACATTTTTGCCCCTGAATATTTTAGCATACATTTTTGTCCATTATAACATGCTGTCCTTATAAAGAAAGTTACAAGTTAATCCTCTTGGGCAAAATAAAAATATTTTAAGCATATTGTACATAATGAAAGTGCAAGGCAGCATTAAAATTGACTGAAAATAGCAGATCTTTCATATTCAAATGACAGTAAATAAAGAGATAAATGAGAGAATAGAAAGAAAATGGAATTAGGATTGAGACTTTCTTTACACGGATATAGTGTTTATTACTCGAATCTTATAAAAATACCTGCTTCTACAAAATAGCACACCATTGCTTTGGACAGTAATAAAAACTATGTATAATTGTCAAACTCTAGAAATTCCTAATGAAACATTACATGAAAATGCATAATTAAAAAAATATTCTGTTGGAGAGGAGCGGTTCAGCCACAATGTTTGTCATTATATAGGCAATCTGAACAATAATACATTACAGCTCCTGATTACCTCACAGTGATGCAGACTGGGAGTGCCTTACTCCAGGACTCTCCTTCCAGCATTCCCAGTCTGAGGGCATAATTGCTGAATGCTGAGGTTCCATTAGAGAAACTCCCAGAGTCATTCTGTGGCATATATGTCCTCCCTCCCCAAGCCCCTCACCCATCTCTCTCACCCAGAAACTCTTCTGTCAGTTCTCAGAATACTAGGTGAGGGAGCGCATACCTGGAACGCTGTTACCTTCCTTCCGCCAGGCAGCATGGGCTCAAGCACATACCAGCAGAGGCATTCACACTGACCCAGTGGCCCTATGTCAACTCAAGATTGCTTAGGAAGATACTTAAGTGGTCCTTAAGACCACTAGGTAACCACTTAGTACATTGTAGACATAACAGATTAAATGACCTTCCAAGGAATATGAGTTAACCGTCCCTCCCCCCACTCCCCACCCTTACCTCCTCTACCCCACGACTAACATATTTCCATACAAAAAAGTTCTGCATTAACAGGTAAGAACCTGCAAAAGGTGAGAACCCACTTAAATCCTGTGAGCTTCCTAATGTGGCCAAGTCATTTAATGTCCCTCTTCCTCCATTGCTTTCTCTGCAAAGGAGGAATAGTACAGAACATACGTTTGCCAGCATAGAAGCATCTAGCATCTGTTGTCACAAGAAAGAGCCCTGTGGATAAGTGGAATGAAGTATAGCGTAGTCAATATCTCCTGGTCATTTATTCCCCTTTGCATTTACACTCCCCCTGTGAGGAGGTGCTGTGCAAAGCACACCACCTTCCATCAGAGCATCAGCGTTGAGCTCCCAAAGGTCTGCTCTGCGGTGCTGTGACTTGAGAGAGTTGCTGCCCACCTAAATGGTCAGACAGAGGCTCTTGGAAAAAATAGTGTTCAAAATGTTACGCCTTCTATTGAGCTCGGTGCATTCCTTTTATTTGATAATGTTTATCTTAGTATTTTTTAAATGTGAAGATCATTATATTTCACAAAGGTAAAAAGGAAAGCTACAGTTATACTAAACTCCAACTAGCCTAAGGAAGATGATTTTTAATGCCTTAATCAAACACTGATTTAAAGAGGAAACATTTAATATACAAAAATCTACATATGTCCCGTTTGTAAAAAAAAAATATATATATATATATACACACATATATATATATATATCCCATAATCTGCCTAGAACTTTGAGCTTTGAAGTTAGTGCTAAAATTTGAGAAATGGCTTGAGGTTATTGATTCATTCTTCCTTGACAGGTGAAATCATGAAGCAGCACTAACCACAGCAATTATGGCATTAAAATGTCAAGAAATTAGAGGTCAGAATAACAGATAATTTTCTTCTCTATGTCAGATTTAAAATTGACATTCTTTGACAGTTTAGGATCTCTGGCTGAGAAAAATATGACAGCTTAACTTATTTTATACTTGTACAGCAGTAATTGATAATAAACTTTATCATGACAGCCTCTGGGCAGAAACATGACAGAACCGTTCTGGTACAAAGCTCTTCGTAATATGTAAACACTAGATCTGTTGGATGTTAGATATTATTTAAGTTGTCTTAAGTCTTAGTTTTTATCATAATCTTCTAGACACTTTTTTTCATAGATGAGCTCATCTGACTATTTGAGCAGGATTTTTTAAGCATGATACTGAATATCTTTCTTATCCATTCTTACATATTAATAAAAATTATGTGATTTGCTTTATATTTCTACTTACCAAATGATGGCCAAGAACTTCATCCTATGACCTGCTTGGGGAATAAGCTATTCTGGTTTGTTAAGTGTCTGGTCCCATGGTTTTCTAACTCCTTGCTACTCAAATATGGTCCATAGACCAACAGTATCAGCATCACCTGGGAACCTGTTAGAACTTCAGACTCTACTCTCAGGCCTCCCTGACCTAGTAAATCAGCATATGCATTTAAGGAAGTCCTTGGGTGACTTGTTTGAGACATTACAGTGTAAGAAGCACTGCTCTACTAAAGGTGTGTTAGAATCATCTGGAAAGTTTTTTTCTTTTTTCTTTTTTTCCTACAAAAGTAGAGAGAATGATGCAACAAATCCTCTGGGTGTTCTTATCACCCAGTTTCAAAAATTTTACCTCTTATTTCACCAATATCCTATCGCCACCCCCCTTTACTATTTTCAGATACACATACCGTATCCATCTAGCCCCATCCACTCTCCATTCCCCCCTCCTCCATCTAGAGTGTATCTCAGAATATCCAGGGAGAATGTTCAAACAGGTTTATTTTGAAAAAAAATTCTCTAGGAATTTTAAAACAACAGAACACTTACTTAGCTTTAGAGATGATATTCTTCTTACTTCTAAAATAATTTCTTTAAATCCAGGGAACTTTTAATGTGCATTTCCATTTTACTAATTTAAGCTGTAAGGTTTTCTTTCTATTTTGTTTATGCTTTTGAATTTGTTAAAACTTTCAACTCAGTAAAACTTCCAGTACCTATAGGGAAAATTTTAAGGTAGCTTTAAGAAATCTTTATCAGTCATTTTTTTGGATCATTTGTTCTAGTCACTTTCCAGAAAACATAAATTTTATCAATTTCTGAGAGTTCCAAAGGCACTAGGAGATTATGCCATAGTTAATAGTTGGTTAGTAGAGATTACAAATTAAATGCCACAACAATTACTTACTGTACTCTTACGATGAGTGAAAAATATTTTATTCTAAAATTGTTTTTAAAAATTATCACTCTTACTGTCATGGATATAATTACTCAGCCTATCTGCCTCAGAGTATGATTCTGTGGTACCTAGCAGTCAATAAAAGATGGTGGAAAGATGGAAATCAGATAATAGGTTATATCACAGCTCCAACATTATTATTTGAGTGACATAAGTAAGTCACTTTAATGGACCTTTGTTTAACCACCTAAAATATGATAACAGAAATGATATCTACCTCATAGGACTGTATTTGAGGATCATATGAGAAAAGATATGTAAAAATACTTTGTAAAGTATAAAGCACTACCATGGGCATTGATTATTACTACCCTAAAACATAATTAAATGAAGTATCTTGGAAGAACTTCTGTTTTAATAATTTATTTCTCTATACCGTCATATCTATAGTCGACACTGCCAAGTTGAAAAATGTTTTAAATGACTTCTCTTTGACCGTGAAAGGTATACACATAAGCCTACCATAAAAGACTGTTTTGCTGGAAAATTATTAGAACATATGGGCAATGCAACATTTATTTATTTATACATATCTACTCATTTATCTATTTATGCTGGGAATATCAAAACATTGAATACATTTTAATGTTAACAGTAGTCATAAAAATGTGGTATTTTTAGTCTGATTTTCTGTTACTAATATTTCTTAATCTTAGGCTATATTTTCTTCATTTATCTCTTTCTTTGATCTGACAGGGATAACAAAGTAGTCCTTTGGATCTGCTATGGTGAAAATATGCCCATAGGAAGTAGAATAGATCACTTCAGTTTTCACTTTATTTTCTTGCTGAAACATTCCTTGCTACTACAGAGAACTGACATGATAGGGCTGTCTGTCAAGAACCAAGAAGACAGATGTGTCTTTAACCAAAACATCTGCAATGCTGGCTTTCCTAGAAGATGAACTCATAAAATTCATAAGGAAAAAAATTAACCCACTTTTCATCTTGATGATGTAAATGGAGGTATTTATAGTGACAACATTGATGGCCTCTACAATCACTGCTTATTCTTTCTGTGAATTTGTTATCCCTCTTTCCTTCCCCCATTTCTGACTTCTTTCTTTGATCTGACAAGGGATCACAACACCCCCTCCTGCATCGCTTGAGTGGGTTGTAGCACAATATTGTCTATTTACTGGTGCCGTGATGCCCAATTGTCTTCAGATGAGGGAGGTTCAGGGTTCTTCTCCTAGGCAATTATTCTGAGACGTGATGGCAACAAGTGATCAACAAAAGGGCTGATAAAGATTTCTTAAACCATCTTAATTTTCTCCCCTATAATTACTAGAAATTTTGCTGAGCTAGAAATGTTAACAAATTCGAAAGCCAAATTAAAATAGAAAGAAAAACCCTACATTTTAAATTATCGGAGTGAAAATACACATTAGGTATTATTTAACATTTAAAGAGTCATTTTGGAAACAACAAGAATATTATGATCCCTAAAACTAGTAAGAGTATAAGTTCAAATATATCTGTTAATGTGCTTCTCATCCACAGCAATAAGGCATGCATTGAGATGATTCAATGAATAAAGTTTCTATATAGAAATTGGTATCAAGGAAATTAATGACACATTTAATTTTGATAAGTGAATGAATCTTTAATTTAGGTTTATCTTTTCTCCCAATTACTGCAATCCTTAGCTAGTCCATGGTCATCAATCATCCACAGAGAAGCATAAATAATTCAGTTAGTCAAAGAGGGATGTGTGTCATTTATGTGAGATATGCTTTTTCCCCTCGTTGTGTTATTTTTATTGTGTGGTGCTGAGAATGCTAATTATTGATTTTCAGAAATTAACAGAAAATGCTTTTACAAGCATCTAAAGTCATATTTTACACAAGGAAGAAGGGTGAAAATTGCAGCCTGCTGTTTGTAATAGAAATAGCTGGAAGGGCTTTCCTTATCTTCTATTAACATAGATTTCAGTTATATTACACAGTTGTTACCTTAGCATAAATTAACAATTATTCAAAACATATTGCATGCTTCAGTTTGTTGAAGTGGATATTACTCAAGCTAAGTACATAAACATTTCAGTTAGATGTTTAGGGCTCATTTTTAAGTGTTTTAAACATATTGATAATGAACCTATTTAAAGCCATTTGATCTCAATATAGTATATCTAAATTACTGTTTCCCATTTATGTCAAAATCAAAGAAGAGCATTTTGTTCTGCCAAATACATGCAATACTATTTTTAATTTGAATTTAGTTTAATAAAAGTGAATGATTTCATTTTGTAATGTTTATACCAGCACCTGGTGAACCTTTGTCTTGATATCTTCCCGCATACCAAATAAATCTATTTCAACTTTATTATTTTCTTTCCATAATCAGACACTCCAAGTGAACTTATTCCATGTAGTGAAGAAAGGTCACCACCTGTACTACTGCTTCTCTCCCTCCTTCCCTCCCCCTCCACCACCACCCTCTCCTCAACCTCCTTCCCTCCTCCATTTCCTGAATCAGCCAGCATAGAGTTTGCTTTATATAAATTTATTCATCGAGGGAGAATTTGGCAGGGATATTGTACTGTTTCCTCTCACATATCATTAAGCATTTCTGGGCTGAGTCTTCTACTAAGTACTATTGAATGATCAACCCAAAAGTGGGCAAAGAACCAAAAACCTGGAAACATCCTTAAGATATCATCTGCTAAAACCCTTGCTTCCAGGTAGGTCAGTCTCTAAATCATCCAGAACAGAGTGTTTTAGTTTCTTTTTTCTTTTTTTGAGGATTAACAAGTATAGACTGTAAAAAGACTCCATGGCCTCCCCCAAGAAGCTTATGACAGTGTTTATCCCCCAGATATTCTAAATCCTCTACGAAAATGTCTCTTGCTTAGATGTAATCACCTTTTTGTCAGTCCTACCTGGAAATGAAGGAAAAGCTAACCAGCATTTTTCTTATATATTATACCTAATACCAATCCTAGTTGTATCAGTCAGGATCTCAGCACATTACCCTTTCAAAGGGATAATGAAGACCCCAAAAAAAGATATCCAAATGGTCAAGAAGAACAGGGAAAGATTCTCAACATCACTAATCATTAGGGGAATGCAAATCAAAACCCCAGTGAGGTACCACCTCACACCCATTAGGTTGAATACTGTCAAACAAACAAACAGACAATAGCAAGTGTTGGCAAGGATGTGGAGAAATTGGAACCTTTGTACACTACTGTAAGAACGTAAAATGGTGCAGCCTCTCTGGAAAACACTATGGAGGTTCCTCAAAAACTTAAAAAGAGACCTACCATACGATCTAGCAATTTCACTCCTGGTTATATATGCAGAAGAATTGAAAGCAAGATTTCAAAGAAATATTTGTACACCCATGTTCACAGCAGCATTATTCACAATAGCTGAAGGGTAGAAGCAACCCAAGGGTCCATCAGCAGATGAATGGATAAAAAAATATGGCATAAACAGATAGTGGAATATTATTTCACCTTAAAAAGGAAGGAAATTCTGTCACATGCTGTAACAGGGATGAACCTTGAGGATGTTATGCTAAGTGAAATAAGCCTGTCACAACAAGACAAATTACTATATGATTCCAGGTACCTAGAATAGTCAAAATCATAGAGACAGAAAGCAGAAGGGTGGTTTCTGGGGTCTGGTGGAAGGTGAAACGAGCAGTTGTCCTGTGGGTACAGAGTTTCAGTTTTTCAAGATAAAGAGAGTTCTAGAGATTGGTTGCACAATAATATGAATGTATTTAACACTACTGAACTGTACACTTAAAAATGGTTAAGATGGTAAATTTTATGTTGTAAAATTTTATGTGATAAATATTACCAAAATTCTAACAAATTTTAAAGGGATAATGAAGAGTTTAATAGTAGTCCTATTTACAAAAATATGGGGCAGGATAAAGTGGATGACCAAGGGAAGGAGAAGCCTCCAGGGGTTAACATCTGGGTACCGCACCTAGGCCTGAGGGTATAGGGGCAGGGGGCTATTGCCAGAGCCTGGCAGGAGAAGTAGCCCTAGGTGGGTGGTCACCCATCAGGATCTGTGGCGTTAGGTAGAGAAATGCAACCCAGCCACTGCCAAACTATGACTGGGCAATGAGGGAACATACAATAAATACTTCGCCTTCCTATCTTTTGTCCTGACTTCTCAGTGGCTAAACCCAGTGGGAAGCCAGAGAGCAAGGGAGAACCAGTGATGCAGTCCCTGGAGACCATCTCCCAGGGGCAACGATGCTGATCCAGCTCACTTCTCTGTTCCCCTGAGTTAGTCACCACTCTAGGAGGAGTATATAAGGCATCCAGGGGAGGAAAACCACTACCTGCTACATTAAAATACATCTACTTTTTCTACCTGACCTGACTTATTTTTAAGTAGAAAAATTGAGTGAGCTTGCCACCACTGGCACTGACCTAATATTTTTTTTTAATGTTCTAGACAGAGCCTTTTCTGTCTAGAGGATATGGTGCTTGTTTTTTCACATTCATTTGTTAAGTCAAATTATGTAATATCCTTATAATTCATCATTCCAAGGAGGAAGTAGGAATCAGCAGGAGGATGTCTCCTCTCTTTTTTTTTTTTTTTTGGTTTTATACCAAAAGAATAAAACCAAGCACTGAGGCAGATAAATGAGCAAACTAGAAACCCCCTTCCTCAAATATCATCTAACATAGTCTGATAATTAAAGCAAATGTGGTTCTTTTTTACTTGAGTCACCAAATATTTGTTTAAATATTCTCATAATTTTGCTAGTATAGGCTTAGCCTTAATGCAGTCAATTGTTAAAACAAAGGAAACACCTTGGTTCTTTTATTTTGTAGTTTCTATGAAAAACTAGAAGCAGTTGAATATAAAATAGCATTTTTATTTTTTATATAGTTAAATGTTTATAAGGCAAGAAATAATAAAGTTCAGGTAGCATTTGCTTGATTTATTTTGCTCCTGCTTTTCCAGCATTAAAAAGTAATGCTTTATATGATCTCGTTTTATTACAATAATAAACCAGAAGCAAAAGCTTATCACTTAAAATACATTCTGCCATTAAGCAATCTTTCTTTTTATTATTTCAGACTTCTCAAGATTCCATATTTTTTCCTATTTGATATAGAATTGGTGGAATTGGAGGTAGAACAGAAGGGATAAAAATCACATATATTTTTAACTGTATGTCAAAGTTGTATTTTCTGGTCAAACAAAAAAAAAGAATATCCACTCTCGAGCGTTAAAGTAAAATCATTCTAAGTAAGAGCTGTACACAGAGATACACACAGTACTAAGGAAATTTTTTTTGAAAATCTTTCTGTGTGTTCCCAAGCTTTTACTATTTTTTTTCTTCAATTTTCTGAAACTTGTCGATAATTGACTGGTAATTTGGACATAGTCTGACGTTTTGCATTGTGGATAGCATAGCCTGTAGTACTTTATAAAATGCCGATATTTTGGAAAACTGTTTAAAAGATTGTACAGACCAAGAGAATTGGATGAAATAGGTCATTTGACAGCCTACCTTATTAGCTTCTTCACACTGTCTCTCTCATGGCACTTAGACCTGATGGCATTTCATCTGAAAAGCAATACTAAATTACATTTGCAAAAAAAGACTAGAAGTTGTAAAGATTCTATGGGAGAAAAATGTATCTGGGCTAAATTCACCTGCATTGAGGAAAAGAGGACATTAATCAAGTTTTTAGCTTGTGCATACAAGGGAAGGTGTAAATAGATAACTAGTCTAACACAGAGGGAAGGAGAAAGCACACTTGTTCACCTCATTTCTGTCTTTTAGAATATGTTGAATTTATCATTAATTTGAACATCGTTCTAAACTATGACTTAGCTGTCACCACATTTACTTTACCTTGGCTGTGAAGTCTTTTGTATTAATAGGCATACATATAACACACATACACCACAGCGTGTTCACTTCCTTTTCTGAGAATTTAATCCCAAACTTGTATCTTTGTTCATAGAGGAGGTAGAACTTTCTTGGGAGGGAAGGTAAGAAGCGGGGGGGGGGGGGGGGGGGAAAGCAATTAAACAAGAGCTGCAGCAGGTCAAAGAAATAAGGCATATGTCAGAGCCATTGCGAACACATATGGCCTGTTTGTGCAAATTTAAAAAGCCACCCTCTTTAGAAGGATAATTACAAAAGGTGCTCCTTCCTCTGGCAATTAGGGTTGATTCTATCACTCATTTGTCCCCCAACTGGGCACCTTTGTATGTGACATCAATGACACAGCCATACACAGTGCCCCTGACCTGTGGGGAAGATGAAAAACTAGAGAGGGCTCCTTGAGAATAAGTGGGAAAAAGGAGAGCTGAATGAAGGCGTGGGTAATTTTGTAACTTGGCAGGTGGGTCCTGGAGGATTTTTCAAAGCGAGCCTAACAAGGCTAAGGAAGGGGACAATCAGAAGGTAGGGAAGGGACAAGAGGGAAACTGTCCCTAATGGGAACTTTCCCTAGTAGGAGCTTTACATTACATATAAGCAGAAACTGAGTTGTGTGTCATATATGTGTATGAAATCTGAAAATCACATGTACTGTTCAATGTGCTTATATTGTTCTCCTAAGCATAATTCACTTCACATTTTCTTCACTTCTCTGCCTTCCCCTGCAAAATTCTGTGTTTTGGAACTTCCTCCAAGGTGTTAAAAAAAAACACCTTGGAGTGTTAAAAAAAAAAAGTCTTTTTTTTTCCCTCTAATTTTATAACCTACCTATTTCTTTTCCTTTTTTTTAAATTGAAGTATAGTTAATTTATAATGTTGTATTAGTTTCAGGTATATAGCAAAGTGATCCAGTTATATATACATGTATATATTTTTTCAGATTCTTTTCCATTATAGGTTATTATAAGATGCTGAACGTAGTTCCCTGTGCTATACAGTAGGGCCTGTTGTTTATCTATTTTATACGTAGTAGTGTGTATCTGTTAATCCCAAACTCCTAATTTATCCCTCCCTCCCTTCACCTACCTATTTCTTGACAGATTTTAGCTGGGAAGAAAAATAAATGCTAAATACATGATGACGGCTTTAATTAAATATTCACAGAATAATTTTTATAAGAATAAGCAAGAATCGACACAACAATTAAAATTTAAATCTCTTGACTAACTTTCTCTCTGAAAAATTCCTGGTGAAGAAGTAAAGTAGTATTCTTTATAATAATTATCAGACACAAATGAGTTTGACATGTAAGAGTTTCAGCATATCAGTGCCCTAAAAAGTCCACATAGTCTAAATCATTGCTCTGTTTACAACTTGACCTTTGCATTCTGCGTTCACAAATGCTTACAAATACTCAAAATCAGGACAACCACTTTGGAGAACAATTTAGCAGTAAAACTAAACATTCCTACCCTATGACTCAGCAACCCCATACCTAGGTATACACCCAGCAGAAATAACTACTCACCTCCCTCGAAAGACATGTACAAGTATTTTCTAAGCAATTTTATTCATAATAACCTGGAACTGTTAACAACCCAAATGTCCGTCAACAGGAGAATTGATATATTGTGGAAGATTAATACAATGGAATACTAAATAGCAAAAAAAAAAAAAAAAACCCGTTGACACACAACAACAAGGAAGTATGTCACAGACTTTATGTTAACCCCCCAAAAAAAAGGGTAAACACAAAAATATATATTTTACGATTCCATTCATCAAAGTTCAAGAACAGAAAAAATAGTCAGTGATGATAAACATCAAAATAGTGATCAGCTTGGCAGACGTTGAGGAGTGGGAAGAATTGGCTGGGAGGGGAAAGAGGGAATCTATGTACTCCCATGTAGCTGCTGCTCAGATCAAGATATGGAACCTGCCCATTTCATTCCAAAGCCCTGTCTTGATCTGGGTGGTGGTTATAAGGGGGAGAAAATACACACACACACACACACACACACACGCACACATTCATCAACCTATACACCTAGGATTAGTGTACTTTATGAATTTGTCTTCCTTGAACCTCAAAAAAAAATAAATAGATAGCAAGTTCAGCAATCGCAAAGGCCTAATGTTATTATGTAAGTATAAGCAGATCCATATTTTCATGTTATCCCACCAAAGAGCTGTCCACCAATGAATACATAGTCTTTCCCTTTATAAATCAGCAAAGGTTTTGTCAGTCACATGTTTTAAAATCTAGTGTTTAAAGCCTATTACTTATGTTAGATTTGTATGAAATATGTAAGACTTATAATATCGGTGACTCTTATATGTAAAAAGTTACTGTAACTTATTGATTCTAAGATGTACATCATTGTGGTATCTCAAAATCCAAATCACAGTGTGTCTTACTTACCTTCAACGGTGCATCATTGTTTAATTGGCATCATTTTGTACTTCTTCATCGTATATAAAATAATGATGCTTCAATAATGGATAACATCTTAGATTCAATGAAGCGAGTTAGGTTTACAGACTTATTTCCCAAGGTTTACAACTCATGAGCTCCCACATACAATGTTAGTTCATCCTTTCTTCACTGGAAAGTGCAATAGATCCATAAAGCAATAGATTTCTTGTAACTCAAACTAAAGTTTTGGTATTAGATTTTAAAAGGATTCACAAATGCTGATGTCTATAGAGGTCAGACAGGGAATAAACTAGTGAAGCTGGCCAGATGGCAGTGCATGCATGGGTCACATGAGTGGTGGGTGTTAAAAAAGAGTCTGTGCTCCTGACGAGTGTTGCCATGAAGGAATACTAATGAGGTAATGTCAGATCTTCTGATTTTTTCTGAAAGAAGCCAGAAAATCCAAATTACTGTATGAAATTTCCCAACCTATAAATGTTGGCTCAAATAGAAACCATGTCTGTGAGCTGAATCTAGCCCATGGGATGCCGTTGTGTGACATCTGGCTGAATGTAAGCCCCTATGGCATCCTGGCTAGAATGCAACCTCTACGATAGCAGGAATCTCTATCTGTTTTGTTTGATGAGTATCAGAGATCTGTAGAAGGGTACCAGGTACTAGTAGGTACTCAATAAATATATGTTTTATGAATAACATTAAGTCTCTCTGACCCATGCAGAACAATATATAGAGAAATAGAAATATGTAGAATTTTCTAAGATACCATTTCTGATAATACAGAAAGAATCCACCTTATAATTAACTGTAAGTAGTTGTTTAGGTTTTTTTACTTGATATATTTGGAAAAATTGTATTAATGGAAAAATTCCACTATATGACAAAAAATTCCATATAGCAAAAACTTGTTTTATGGTGTTATCCAGCTAATTTCTACTTAACCTTCAAACCTTAGCTCATGTTCTTTTTCTGGAAGTCCCTTTCCTAACAGCCCTGCTCTTCCTCCCCCATTCTCCACCTGAGTTTCAGTCCATTACTCCTCCGGGCTCCCTGGCCCTTTGGGCTGGCCTCCCCCATGGTCCTACCTACCATGTGCCCTGATGTCCTCATCTCATGTCCTTATGGGCTGAAAACTTCTGGAGGGCAGTCTGCTGTCTGATTTTATATCCCTTGGTGTGAAGTAAATATTCAACAAATGTTCGTTAACTGAATTGTTTTTGTGGTATTGAATTGTAAGAGAAAAGAACTCTGAAGTTTTCTCTGCTACTGTGCTTTTCTCTTTTCAGGCTACCTTTCAGTTTTACCCAAATACCCTACCATTTCCCCACTTCTGTATTCAAACATTTTTTGACTCTGTAGGACGAAATCACAGCCCTGACCTGCAGAGATTCTCAGTCTGAGCAAACAGACACACGTAAGGAATTATGTGTTGAATTCCACGATAAAGGGGAAAATATGCTGTGAGAATATGGAGGACATTGATTATGATTTAGGAGGGATTTCTGGGAAGGATTTAGAACCCTGCCCAAGGTTAGCATGAAGGGAGGCATTTTCTTCTCCATCATAACAACTACTCAGTTGCTGTGCGTCATAGGTTGCAGAATGGGTTGTGTATATCTCCGGGCATGCACCCATACAAAGTACCTCTTTTTTTTTTTTAATTTCTAAAAGGATTTAATATGTTTAAAGAAATGAAATAGGCAATCAAAAATATGAGCTGGTAACAGAGAGGTGAAGCCATAAAAATTTATCAGTTTTTTTTTTCCTTTTCTGCTCTACAGTAGTTTTATTTGTATCTCTGTTCAAAGCCCAACCTCACATGGAAAACAGTATCTTTCTCCTTGTCAGCATCACTTTTTTTAAAAATCAAAGTCTTCAAACATATACAAAAGTAGAGAGAATAATATAACATATAATAATATAACAAATATCCATTTGCCCGATAACAATAGTCAGCAGTAGTACCTCCCTTCTTAATGAAAAGGAAGACATTGATGACTTCCTAAAAGTGGGGGAGCACAGAAAGCATATGACAGGGGGAGCCAATCAGGAAAGTCAGTAGGTGCTCACTTCCCTTTCAAACATTTTAATAGACTTAGGGGAGACAGCATGCTTTTCCAGGATCGGAAAGACCTGTGCAATTTAAAATCAGAGGGCAAGGAATTATTAGAAAGCAGGACTACACAATAGCTAAAAGATAAATACTGGAATAAGAACCTTTAGGTAGATCACAGGAAGAGAGATTCAGTTTAGTCTTAAAATAAATAAATGTTGAATGTTGGGAATCGATTGTCTTAATGCAAGGGTGAGATTGAGCACAACTTGAAATTTACCCTGACGCCATTTGAGAGCCATTTAAGATAGGTATGTGTGTGTGTATTGTGCCTCAGTCCAAAAGGATCAGAGGCAGGACCTCCTGAAGAGAACCGTGCAGAAGATTTCTGGAAATTAAATCTGTTTCAGAACATTTTTTAATGTAATTTTGATATTTCCCTTCCAGAAAAAAAGTCAAGCAAAACATGTTTGTTGATTGATTCTTTCTGTGAACATTTAAAGGCTACCTACTGAATGCAAGGCACTGATCTAGAGATTTAAATGTGTTTGATTTTACTTCTGTCTCCCTACCCCCAACCTGGTCCTCTATCTGGAGGAGGAAAAACACAAGCAATGGTATCTATTGCTAGAGAGATTTAGTTCATGATACATTAAGCTAGGTATTGGACATTTTCTAACTAGGGCAACTTTAACAATACAATGAGTACTTTTTTTGATTTTCAAATAATTCTCAAGAGTTTATTGTTCAGAATGTGAACCTAACCAGAAATGGTCTCTCCCCCCTTTCTAATCTTAAATCTTGCATTGGGGAGATAAAGTATAATGGTATCTATGTGAGTACAATTTAGTGAAATAGTCACACTTCGCATATGAGTGGACACATGCAAATAAATGTATACATTAAAACTGGACAGCACGTAAAGAGATTTAATAACTCGTCCTGTTGCCTCTACAAGTAAAAGAACCAAAGCTCCATTTATGCAATTGTTAAAATATGGCAGATAATGATGCATTCATGTTTAATATTGCTAATCAATTTGAAAATTCACATTTTTATTGATAAACATTTTCTTGAAATGCAGTCTAGGAGGACAGATTATTAAATTTAAAGACTTTATAAATAAGAATTGTAGATAGTGACGGAATTAGTAGCAGTGCTGTGTCGAGAGCCACCTACCACCTTACCTGACTCCCAAGCACTCAGCAATGATTTTCGAATTTCACTTTTATGTGCAACCACAGTGCACACAATTTTAGGGGGAAAATTAGCATGGTAACAGAGTAATAATCATAGTAAATATTGTGCTTCTCCTTGTTGACTTAAGTTACCTACTTACAATATTTCAGAAAAATATTTCTGTTAGTCTAGCTTAATATATTGAAAATTTTTCCCTGTAGAATTTATGTATAGAAGAAATACTTAAATCTCTTATAAGAGTATCTCTTTAACATACACACAAAAAAGGCATATTTTACACTCCAGACAGTCTGAGATCTAGAATTATTTTTATCTATTGGAAACCACAAAATCTCGTTAATATTTCCATCTGCATAGGTTTTAATGACATATTGCATAGGTCAGGATGCCCCAAGAATTATTTCCTCTTTGGGTTAGTTCTTTCTAAATTTTCAGGAAATTTTTGAGAGAAATGAATTCATACCTTATAAATAATATTCCAGGATTCATCTTAGAATAGCATAGCACACTAAAATGTATTTTTTGTAGTGAAAGTCTTACCATATTTGATTATTATACGAAAGTCTTAATGTTCTTTCTACTGATCGCCCTCTGAATTGATTAGAACACATGATTATTTGACTTTATTTTGTATCCTTAGTGGACTTTATGTCTCATTCTTTTTTTTCCCATTAAGATTCCAGAAGCTTATTTCATTAGAGATCCCCATACGTTCCTTCTTACAAAGGACTTTATTAAGGTATATGTGTTGTATTTAGTGTTCAGAGTGTTCTTTGGTCTCTAGCTGCATGCATGCACTCACAGGATAACATTTCCACATTTAACCCCTGCTTCTAAATAAGAATAGTGACTTGGTTAATGGAAGCATGTTTGGAAGGAGAAGCAAAGCTTGTCTACAAAATACTAACACTTGGATGATTTTGCACCCTGCGAGAAGAGCACCCGGTGAATATTCTGGACTTTTTTCATGGCTGACTTGGGATACACTTGCGTTGTCAGAGTGTGTTGACCTCTCTCGTTGATGCATATTGACTATGACAATTACTCTCCTTCCCCTGCAGGCCATGGAGGCACAGATACAGAACTTTGGACAAACGCCATCTCAGTTGCTTATTGAGCCACATCCGCCTCGGAGCTCTGCCATGCACCTGGTAGGACATAGCAGCTTGCGGAACATTTTGGACCTGAGTATAGATCAAATAAAATAGTGATTTTTAGCAGCATTTTAAAAGGCTCTTCACTTTTTTGGCTAACTCTTCAGCCTCAGTATATACTGATTACCCGAGGGAGAAACAGAGAAAGGAGTAGAGTTCTTACCTTTAAGTTTGGCTTCAACTAGCCCAATTTTGGATTCACAAAAATAGCCATCCTCTCTGACTATATATGCATCTACATAAACTCCTTCATACATATACAGGCTTACAGACACACACCAGCACCAAAATTAGATTACGTTCACAAATTAGAATGTAAATATAATATAAACACAATATGATGCTGCCTAATTTAATCTTTTTGGGCAAGGTGGGGTAAGGGAAGTAGTTCATGAGAAAAGGAAAGAAATATAATTTACAGCCACTTCAGGGAGGCTCTAGAGAAGAGGGGTTAAGAATAAAGGAAGCAGCCGCATAGCACGGGGAGATCAGCTCGGTGCTTTGTGACCGCCTGGAGGGGTGGGATAGGGAGGGTGGGAGGGAGGGAGACGCAAGAGGGAAGAGATATGGGAACATATATATATGGATAACTGATTCACTTTGTTATAAAGCAGAAACTAACACACCACTGTAAAGCAATTATACTCCAATAAAGATGTAAAAAAAAAAAAAAAGAAAAGAATAAGGGCCTCAGAGCCAGACTTGTGTCAAACACCGTCTCTTGCCATGAACTAATGAATGAATTGGACGAGGTATTTAAGCTCTCTGTTTACATTTCAGCATCTGTAACTGGGGGTAAAAATAGTACCAACCCTGAAAATGTAATGACTCGATACTGAATATTGCACTTAGACCAGCCCCTGGCATACAAGTGCTCAGTAAATGGTAGCTGGTGTCAGCAGCCACAGCAGCTACTTACATTAAAAGGTTTATTCTCATTTTTCAAAGGAAAAGGTAATATTCTTTTCATTTTAATCTGAGTTTTAAAAATCAGTTTTCATAACAAAACAGTCCTTTTTTCAGTTTTTAGCAAATGGTGAACATTCCCCTCTTTATCTAATTTGAAGAAGGTAAATTTTTTTTCCAAGAAACTACTTTAGAATTCACTTTTTAACTGTGACTTTCCACTAAGGTTTTACTGAAAAAAAAAAAAAAGTTTGAAGGTAAAAACCTGTTTGCAAAATGAATTACAGTTCATCAGTGTTTCTAGACAGTTATCAAGGCACCAGACACCCTAGTATTGGAATAAAATGCTCCTGAACATCGTCCATAATATATGTGTAAACAAATGTATCAGTTGTTATTTCCTGACGGAAGTATTGTTCACACCTTTCATTTGTTCTATCAGTTACTTAACAAGTTAGTATTGAGCCCCTTCTGTGTGCCAGGCACGACCTTAAGCACTGGCGACACAGAGGTAATACATCCTCTACACCTTCAAGGAATTGATAGTCGAACACCTACTGAAACACATAAATGAATGTGTGTGTTTGAAAACATTTCTTTTCCTCTGCAATAACTCATTTCAGCCCCCTTGATTAGTCACTAATGAACTCTGCTGCTTGAAGTGGGTCCTCGCGTGCGGCCAAGCAAAGAGGCTTTCACCACATGCGCTGCTCCCATCCAAACACCCAGACACAGTGTAGACGCGGAGCCTCCACACCTGAGATGAAGCGTTTTTAATAAACTGTCCAAGAGAATCTCTCTCACACTTTATTTTATGAAATGCTTTGGCAGAAGAGTTGTATTCCCCTGTTAGTTTTCTCTGTTTAATAATGATAATAAAAATATTTATCCTGGAGAAATGCCCAGTCAGAACTCATTACTCTCCTAGGGGAAATTGTTAGAGACTAAATTGGCATGGAACTGTTTATAAAGAAAATAAGCTTTTTAAGTTTGTGTGGCAGAGGATTCATATATATGTGTATATATAATAGTGAACAATTACAAAACATGCATGAAAGCTAAATAATGGTTATTCCCAGCATCCCTATTTTGTGTCTTTTATGTAATCATGTTTATAGTAATTTATAGTACTAAATAGTAGTTCTTATAGTGTCTACTTTCTATCAAGTCATATGCTAGATGATTGAGAAACAAAGATTAAAAAAGAAAAGAGAGTGTTATCCCTCAGGAAGCTCACCATCCAGCAGGGGAAGGAGACCATAGTCATCAGAGCCGCAGCAGAAATGCACACACAGCGCTGACAAGGGAGGCTGTGATATTTTAATTATTTAGACTGTAGCCATGACCCCAGATCAACCAGGTAAAAAATGAAAGAATCAGTTCACTGCATATTTCATGTAAACAGTGTCAGTAACTGACTTGACTGATTTTTCCACCAAACTGATGTTGTAACTGCACTGAATAATTACGCTCCGTCATGTGGACGTATCTCCAACTCTTCACATCGTCTGGCGGTACCTAAATTGCGGCTGGTCTTTAATAAGCGGGTGTCCTCCCGGCGACTTCGAGGAGTCCCTGCTCGCTTCTCTGTGC